>NC_086318.1:45327384-45688310 GCF_036172605.1 Pelobates fuscus | reverse complement strand
AAGAGAATGTCAATACAAATTAACCAAATGCATGAACCAAGAGGTTAAAATAATCTGGGAAGTAGCAACCCTAGAAAAATATATTAAAGAAAAAATCACCCCTAGAGGCCTAAGATATAACAAATATCCCACATTTGATAAAGGGGAGGAAGAATTTATAGAAGAATGGCAGGAGATGCTAGAGAATTTCTCCTTCACAACTATGAAAATGATAATCAAAAGGAGAAAACTCACTTTACAGAAATTAGATAAAGACATAAATGAAATTCAAACCCAACTTGTAAACCATACTACCTCTGAAGAATATGAAACCATAACAAAGACAATCCAAAAACAAATAGACAAAACAGAAATTGAGACCATAAATATCAAAAGAAAGAAATATAAGAGGGACAGGTACGATTATGACAATAATCAAGTTACCACCTATGCAACAAAAGAACAAACTAATACACATAACAATAATCACCAGAAACACTACACTAGAAGAGACCACTCCCCACAACAGAGTAGAAATAACCATGTCCATACAAATAGAAGGGAAAACAACTACAAATCAAACCCCACACGTTCTCAATGGGAGCACAACAATTCACATGATAGGAGACACCACTCTAGAGCTAGGTCACCACATTTAAGATTCCCTCCACCACAACCAAGAACCAATAAATTTGCAACAACCCCTACAAAGGAAAGATATGAACTAAATAGAAAAGCCAGGGAAAGATCACCCATCCTCACGAGAAATAGAAAAGAAACACAAAAAAGTAACAATTTCACTTCCAACAGATTTGACATTTTAACAAACAGAGATATTGAAGAAGATGATTTTTTTCAGGAGGGACGCCAAAAAGGGAAATACAAAGCAGCACAATCCCCACAAAATACAAATTCCCCTCAGAATACCACCCCCAAAAGACAAAGGAATTTAAGGGGAGGGGCACACGAGGAGGTAAGACACACAACAAGATAAGAAAAACACTAACAAAATCACAATCAATTATTTTTAATCTAACGGGGAATCCCCTACCACTGGCCGAACAAAAGGTTCTAAACAAAGGACTAAAATTTGTTCCTACACAACCCTTAAACAAATTCGACATTTTTATAGATCTAAATAAATACAAAAGACAACTATGTTTAAAAAAATGTTTTATGAGAACAGACAAATTAACATATCAAACCTCACCTTCAAAATATGTACACACTGACCTTAAGGAAAAATCCACTTTCTTCCCAAATAATTTTGTATCCAAAGAGATGATTTCGTTTGAGAATGCGGTCATGCAAGAAATAAATCAAATCAAACCCAAAAATAAGAGACAAATGAATTTAAACAAAGAGGAGTGGTTAGCACTAAAAGCACTTCAGAAGAACAAAGAAAAAGTAATCAAACCAGCCGATAAGGGAGGTGGGATTGTAGTTATGAGAACGGTGGATTATCTACAAGAAGGCCTAAGACTAGTTGGAGATGGGGACACATATGAAAAGTTACCAGGAAACCCGACATTTACCATTAAGACAAAATTTGAAAATTTATTACAGAGGGGAAAAGAAATAGAGATATTAAATGAAAAAGAATATAAATACCTCAACATCATGAAACCAAAAATCCCTGTTTTTTATCATTTACCAAAAATCCACAAAAATGCCACCAATCCTCCAGGTAGACCGATAGTCTCAGGCATAGGCTCGATATCAAGTAGACTATCGGAATACCTGGATAAGTGCCTACAACCAATCGTACAAAAAACTAGAAACTACCTCAAAGACACACTCAATATTATTCAAATTTTACAAGAAATACAGTGGGAACCAGACTACATTCTAGTCACCGCAGATGTGAGCTCACTATACACAATCATCTCACACACTAGAGGAATAGAAGCCACACAATTTTTTCTAAAGAATGATGATTTTTATCCAGATGAACAAATTAATTTTATAACAGAGGGAATAGAACTCATTTTAAATAATAACTATTTTTGGTTTAACAACGAATTCTTTTTACAAAAAGTCGGTACTGCTATGGGGACCAGGTTCGCTCCTAGCTATGCAAATCTCTTCATGGCATTTTGGGAGGAGAGATTCATAAATAACAACAAGGACTGGGAGACGAACCTGGTCTCCTACAAGCGGTACATAGATGATATATTTTTTATTTGGAAGGGCTCAGAGGATCTTTTAAAGTCATTTTTAACTTTTTTAAACACCAATGACTGGGGAATTAAATTAACTACGGAATACAGTAAAGAAAGCGTAAATTTTTTAGATCTCACAATTTTTATAGAAGAAAACCAAATTAAGACAAAAACCTTTTTTAAATCAGTAGATGTAAACAATTACATTTTTCTAAACAGCTGCCATTTTTCACCCTGGTTAAAAAATATCCCAAAAGCACAGATAATGAGGATCCGCAGAAATTGCACAGACATAAGCACGTTTGGAACCCAAGCCATAAGAATAAAAGAACAGTTTATAGAGAAGGGTTATGAAGAAAAATCCCTTGTGGACACTATTAAACAAATAGAAACAATGGACAGATCCTCTCTATTGAAATATAAACAGAAAACCACAAAAGAACATAACATCCTACCCTTCATTAGTAATTTTAATCAAGAAAGTAACAGAATAAAACGAATAATTAGTAAACACTGGCCGATGCTTAGGAACGACCCAATGCTGTACTCGATTCTACCAGAGAAGCCTAGATTTATATACAGGGGAGCACCCAATCTGAAACAAAAACTAGTACACAACCATATAAAAGACAAAAAACCCACCCCTTTCTTTCAAAAGAAAGGTTTTTTCGGCTGTGGCCTATGCTCAGCCTGTAAAAACACAAAGAGTGTAAAAAGACACGTTATAGAATTTTCGGATTCAAAAAAAGAAAACAAATACAAAATACGAGAAATGACTACATGTTTTTCAAAGAGAGTGATATATCTACTACAATGTTCCTGCAATCTCCTATATGTGGGCAGAACCAAGCGTCCTTTATACGTGAGAATAAATGAACACATACGAAACATAAAGAGAGGATATGATAAACATAGCGTTTCCAACCATTTCAAAGAGGTACACAACAACGATCCCCAATTTCTAAGTTTTTCAGCTATACAAAAAATCACCTTAAATTGGAGAGGGGAGGATGAAATAAAGAAGCTAGGAAAAATCGAGACAAAGTGGATTTTTAATTTGAACACCCTAGCCCCCCATGGTTTGAATGCGGATTTCGAACTTTGCCATTTCCTTTAACCTCTTAACCTTTTAGACTTTTTAATAATTTTTAAAAAAAGGTGAGGTCCAGTTCATATCTATAAAAAAGATCCTTTTAAAATTTTAAATTTTAAAATCTTAATTTTTAAAACCAAACCCTTCTAAGAATTTTACGCCTACAGCAATTGCACCTTAACCAAATTAAGAATTTCTTGAAAATAAACTCAAAGACTAATTCAAAGTCAAATATTCCTTCAACAGACTGTATTCTCCAAAAATTTTATTACTAATATATCACATTACTAATATCGTTTCCCACCCCAGACTAAATAACAATTAAGGACATACATATGATCACAACCCATATTGGAAAAGACTCAGAGACTTTTTTATGTCAGAACAAATTCCACACTCTTTAGAATAGAAATAACTTGTAACCCTGAGAATCTTCAAAATGTATGCTGCTAGAAATATTAAGGGATCCAATCACTTCTATTGCCCCTTTATCGTATTCCATTTTCACTGTTTAAAGGATAAAAACAACCCCCAGCCAAACCTGCAGAGGTGGACATATGACACTAAACAAAGGAATTAAATATAGACAAATCTATAATAGATTATTCTCTGTTTTTATAATTTTATTTCTATTTATTGTCATCTCAATAATTGCACTTTTCTGTCAAATTGTTCCTGAATACTAACGTTACAATTATCTCGTTCTACTTCTACCCGGAACATATGATTTATATGCTTAAAATACAATCACGGACTAAAAACGAACTATACAACGATGTCACTTTGGACTCAATTTCCCATAACACCGCTGACACACACCGGAAGTGACGCCGAGATCCGCACAGCACCATGGGAGATGTAGTACGGAGGACCGGAAGTGACGCGACGACATCAACCCGAGCCACTAGAAACACACCGGACTAAAAATCAGGAGATTTTGGCGGTCGATTTAAAGACATATAAGCGATTTTATTCAGAAGAAGATCAGAAGCCGACTGAGGAAGCCGTGTGACGGCGAAACGCGTTTTGGCAACAAATATTTGTATTTTACATATGATATTTCAGATTTTATTATTTTCTAGTAAAACTGTATACATAATTTTAGAATATTCATTTTATAATAAATATATTTTTATACTCAACCTTCTTTGCTGTATCCTGTCGAAGTGATTCCAGAAAGGGGTAGTGTCACCCCACAAATTGACACTAGGCTAATACACTTAGAGCCGGTTAACAAAGGCTCTAAAAAAGGTGAGCAATACTATATCTTATTCTTTCATTGATATTTATAGTATTTGGGAATACTACGCTCAGATCAGATTACCTGTGTCTCTTTTTCTATCTAAACTCGGAGGAAAACACGTATACGTATATCGTGAGAGGGGGGTCGTGTGGTCTACCCTAAAAGACACAGATGCCAGGAAGTTTAGAGCCCTATATCTATAAAAGGCTCTAACAAATGTGAGTGAACTTGACTCTATCTTCAGAATTCACAAAAAATTTTCTAATCCAGCTTAAACATACTGCACAATTATTTGTCTATTTTTTCCCTTTTTTTCATGTATACAAGTGTATAAAAGAGGGTAAGTGCAATTAAGAGCACTATTCACTATTGTATTATTCTATCACATTTAGCGCTACACTCAAGAAAACGCAGGTTTTCATTGTTGATTTTTGGTGATCTTTTATATGTGGTGGGTTTTATAGGAGTACCCACGGAGTGTTTTAGCGGCTATTTTCTTTAAATTGTACACGAATACAAAAAAGCGCCACCTATTCCACATCTTTGTGTATTTTGAACTTATTTGTGACTAAGTGGCTATTAAAAAACACTTGACATACCCCATTTTGAATACCCTGGTTTGTCTACTTTTTTAAAATGGTATACCATGGTGGGGTTAATTTTCATTCTTGGGCTACCATACGGTCTCAAAGGCAACATCAAAGGCCCAGCAAACCAATCTGCCAAATTTCAATGGAAAATGGGAAAGCCCTATATTTGGCCTCTATAAGTTTCTAAAAACTCATAAAACCTGTACATGGGGGGGTACTGTGGTGCTCGTGAGTCATTACGGAATACAAATAGAGAAAATGTATGACAAACTTACCATAATTTTATTTTCCTGGCTATTTCTCATGGCAGCATCACTTATGGGTAGCTCCTCCCTTAGCAGTCACAGAACAGGAATTAATTAGATTAATTAGACCGATAGGTATAAAGAGTCCATCCTCCCCTTACACCACAGTCCAATTATAAAGCTGAAAAAAATAAAAGAATGGGAATCCCTGATGCTGCCATGAGAAATAGCAGCGAAAAGAAAATTACGGTAAGTTTGTCATAAATTTTCTCTATTCCTGGAAAATCATGGCAGCATCACTTATGGGTAATACCCAAGCTCACAGAAATATAGGGTGGGAATAAAGAAACCGAGAAAAAAACACTATACAGACACTCATGCTGCAAAGTGGGATAAAGAAACCGTAGACACTCTTTCCAAAGGAGGTGGAAGGAGAGGCCACGTCCAGTTTGTAGCGTTTTATGAATGTCATTGGGGAGGCTGCTCTGCAAAGATCATATGGAACCTCTGCCCAATTAGCCCATGAAGTCGACAATGCTCTGGTAGAATGTGTTCTTATCTTTATTGGAGGAGACCGACCTTTAGAGACAGACACTTTCCTGATTATTTTAGCAAAAAAAAAAAACATTTCAACGTAGTTAAATATGCTGCCTCACCTCTCCTAGCTCCTGAAGGTAGAACGAAGAGTTGGTCAGTCTTTCTGTATGACTTAGAACGAAAAATTTATTGAGACAGATAGTTCTTAACATCCAAACTTTGCCACCTAACGCCTACACTAGAAGTTGGATTAGGATAGAATAATGGAAGGACCACTTCTTGAGAGGGTTGAAACTGAGAGACTACCTTAGGAAGAAACTCAGGTTTTGGTCTCAAACACACCCTATCCTGATAGATCTGTTGGCAGGAAGACATGGTAGAAAAGGCTTTAATCTCTGAAATTTTTCTTGCGGAAGTAATAGCCACCAAAAACAAAGTCTTGTCAGTAGGAAGGGTAGTATGCAAATTTTCAAGGGGAACGAACAGATCATCAGTTAGGTAGTTGAGAACAAGAGGAAGGTCCCAAGGAGGGGTACCGGATCTGGAAGGAGGTCTCAACCTGAAAGCTGCCTTGAAGTATCTTGAGATCAAAGGATCCGAAGCCCATGAGATATTGCATAATGCTGAAAGAGCCGAGGACTCAACTCTAAGAGTGCTGAGGCTAAGGCCTTTGTCCAGACCTTCTTGGAGGAAATCCAGGATCTCGGTATTAGGAGGTTGCAAGAAGTCAATGTTCTTGGCCGATGCCCATTCTCTGAATATATCCCAGATTCTATGGTATCATGAGGAAGTAGAACCCTTCCTAGACTGCAAAAGGGTATTGACCACTTCTTCTGAAAGGCCTAATTGTCGAAGTCTTTCCTTTTCAAAACCCACACCCCTAACTTCAGGTGTTTTGGATGAGGATGTGAGATCAGCAGTCGGCCCTGAGTCAGCAGATCCTTCCTTATCGGAAGAAGCAAAGGCCGTTCCTGACTCATCATGGTTAAGATAGGAAACAATGGCCTTCGAGGCCAGATTGGGATTATGGCAATTACTTTTTTGCCTTCCGTCCAAACCTTCCGCAGGCATCTGGGAATCATGGGTAGGGAACGCATACCCCCCAGATCGAACGACCAAGAAAGGGATTGTCTGGACGGAGAGAGTAGAAATTCTCTACCTGACAATTCTGGTAAGTCGCTGTAACAGATCACCTGGCACCCCGACTGGGTACCTCCGTTGAAGGATGCTCCTAGCGCTTCCTGAGGGCTCCAAGCACTCCAGCTGACACCATAACCACCGTAGACTCCTTCAGAGAGCAAGACAGGAACAAACTCTTACAAGAGCTCAGTGATTATAGCAAGGGAATATGCAGAGCATAGCAATCCCTTGTAGCAGATTCCCCCAATAAGAGACGGAACTCCAAATTGAGGGTGAAGTAGAACTGACTGTACTGGCACATACAGCCTCTTTTATTCACAATCCACAAACAAAGTACTGCCCACAAGGTTTTGAAATACAACCAATCAATCCGTACAATACACACAGACACTGCCACACAAAATCCTCCCCTCTGCATGTGATATGATTACTGAACACAATGGTTAATATAATTATCACAGGCAGATAAATACAGTATTATAAAACATATCACAGGGCCCCTAAAACATGCAAAAACCCCATAAAAAAGGGATCTGGGTAAACCACATATCCAAAATTCAACCAGATCCGTTCAGTAGTTTGGAAGATAGAGTTTAATGCAGATTCCGCAGAACATATACAGGCTATATGAAAAAAAATTAATGTATAATGTGTCCCCTGTTGTATAGTTTTAAACTACTGCACGATGTCTTTGTGCACCAAATACCGGAGAGATGGCACCGTGTAGAAAAGTCCAAACAGTGTCTGTGAGTTAAAATGGCCGCCATCCATTGTTCTCACCATGTGCCACTGATACATGAAATGGTGGCCACCCAGTAACGCCACCGTATGTCCCCAGATGGTTCTTAAAGGGCCAGCAGCAGCATAATAAAATACAATATGCCCAAATCAGTTCCTAGAAGGGCAATACATCCCAGGGCCATAGTCGAAGGGCAGGAGGCTGGCAAACAGGCTCCTCCAAAAACCAGTGTCGAGGTCACTTTCGTCACAGTCGCCATCAAATCGATCTGGGGTATGCCCCACCGATGGGCAATCCATGAAAAGACTGCTGGGACTGCTGGGTCTCCATTCTCCTGGAAGAATAATTTAATTTCTGCTGAGGAAGTCCGCAGTAACAGTCTCTGAACCCGGAAGATAGATTGCCTTCAGATCTTGGAGACTGTTCATGGCCACTTTCATCAAGGGAGCTAGTTCCTTCAAGAGCAATCTGCTTCTTGTGCCTCCTTGGTTGTTCATATAACAGGCAACCGCTCTGTTGTCCATTTTGATCAGGACCCAAGATTTTTCAATCATCAGAAGGAATTCCAAGAAGGCTCTGGAAGTGGCCTTAGATTTGAGTGTAGACGACTCTTCTTGGGTCCACTTTCCTTGTTTCCATGTGGAATTAAAGTGGGCACCCCATCCAAAAGAACTTGCATCTGTTGTAATAACGTTCAAAAAGAGGTTCCTCTAACTGGAAGCCTTTCGCCGAATTCTTCTTGCCCCTCCACCAATTCAACCCTTTTCTTACCGGCAGGGGCAGAGTTATCCTTTGCTCCCAATCTGTTTCTAATCTGTCGAATTGAAGAAGGAAGCAATTCTGAATAGGACAAAACTTCCATTGGGCCCATTTTACCAGCCCAACTGTTGATGTCAAAGAACCTTGGAGACTCATGATTTCTCTTGCAGAGGCTGTTTTGACATATATTGTAGTTTTACGATTTTGTCTTGGATTTTTAGGGCCCTTTCTGGAGAGAGGAACACGTGCTGAGATCGTGTCCATCACTGCTCCAAGGAATATGATTTTTTGAGAAGGATTTAGGGAGCTCTTCTCTACGTTCAGAAGCCAACCATGAGCTTGAAGAATGTTCATAGTCACTAGAGTATGATGAGCCACTATCCTTTGGGATGGACCTATGATGAGGTTATCGTCCAAGTAATGGAAGATTTCGATACCTCTTACTCTTATGAATTCTATTAAAAGTGACAAGAACTTTTGAGAACGTTCTTGGTGCCAAGCTGAGGCCAAACGGGAGGCCCCGGAATTGAAAGTGTCTTCCTAGAGCCCAGAATCTGAGAAATTTTACATGATCGCAGTTTATAGGGATTTGGTAGTAGGCGTCCCTCAAGTCTATAGAAGTCATCCAGCCCCTTCTTTTGATGCTTTTCAAGATGGTCTGTAAGGATTCCATTTTGAACGTTCTCACATCGAGCATGGAGCTCACTCCTTTTAAGTTAAGGATTAGATGCCACTTTCCTTGGAGTTTTGGAGTGAAGAACACTGTGGAGTAAACTCCATTGAACCTTTCCTCTTTCGGAACTTCTTCTATAACCCTTTGTTCCTGATGAGTAGAGATGCATTTCTTCATGGCTCTTCATTTGATGCCCCTCGACTTCCTGAAGAGAGTGGATTTTGGGTAAGAGGAGAACTCTATCCTGTAACCTTCTTTTATGATGGAATTGACCCAGACTTCTGTGATATTTTGCGGCCTACACCGGGTAGAAGAACCTTACTCTTCCTCACACAATACATGAATGTGCCTGAAGACCTTCAGAAGTTCTTCCCAGAGGTTCTAGATTCTCTCCATCTGGAAGCCTTATTGGTCGATGAATGTGAGAAGCTTTTCCAAGAAGAATTTCTAGAATACTCCCTTTCTAGTTTATAGCTTCTGCTGTCCCGAAAGGACTGATCCTTGAAGCATTTAGTTTTCCAGGAAGAGAAAAAAAAGTTTTCCTTTTTTATTTTGCGGCAAAAAAAGCTTTTTTTTCCATCTGCAGCCTTTTGTAAGGCGTACTCCAGAAACGTACAGAATAATAAATCCCCCTGGAACAAAAGGCCAAACAAAGATGCCTTGGAGGCATAGTCGGCTCCCCATGAATGAAGCCATAAGCCCCTTCTAGAGGCCACAGACAGGGCTATACCTTTAGCAATCATACAAGTGATGTCTAAAGAGGCTTCTGAGCAGAATTCTGTAGCAAGCCTGAAGTCCTTGAGTCTTTCCAGGACATGTTCCCTGCGGACTCCACGGTCAAAGTCCTCCTCCTGATTTTCGAGCCATACACTTTAATGCCCTTGAGAGAGTGTTTAGCGCCACCGCAGGATGGAGGACGGATCCTAGGGCTAAATAAGATTTTATGAGATCCCCATCCATATGTTTTTCCATAGGTTCTCTAAGGTAGGCCATGGAGTCAATGGGGAGCATAGTTTTCCTAGCCATATGAATTACGGCAGCATCTATCTTTGGGACTGAGTTCTATACTTTGCAGTCAATGGCAGAGTAAGGATATATCCTTGTGAACTTACTCTTTAAGGTGGATTTTATTTCTGGCTTGTTTCATTCTTGAAGGATCGTGTCCCTGATTGAAAATGCACTGGGAATGTTGGCCTATTAGGCTTTAGATCCTCAAAGAACCTGTCAGTGTCATGGTTCTGATCAGGTCAGACAAGAGACTTGTGTCAGGGTTGACTTCAGGTAGTTTATTTGAGTTATTAGACATGGTTAGACAAAGGTAACAATTAGAATAACAGGAGAAAGAGGGAAAATTGTATAATAAAGACAAAGGGAGAAAGCAGAACCTAGAAACAGAATTACAGGTGAGAATCAAGGAGTCGTAGTAGATAAATAGAAGTTTAGGCAATATGCCCCAAAGCAGGTTTACAGGAGACAGGGAAACAATTAGATAAAACTAAACAGGAATATAAAGGATAAAGTAAAACAGGTTAAAGCAGCAATTGAGGTGATCAGCCTCTTTGGTTTGTAATCAGCACTTCAGGTTCAGGGTCTTTGAGGATAAGTGCAAATGATAAGAATGTCTGTAATATCCACGTAGGTTGGAACCATATCGATATGAAAACAAAGTCCAGTAAAGAAAGAAAGCAGGTTTGTTTTGGAGATCAGGTTGGAATAAATCAGGATGGTTGAAGGTAAGAAAGGGTGGAGCAGGTTTTCTTTAACAAGAGCCAGGAGCAGAATACATGTCAGGTTCAGAACACAACTTCTCTCATAATATAAAAGCAACCCCTTTTGTTGGGTGTGGCCTTTTATAGCAGACATGGAAGATCATATGAGTCAGGTGAGAGTGACTGAGGATTGACTAGTGGCAAGGGAGGCCACTAGAGGTGAGAAACAGGTATTGCAGTGATAAAATAAAACAATATCTTGGTTGTCAGGATAGGATCCTTACAGTCAGCCTCATTCAACTCTGACTTCTCTTCCGTGAGACTAAGAGTGTCCCTGATATGGGTAGTCAGCCTATCAATAACAGAGTCAAGAGACCTGGAGGTATATGCGTAAAGGATTGATAACAGGTGGTACAAATTACCTGTACAAAGATAAAAGCAAACAACAGAACATAGTGTAATCTATATAGCATAAGATAAAGTGGAGATTTTGAGCTTAAACCTCTCACAATTTTTTGAGCCGATTAAAAGTTGGCTCGGAACTTATACAGCGTATATGTCTCTTTAAATGAGTTCTCCGATTGATGGTTTTTCCATATAGTGGAAGTTTCAAATCAGGAGCCAGAAGTTCAATCAATGGGATGTTTGTGGGCTCAGGATATACTTGAAAATGAGAGAAATGTTAATGTATCCTTCCTGGTAAAATATTTTTTAAAATAAATAGTTTCCTAATTACAGTTTAGGTGATCATCCCAGCAAGGTTTAAACAAGAGTTAACTTACTTTCCTCCAATGCCATGTAGCTCTCTCCTCTGCTGGTCACACCTACTTCATGGAGATCATCAATTTTGATGGTCTTGGCCAACCCAATGCTTTTCCATAGAAAAGAATTGAGAAGCTACAGCGCGCGCATGTGCAGCAAAATGTTTTTTTTTTCTATTTTTCCTTATGTATAACCTGAAGCTCCATTGCCTTTGTCAACTTTGCCTGTACTCAACTCATTTCAACCTCACTTTACTGTCACGGTGTTTACTCTCGCGCAACACAAGTCCAGTGGGAGCCTTGGCCGTGCATGTCATTTGATGCTTCTCGAACCACTAGTTTGCAGTGATATTGTTGCAGCTTATAAATTCATGCAGCAAAGATCTGATCATACCAAGAGTCGTTTCTGATTATTTACTTCATACATTAACTGCTGGTTTGTGTTTTTTGTACTTTGAATAATTTAACAGTTTCTGTACGGTTTCAAACCTGTCTCTGAAGTCATGCAATCTCCCTTGTTCCTTTAATCCCAGCCAATCAGGAGCATCTCGTTCACGGAGTGCGAACTGGGGATATTTTTTTGTTGTTGTTTTGATTATCTGTTTTAACAAGAGAACCTACTGTCATTTTAGATTCTTTTTTTTTTGTGTCGAATACAACATATAACAGTAGTACAAGACACGCAGTTCTATATCAGTTAAATGTGAAACTGTGGAACTCGCAGGTTCCGTGAACATCTAAGCAGCATGTGAGACTCGCAGGTTTCAATTTTTATGGAGTTAGTTACAAGCATGTTATTTACGGCACAGAGAAATATTGCAATTACTGTATGACATCAGAAGTACAGCGTTTCGTTAACAATGCTTGTGCTAGGTTGTTGCCCTGGTGATCAGTTGGACGACTGTCCGTGTGGTGTCAGCCTGTCTCTCTCTCTCTCTCTCTGCGTGAGGGAGGGGCACTGACTTAGCTCACCCATGGCAGCTACAAAGAAGCATGGCCTTAAAAGGGTCTCCCCTGCACGTAGGTCCAAGGGGGTGACGAGTATTTAAACAGGAAAAAGGGAGGGTAAGGAAGGAAAATAAAAAAAAAAAGGGGGCGGGCAGGGGGTGGGGTGTTTGAGGGTGCTTAGTTTTATCAGACATGAAAAGGGGTCTGTCTCTGTGTGTCCCGTCTCTCACCTCTCTATACCCCCCTCCCATTACTTCCGTGAGTTCTTCACTTAGTCAAGTTTTGCTGTCCAGTATATCGCGTCTCTCTTTCACTACAGGTGGCGTCATAAGTGTTTTATTGCAATAGCGTCTTGAATTCAGCAGAGTTTGTTGACAGAAGCCACTGAGTCCATATCAGGTAAGTTTGGGACCTTTCACTGCTACGGAATATCAGGTCTTCCATAGAGCGAAGTACTTCCATTTGTTGGAACCAAAGTTCCATCGGTGGAGATATCTCTTCCTTCCAAAACAAGGGCACCAGACCCTTGGTGACATTCAGAAGAACTGGGCATGTTTAACCCAACACTGCAAAGCTTTAAAGTGTAAATCTTGAGATTCAATCTTAATTTAGCAACTTTGTGGTTTTAAGTATTTTAAGTTATTATTATTATTAAGGTTTTATAGTTTGAAAGAATAGGCTCTTTTTATTGGAGTACATTTCAGATCAGAAAAAGAGGAGAGAAAACTAAATAAAATAACACGCATTTATAGATCAGTCTAAGGCTGGCATGGTTAGTCACCCTAAGGCACTTGAGCCAAACTGTTTCATCTACTATGTTTTGTAAGAAAATACATACTATTTTTGGGTGACAAATTCGCCATAACAAGATTTCCTTCATACAAGGAAGCATTTAATCCTGGACAATTCACGTCACATTTGTGAGGACCAAAAATGATTAGAACAGGAAAAAAAAAATACAAATATATAAAAATATATGCACTAAAGAAAATTTCTACAAGTAAAAGTGATTAAAAAGTATTTTAATTATACACATGGTCACAATTTTGCCTTTAAAAAGATTGGGAAATGTACATAAGGCCGCTTGTAAACTTACATCGTCATTAGGCTATTGTTACAATGTCTTATGTTCACCAAAACTGACAGTATCATACATATTTTCTTTTGAATTTGAGTAGGCTATTTGGAAAAAAAAACAACAAAAAAAGGAACATATACACATACATATACATACATATATTATAGCCTTCTCAAATCAGATTTTTATTTTACTACGCAAAATGTACGGTGTTGATCATTACTATTAACAATTTAGACAGCTGTGGTATAAACATGAACAAATAATCTCCAGCAGTAGGTAAATACAAAGCTAGTATATATAGATTTATTTTCAAGCTGTATAAAGACTGGGTTTTAAAAAGAGAGAAAAAAAAAAGGTTCTTGATTCAGAGAGGAATTTACATTATACAACACTATTTGCCAAGGCAATTGAGAGACCTTAATGTACACTAAAATGCAAATTGTGTGCACACCCCCCCCCCCCCCCCCCGTACGAAGAGGTAAAAGAAATTACATTTACAGCATAAAGGTTTACAAATGTACATCTGTACAACCAACAAAAGCAGAGCGTTCACTACAAAATGAGCAAGGCTTGTAATAAACATCAAAACTGTAAACGTACAACTATTCATTAGATACACTTATACAACAAAAAGGATATATTTATATAAAGAAAGGGGGGAAAAGGAAAATTAATATAAATCCTATTTGTATATTTTTCTTTTTTTTTTTTATCATGCGTAAATGGCAAGCTACCAATTGTCTCTTTGCCTCTAAACTACTTCTTACTGGCTAATTATAAGACCGCAAAAGAATCGCTATGTTGCTACTGAAAAAGTCACACCATTGTATAAGAAAGAAAAAAAAAAATACTTATGTGCAGTACTGAAATAAAAGCTGCGGGAAATAACCCCTTAAATCCCAGAGAATAGAGCACACAAACATTGCAATGCATACAATGCTCTTCTGGGAATTCTAAAGTCTCCAGTGTAAAGTCTGCTAAGTAAATGCTGCAGCGATTTGCAAAATGTGATGGCGTCTGGAAACACGGGCTTATGGCTGCATTGTTTTCTATCATTTTCTCATTCTAACAACCTGAGGTGGCGATGAAATAGCTGACAGAGTAAGCTGAACTCAATTTTTATATAAACAAGCCATTAAACATTGAGAGATGGTCAATACAAGCCATCTCACTCTTAAACAAGTGCAGAAAGAAGGTACGCTGAATTGATACACGATTGCACTATTTTTAAATTAAACTACTTTGCTTCAAAACCAGATGGCAGCAAGTCAACTGCCTTTTCTTTTAAGGGGGAAAACAAAATACATTCAACCTTTTTTTGTTTTGTTTTACAAATCTTTCTTTAGTTATTAATTGACTCAAATTCCAAAAAATATTCTAGAACAGCGATGGCAAGTCATAAGCCTGCAGATCAAACATGGTTCTGTCTTATTACGATAAATTCCTGCAGTGCTAAGGAAATCCCATCTCTGCCCTAGGCTGAGCACAAGTGACCAATCTGCATATAAATAGATGTGGTGCTCAGGAACCTCTAGTTTAACTATTTGGCTTCAATTTCAACAGAAAAGCAGAAAACATCGTCCACAAAGATTAAAAGATTAAGAGAAAAGTAAAAAGCTTCAAGGCAGGGTTGGGGGAAAAACAACTATATACAATTCAGTAATCCTCCCATGCCATACTTGTGAAAGACCAACCCAAACATCTAACTGGCATTTAAAATACTGAACTTTCCCTTTAAAAACTACCACTTTTTACAGAAATTTTACAAGGTATAAATTTACAAAATATGTGACAGCTTGATACAATTACATCATTTACAGGCTCTCATTTTATGCTAACTAGACTGATGGGTTGGTCTTCCACCAGAGCCGGAGAAATGGAATTGGTAACAAGGCCAAAAGGCCCAGAAGAATATTTCAAAGTGGGTCTGCAATAAATAAAAGGGATTTCTTGTGTAGTTGATTAAATAACAAAACTGAATGGACATCTGTCTCCTGGTACATGTTTGGAGATATTCGAGGTGTGCGCTTCTTTTCCCTAGATCATTCCATTCGATGATCCCACCATAGGTCCAAGGTCAGCACTCTTGATGTAGTATTTCTCCAGCTTGGCTAAAATGTGTTTCCCATACGTGTATTTACGTAAAGTTGTGATATGTGGTCGGATCTAGAGAAGTAAACAAGTAAAAGCGAATCAGAATTCAATAATGAAGTAACAGTTTTTTCCTGTGACTTAACAGCATTGACTCTATTGTTCTAATTTGCCAGTTTAGTAACTCCAATACGGTAAACAAAGGCTATTTGACTTTTAAAGGTACAATCCAAGACTGAGTTGGCTTATTTTTTAACGTTTTAACATCGATAATGCCATGCATGAAAATATATGCAAAAACAAGGGGGGGGAAGGGGGAGAGACATCACATTTTAATTGCTGCAAATTTAATTATGGAGCATCTTCTACAGTAAGTCTTTCCTAAACCAAGAAGTGACTTGGCCAATCATAATGCTTTCTTAACTTTCTATAAGTAATGCTTTAAGCCCTCAATAAGGGTTTCTGGGAGTTAACTTGTCAGCTTTCTACTGGACACTGCTAACTTAAATACAACTCCAAGAAACCTCATTTGTGACAAGTGCAGCAGTATTTTCAGGGCAAAACAGGAAAAAACTGAATGCTGGGATGGAGGGGTAAAAAAAAAAAAAAGCAAAACTATTCATGTTTAGAAGACAATTCAATCAGAATGTTAAAGGGACACTGCAGGCACCCAGACCACTTCTGCTCATTGGTCTGGGTGCCAACTCCCACTACTCTTAACTCTGCAAGTGTAATTATTGCAGTTTTGTATAAACTGCAATAATTACCTTGCAGGGTTAACTCCACCTCTAGTGGCTGTCTCCAAGACAGCCACTAGAGGTCACTTCCTCCTTCATAGCACAGATTATCTGTGCTAGAGCGTCGCTGGACGTCCTCACGCTGTGTGAGGACCTCCAGCGTCGCTCATTTCCTCATAGGAAAGCATTGAAAATCGTTTTCAATGCTTTCCTATGGGGAGCGCTAATGGGCATATGCGGCATTGCCGCGCATGCGAATTATGTCTCCTCGGCTGGTGGGCGGGATCAGTCTCGCCCACCAGCCGACGGAGACAGTAGGAGGAGCGGCGCGGAGGAGACAGTGTCGCTACCTCAGATAAGTGACTCCTTCAGTAACCCGGGATTGGGGGTGGGAGGGAGAGGGTACCTCCAGTGCCAGGAAAACGGATTGTTTTCCTGGCACTGGAGTTTTCCTTTAAGAAATGTATGATAAAAATAAAGACAAAGACAGTGGGGGAGATTGCAATAGTGCTACATGTTCAGAATGAGTTTTTTAGTTCTAATCCACGTGTGAAAATAATGTGTGCAGTGATTGCTAGATTACCTTATGCATGATAATTTTCCGTTGGGCTGGCTCGGCCATATCGATCATCTTCTGCACCACATAATTGGCATACTGGTCTTTCATCATGGTGTATAAGGCACTGTGAGGACCGTCATTCTGGCAGCAGACCTCATCTATTAGCAGTGCTCTCTCAGCCCGGGAAGAGTGAGTGACACATTTCTCTACTACATTGCTGCAGACATATGTAAAGAAGGGTTTCAAATTGAAATGTGTCTAAACCATTCGAAAATACATTAAATAAAGCAAATAAAAGAGGAAGGGGGGAGGGAGGGAGAGAGACCATCTTTCACTAATACTACATGTAAATAATATATTTAAAGAACTTTTACTTCACATTTTATCATCTTTTCTGGCATATCTTATAATAACAAAAATGTAAAAAGAAACCCACCCCAGGCTGAAAGATGAAATGACAAAGTTTACAAACCCTGCTGGTAAGCAATCTGCTGATAATTGCAGACTGTAGATTGCCAGAATGCAGAACCCTGAAATGAAACATTTCATTCCTACATACGATACAAAAAATACAGTTTTCTACTCTTATCCAGTATAGTTATTTAAGTTTAAAATATTATCCCTGATTATTATACTCAGCCCATATAAAAAGACAGAGAAACATGTAATGTCACTTCAAGAATGAAAGAAAGAATTACCAACCTTGCAAATTTGTGCTGACTTAAAGCCAGGACCTTCCCTCTTATCTCAGACACTATTTTGCTCTTGTCTTCAGAGCGGCCATGTTCCAACACATGCTGTATGACATAATTCCCATACTGATCCTGGACAGGAATATATATATTTATTAAACACCGAGATAACAAAAGATTTGCAAAATGGGGGGAAAGTAACAGAGTCGGGGATGAATACTGCAAGAGTTAAGATTAAACTAACGGTTTAAGCTCTGTAACCACACTGAGTTGTAATGGTTATGGTCCTCACGCACGGTCCCACAGTTAAGAGTCAAACTGTTTTTGAACAGTTTGACACGTACCTGGGTCCTGTGACTGGCCGTGGTCCAGACCCCTTCTGAGATATAGCTCTGGTGGAAGTTCCATTCCACTTTAGATAGATCAATTTCTTCTGTATTTTGACAGCAGGTATTAATAGCACTAATACAGAAGTAGAAATCAAGCTTTAGTGATATCGGAACTGTGTGAGCCCAGGGGACCAAGTATCAAACTAAAAACTCTTATTGGGGGATAATGCTCTTTGTATCATAACCACTGCCCCCCTCCCTTATGCTGAAGTGGTTATAGTATATAGTTACATAGTTGAAAAGAGACATATGTTTATCAAGTTCAGCCTCTCTCACATTTGGTAGGTGCCAGGTATCGTCTGAGTGTATTGCACAGTAAGCTGTCAATATATGATTGGTTGTCATTTACCTGGCTCTGTGTAAGTAATATAGTGACATTTACCACTTGTACCACAAGTTTATACTTGTTATTAGCTAGATACATTGTGTCCAACTTTTAAAAGAATTCACCGGCAGAGCATGTCATATGACTAGAAAGAATATGAGCTCCCAACAGAGCCAGGTAAGAGCCACGGTGCCCGTTTGACACCCTGTGCAAACAGCAATAACACTGGGGGAATTCTGGCACCCATCATAACCGCACCGAAATGGTTCTGATGCCAAAATAGTTCCACATGATATCTCAAAACCTTGACTCTGCATATGGTGTCTATTCAAGTAATAAGTGACTTATTAAGATGGAAATATTTTTATTGTTATTTTCAGCTCACTACAACTAGCTAGTAACTAAACATCTAAGCTTTACTGACAACAGCAGATTGTGTCTGTACCTGCACTAACTGTTCTGTAGTTTGATGTAATTCCTCCAGAATGGACATGGTCTGCTCCGACGTGCAATGTTCAAGAATACGCTGGATTACTCGGCAGCCGTATGGATGAGTGGAAAGTACATAAACCTTGAGGGGAACAATTACATTTATTCGTTACTCAAACTGTTTGGCTGAGTCGTCAATACAAGAAATCATTTTTTCCACAATCTCTAGCTTGGCGTATCACTGTACATCATCTATCGACACTATATTCCAAAACTAACCACCTGAATCTTCCAATTTCTGTATTCAGCCTTGTCAGGAATTATCCCACACTTACAAGTAACAAACTTAAAATGATTTAACAAGGTGTTTTATATTTAGCTTTCGCTGGATTTCAGCTACAGAGTATTGTGGTACCATGTAGAATATACTAAAGGGCAAAGAATACTCACAGTATGTGTACCCATTGTATGGAAGTTTTTACCCATTCAACTCTGCTTAATCATGATTATTCTATAAAACCAAACAGAAACAATGGCTTTAACAGCAGATTGACATACCTGTCCTTTGAATGCATCGATGATGAACTGAAGTGACTGTGGCTGAACACATTCAATGCACTTCTGCACAACGTGATTACCATTCTGATCCTTTACACATTTCAGTACATGACCATCCAGCTCCTTCACCATTTCACTCTGGGCAAACCAAAAACGAGGAAGAGATTAATCCCAGGTCCAATTTTATGACATACTGACATGTGTATAAGTCTAGATCTATCACAACATATGAGTAGCTACAATGAAAAGTTGTTTGACAAATGATATATTACAGAGAGAGCAATTACTGGGAGTCTGTGCACAATACACGTATAAAATTACACTTAGATAAAAGTGGAACAAGCTAATGGCTAAACACAGAGCAATTAGCAGAAATATTCTGAGTCCGAGATTATTGCTCCAAAGGTAGCACTTTACCCAAATAGCTCAATTATCACCTTCATAAATACAGTCATCAAGTAATTACAGTCCGATTCAATTAATGTTTTAATACTTTGATTTGTTCAAGAGGATTTTATTTTGACATCGAAGTCAAATCTTTATCTCAAACTCACAAGAATTACTACATTTGCTCATGAGATTATTTTGCCCTCTAATAATATTGAGGAGGCCTTTTATTAAAGCTTTGCACCCCTAACAAAATGTCCTGCGTCACGGTCTCCCATATCAGACATCAATGTAAATGTCTACATTAAGAAAATGTAAGTGTTTCTACTTGCCTGCTGGTCCGGGGATATAGATTCAAGGGCCTTCTGAATAACACGACATCCGTACATCTGCAGGGCCAGAGGAAGCACATGGCCACGTATACGTGTTGCCAAAGCCAGTTTCTGGTCCATGCTGCCAAACTGAAAGACAAATAATGTTAAATGTAACACAATGCTACAAATTTAACAAAACCTACAGTGATTTGGCGTCCTTGGTGGTGTCTGCAATATCAGGGACTATGTAGTAGGAATGATGACCTTCCCTGCTTCCAATCAGCAAACTGAGAGGGAGCAAGGAAGAGAGCCATATCACCAGGGGAACAGATTTACAGTTTCTCCACCAGAACAAGGAAAATGGCCCCCTAAATTGGAGAAATTGCATTTATATTATCATCCCTATTATTGTGGCAGTGAAAGCAGTAAAATAATAGCATGGAATAAACTTTATTGTGAGATATTTTTAGATATTTTCTCACAATCATGCAACCTAAAGAAACAAAAAAGACGAGAAAATATGAAAGAAAAAAAAAAGGAAAAGATAAAAAAAAGAAAAAGAAACGTACTTCAAAAAACTTCTGTATCACGTAATTTCCAAAAACATCGGTCATCAATTGATAGGCTGCCTGCAGAATTTCACTAAACACAACCTGACGCTCTGACGGAGTAGCACGTTCTAACTTCTGCTGTATAAACCTGGAAAGATCATAAACATTAATAAAGGCAATAATTCCAATTAGAATTGCTGAGGTAAGAGGAGAACGTTACAAAGTTAACAATCACATTAAAAATTAAATGGAACAAATTGGATTGTCAGAGGAGTGAAGAGATTTTTTTGGATTCTTGTTGGGTACTAGCGAGAGATCTTTGAAAGATGCATGATCTTTAACCTAATTAGATTTTATATGGGGACTTATATGGGGACATCAGTCCCCCTCTCAAACAACTACTGTTGACCACAATGAAAGTAACTTTAACAAAACCAAAACAAATAGGTTTTCTTGTGATATGCGTTTTTCTACTAAAGTGGATGGTCCTGCACACATTCGAAAATAAGGATAAGAATAATAATCCAATTGGCTGGCCAAGTGTTGGCTTATCTTTTATCAATATAATATTACTCAATATGATCACCCTGCATTATGTAATTTCACCTAGATCCATGGAAAAAACCTCTTCGAAAGAGTGTAAATACCAGGAGCTGGCTAAGTGACTACTGGCTAAAGCACTAATAAATAAAAGAATAAAGCTGATGCTAGACCTTTAAATCTTCGATAAGCGAAATATCCCTTTAAATGTGGGATAAATGTGCAAAGTGCAAAAGAATGCTACATAGAGAGTAAATATACTTGTATAACAACTCAAAACCAAAATAAAAGTAAAAATAAAAATGAGGAATGAAAAAGAAAGGTGAAAAAAAATATAAAAAAAAAAAAAAAAAATATGTATGAAACTAGTATCTATATCCCAACAAAATGAGGGGTAAATGATACCTGTTCCAAATAATATACTTTGTATGATAAAAGATAAAAGTAACAAATGGTAAGCAATACAGTATGAGGAACTGTAAGCTTAGGCAATAAATGCAATGTATCGCTGGTAAACTGAAGCACAAAACTGGATCACTTCATTCAAAAAATGCCAGTGTATTTCATACTTTAATAAAAAATAACAGCAAGGACCTTTGGATTGTTGCAGAGGGATGTGGATTGTGATGATCCGATTTACAGCTGCCGGTGAGGACGGAGTTAGTCTGCGAGCACGTTCCGAGCAGGAGCCTCGCTTCAGGGGACGTGCAAAGCAGATGCCTCCCGGTTGCGGTTATTAACAAACAGGTCCTGCGTATGGAGATTGAACTGCTGATGTTGCTGCTGGTGAATGCGTCTGATCCTGTGTTACAGGCGTTCATAGCAACACACAGGATCAGACGCATTCACCAGCTGCAACATCAGCAGTTCAATCTCCATACGCAGGACCTGTTTGTTAATAACCGCAACCGGAGGCATCTGTTTTGCACGTCCCCTGAAGCGAGGCTCCTGCTCGGAACGTGCTCGCAGACTAACGCCATCCTCACCGGCAGCTGTAAGTCGGATCATCACAATCCACATCTATCTGCAACAATCCGAAGGTCCTTGCTGTTATTTTTTAGTGCATCAGTCTGGTAATGCATCTTTGAATCTATTGTGACCTGTATTTTTTATTATATTTAACTTTTTAAGTTATTTTAAAGTATGAAATAAACTGGCATTTTTTGAATGAAGTGACCCAGTTTTGTGCTTCAGTTTACCAGCGATACATTGTATTTATTGCCTAAGCTTACAGTTCCTCATACTGTATTGCTTACCATTTGTTACTTTTATCTTTTATTATACAAAGTATATTATTTGGAACAGGTATCATTTACCCCTCATGTTGTTGGGATATAGATACTAGTTTCATACATATTTTCTGGACATCCAGCTGAGAATTTGGTTTCCATATTTATCCATTATTTACATTTTTACTTTTTATTTATATTTTTTTCACCTTTCTTTTTCATTCCTCATTTTTATTTTTACTTTTGGTTTTGAGTTTTTATACAAGTATATTTACTCTCTATGTAGCATTCTTTTACACTTTGCACATTTATCCCACATTTAAAGGGATATTTCACTTATCGAAGATTTAAAGGTATATCATCAGCTTTATTCTTTTATTTATTAGTGCTTTAGCCAGTAGTCACTTAGCCAGCTCCTGGTAGTTACACTCTTTCAGAGAGGTTTTTTTTCCTACGTTCTTCATAGGTTTTTAGTGAATCCCTATTTTTAACCAGTTTTAGAGCAGCTTAGTGCTAGTCCCTCTCCCCTGTGTGGTACATTAGGTACACCAGAATTGTTTACTTCACCTAGATCCATGTTGGTCTTGGGAAAACTCCACTATGTGTCCTATCAGATCCCTGAGCTGCAGGTTTGGAAAACGATTGTTCCTGAAGTCCTCCAGCAGCCTACTCCGGCCCGATGGCATGATGTCAGAGCGGTTGTAGCGCAGACGAGAGGGAGGGAAGAGCTGGCTGTTGGAACTGAAAAAGCTGGAATTGCTGGCTGCAGTGCGGTACTTTGCCTCTGCTCCCGGAGCTGCAGAGATGTAGCGTCCACTACCATTTGTGAGACCTCCTGTAGCAAGCACAACCCAGTCAATGTATACATTCCATTCAATTGACACCGCTTAATAAAAATTATTTGAAGACAATATTAAAGAGGTAGTCCAGACTGATTATTTGTTAATTATATAGACAATACATCTCAAAAACATACCCACCTTTGCATTTCTTGCCCATGTCCAGGCTTTGCATATCTAAAGTAAGCTCAGCCCACACCAGAAATTAGGTAAGCCTTTGGAGGATGCAATATTAGTTTCATTGAGCTCATACTGTAACCCACTGCCCATCAATTGTTCATGGGATCAGATGTGCAGTTCAACAGTTGGCAGCAATTAGTTTCATCAAGCAAAACCAATGGAACTGCTGTCTATGCTGGTAGCAGCTGCACTGTTGGCCCTTTCAGATTGCAGTCAGCTGTACTAAATTATCTAAAAGCATCTACCCGCTATGATCAAGCATGAGTGTAGCCACTATTTAGGTTCCTTTGCAGCATGTATAGCCTGATTGGGGAGGTGGTAATTGTTCACACCAGGGCTTGACAAATTTGCTTGGAATCTAGGAGCCAGCAAATAAAGTTAAAAACTAGGCTTTTCAATGAAAAATATGCAATTCTTAAAGGGACGCTATAGTCACCAGAACCACTACAGCTTAATGTATAGTATACAGCTTAATGTATAGTATACAGCTTAATGTATAGTATACAGCTTAATGTATAGTATACAGCTTAATGTAGTTGTCCTTGTGTCTATAACCTGTCCCTGCACATTTTTCAATGTAAACCCTGCCTTTTTAGAGAAAAGGCAGTATTTACATTGTTGCTTAGTAACATTTCTAGTGACAGTCACTCAGACGGCCACTAGAGTGCATCCTAGGTCAGTGCTGTACAGTGCGCAGCACCTACGTTTAGCGTCTCCATGTGCTGCGTGGAGGCGCTGAACGCTCCCCATAGAAATGCAATGATTCAATTTAGGTCTATGAGGAGATGCTGATTGGCGCAGCATGGCGTTTTGCCACACATGCTCAATAGCCTGACAATGCTTTCCTATTGGTAAGCATTGGATTGGCTGAGATCATCAAGATTGATGATCACAGTCATGGAGGCAGGGCCAGCACAGCGAAGGGGAAAAAGGTGAGTAAAAACCCATGTCCTTTGTGATTGGAGGGGTCACCGGGCACCTAAACACACACACACTCACTGAGACACACTGACAGACAGACACGCTCATTTACCGACACACACACACACACACACATTAATGGGACCTCGCAGCCTCCCTGCCTTTTTGGAAAACATAAGTGGTTCAGCTTTCCCTGTGGTCCAGTGGTGCTTCAGTTATCTCCCTGCTCTGCTCCATAGAACGCTGTTTAGTGATGCCGGGGCCGGAATGACTTCGTATTTTGTCTCCCGGCATCACTAGATGGCCCGCGAGGGAGCAGAGCAGGGAGGTTACAGCTCCCTCGCACGTCTGCACATTTGGCTCAATCTTCCAGGATCCTCCCGCCCTCTACATCGGCCGGCCGGCCGGCTGCAACCGCCCGCACGCAATGCTCTCCCTCAGCAGGCCGACAGAACGCATGCCCCTGCTCTTTGTGAGCTGTCCGCCTGCATTCATAAGCAGCCGACCACCTCGGGGGCTAAATGGGCCAGCAAATCCCAGGCACCAGGGCATAAATTCTAGTAACCATTGCGACCTGGTGCCTGGGATTTGACGAGCCCTGGTTCACAGTGTACAAGCAACAGAGGAAGATTAAGTATTCTTTTCATTCTGTGATATCTGTCACCAAAAGGACAGGTGTATATTTGCAGGAATGTTTGCAAATAGCTGTTGCTTGAACAAATTTCATTTGAGAAGAAAAGGAGAGCAGACATCTCTGCACTATCAAGCTTTGAAGTGAGCATAGCTTGTTATAAGGCTTTGAGTGTCCTTTAAGTTTCCATTATAAGAGTGCCAACATCTCTACTAAAAAGGTTTGGTCACGGTTTAAAATAAATAGCGATTGGTCACGATTTAATAAAATTCCAAAGAATGAGGCTGTAGGGAAGAAGGGCAGAATGTGTGCATGTTGCAGGGAATGACAAACTAAATGATAAACAGTTTACCACTACAAGCAGAAATACCATGTATGGATTCAACAGCTAGTGTGTATTTGTTACATTTCATCCTTTAAAGGCAGACTGAGTTATCATATCATCACGTGATATTTAAATACATAAAACAACCAAGTAATAATACAAATGGCTGATTGCATCTTTTTCAAATCCTGGCCTTTGGAAGTAGAGTGCACAGTGACTATTTTTTAACATTCTTTATTTGGTCACGGACAGGTGTTGCATTAATACAGTAACATTTCGGTAGTGGGCTTTCGCAGAAGCCTGATGTTCAAGCGTATATGTTCGTTGTCGGTCAGGGTTTTTGGCTAGCAGTGTGTCCAACTTATTGGCCTTTTTGTAAAATAGGCTCCTAGACCAGAGTATAGAGCGTGCCACGTCTGCTATGGACAGCTCTCTAATGGAGTGTCGTAGTGCTTGGAGTTCGTTGAACTTATGTGTGGTGGGGCTGTGTTTGTGGTGTTGTTCTGTTTTCCGCAGTGCGGTTTGAAGCTCCAAGAGGTGCTTCGTTTTATTTTTGTGGGTGACTGCCTAAATGAAATGGCTCTCAGTACGGATTTGTGAGCTGCCCAGACGGTCCTTGGGGTTATATCCCCTACGTCAGAATGTGTAATTGTCGCCCGAGTTGTGAGGAGTATATCCTTGTCATTGAGTAGGTTAATACTGAGCTTCCAAGTCCAGTCGGAGTGATAGTGCAGTTTCTCCAGTGTGACCGCGACATCGGCATGGTCAGACCATGTAATGCTATTGATCTCTGAGTGGATGAGTTTAGCCATGCCTGCGCCATTAAGGATAATATTATCGATTCAGGAGTATGTGTTGTGTGGTGCAGAGGAGAATGAGTAGTCCCTCGAGTGTTGGAGTCTCC
The DNA here is from genome assembly GCF_036172605.1 of Pelobates fuscus. Lineage (NCBI taxonomy): Eukaryota > Metazoa > Chordata > Amphibia > Anura > Pelobatidae > Pelobates > Pelobates fuscus. Next base: position 45,662,050 of record NC_086318.1, on the reverse strand, counting down.
ATGCGTCGAGCAATCCTGTGTGTTGGAGGAATGCATGCATTAATTTGTCTTGTCCCCCCCCGGCCTTGTGAGCGTTGTGTCCCTGGTCTAGAGCTTCTATCTTGTGTTGGGAAGGGAACAGCTTTTAAATCCCTCCCTACTACTAGTATGCCTCCTTGGAGGGTTGATAGTAGTGTTTCCATGTAGTCCCAGAAATTGTGATCTGGGTCGTTGGGGGCATAAATGTTAACTAGGTGTAGTTTTTTTCTCACTTGTGCTGTTAATTAGAACTTCCTTCCCTAATTCCTAAAAGCTTCTGCAGATGATAATCTGCTCTTTTTTGCTAGTATGAACTTCATATTTAGTGCTGCACATTCTCCAATCAAATGCATGTCAAAGAAATGCAGAAAGGATGAACTAAGCATGCGCAGAGATCTGTGCAGTAGACCAATTCACTGCTTCTCATGTAGATGCCTGGATCATTAGCTGGAACTTGACAGGGCTGCATGTGCTCAAGTGCACACACATCTCTGCTGGTGCAATCCTGGCAAAGCATCTGCAAGTCTTCAACATTCAGCATTGGAACATTGCGTACTGACGGTGCAAGATCTGCATCATACTGCCTATAGATTTCAAAGTAAAGCATTGTGTTTGAAGAGAGAAGCCAACAAAAGACCGAGTTTGCATCTTTTGAAGGTTCAACAAGGTGCCTAAAAGGGTTTATTTATACACCCAACCTTTATTGATTGCTCAAAATGTAAAATAATTCTGTAGTATGGAGATTTTCCAGAGACCTGGCTTATTCGGTGAACTGGTGATGGAGGAAGTAGCAAGGTAAGTAAACATTCTGTCATGGTGTCGTGGAAGGCAGGATTGCCATTAGAATTCTTGTACAAAATCATAGTCTATGGGTCCCATGAAGAGCTCACAAAAACACTCATGGACATGCATTCCAAGACAAACAGAGATACACAGTCTGACACATACAAGCATGCACACTTATAGACACAAAAAAGATGATATATACTACCAAACACACACAGGTAGAATTAAATGTATTGTTCACACCTCTCAAACATATTTGTAAAGCATAGGAGATAAGTAAATATTATATAAAACAAAAATATGGATGCTGGACAGGTGCCCCTTACCTTGCTCTAAACCCTAACTTCCATGGGCTATCTACATAGGAGACCGAGTATCATAAAACCAGCAACAATTAAGTATTATTTAGTCCCCTGGTTCCCTCCCATAGCACTGGAACAGCATGGATTTCTAAAGCCTTCTGACTCTGCCACACCACCTCCATTAGGAAAGGCAGCACATTGTACCCCTTCTACCAAAGAGCAACACATTACTGATATTTGAGGCAGATGGAGCACCCAGTATGTAGGAGTGCAAGAAGACACCTGACGATGCACAGTGAACAAGCTCTTGGGCCTAAAACCAGAAACCACACACAATCTCCAAAAGCAAGTTGGAATGGAATCTTTGGACTCAACTAAACTCTGGAATGCAGACACCATCAGAATTAAGTATCTCTTAAAAGAACACTATAGTGTTTGTATTCCTGACACTAGAAGGTTTAAATGTATATAGTGGAAGTGCACTCAACCCTTCGTACTAGAATCTTGGCAGCTTGACAAAGGCCCTAAGGGGTCAAAATGTTGCTTGCTGGTTCTTGGGTCCAATAAAAATACGTTGAAGTGCCTGGATTTTTTCTATATTCAAATACTATAATTTTTAAAAACACTGTTACGGTGTCCGGCCCCTCTTGCTCCTGATAAAAAGGTGTTAAACCTTATTTCCAGTGCCAAGCGTGTCTGTCTCATCGCAGTTGGCCCCACCCCTGCTCCACCTCCTTTTCCACCGGAAAGCATTGTAAAGCTATTGTGCATGCAAGGCAAAATGCTGCGCCAATCAGCATCTCCTCATATAGATGTACTGAATCAATGCATCTCTATGAGGAACGCTCAGTGACTGCCACTAGAGTTGTACCTAGGCAACAATGCCTTTTCTCCCTTTATCTCTCCCTTTTTTTTCACTCTACATTCATAACATGACAAGTTGTTTTGTAATATAGGATTGTACAACAGCCCAATGAATATGTACTGAGAAAAAAAACTTAATGACTTTAGTGCCTTTATTGGAAAGGCTGTGGACTGTGAGGTTTAAGTTGGATTGTATTTACATCCATAAACTTATGGATAGAGGAATACTATTGACAATTGACTCTTGGGCTTCTTCTTGCCCAAATGGGTCTGATAATTCATGAACAAAAGTGCTAATAAAAGCTGAAGAGGTGATTCTGAAATCATTATTTATAGTACGTCTCTACTGTTGTATGGATGTACTATTTAAACCACCCGACACTTGGGACATGCAGTATCGTTGCAGTGAAGGACGGTCTGCTTCACTAGAAAAGAAAAGGACCGCAGTACATCTAATGATACACAAAGCTAATGGCTGTCAAGATGTAGCATGACTTTATATCCATGCAGCCCGTACTCTGTGCATTGAGGAATGAAAAGTCAAGGGGACAATCTGCAAACCGGCTGCTGGTAATGTAAAATGGTATGGAGATGTATATATAGTGTGTAGGTCAGTTGTAGCTTGTGTAGAAAGGGGTCAGTGTGTTAGTTTGTCTATGTGTCAGTAAGGAGTCTGTGTATGGGTCAGAGAGTGTGTTTGTGGGTCAGTGTATGGGCCAGTGATCGGGTCAAACAAAGTGTATATGCAAGTTAGCGAGGACATGGTTTGATTAACCCCTTAAGTGTTAACTCTAACTATAGCAAAGTTAAAGAATACTTCCAGACCAGCTATTATTGCCTTTATTATTCCATTCAGATTTAATTTGTGAAAATTAGTGAATGTCCACAGCTCTAGGCAAGGGCCCCCACAATCTTTGATATTATTTTGTGTAAGGACAAGTAAACTGGGTTACCACTTTTGTCCCTTGTACAAGACTATGTAAACAAAAATCCACACCCCTGACTGTGCATAAACAATTAGAAGAAATACATGTAAACGGTAGAGGAGCAGTTCATCAAAAGGCTGTCAACAGCCACTGTGCGTATACAGTATGCAAACGTATGGACCAAATTACAAAAAAATACTAGAAACTATTGGACAGATCACCAATATTCCCTATGATGTAGTTGCAGGGTTCTGTAACAAAGTCCTATGGCCAAATGAGATGATCTTGTACCAGAGTTATAGAAAAGGTTTGGGGGGAGATTTACACAGGGCACCAACTAATCCTTGGTGAAGGAAGTGGTTTGGCTTGGGTGTCTTGGAATACCACTGGGACTGGTTTACTTTTAATTATGTATTAATTAGAGTGAAGAGACAGCTTACCCACTCAGATCCAGCCAAATGCTTTAAAATGACCTAGGAAAACCATGTGAAAGAAACTAAAAGTCTGCAGGGTCAATTATTCCTAGCTGAAATTTCTATTATATAATATTTAGCATAGGAAACTGTACATTTAGCTTTAACTACTTTTCAAGCATGTTTTAGGGCTCAGTATTTACTCATTAAACAAATTAATTGTATTTTATTTAATTGACAACATAAGGAAGAAAAGGCAGAGGGAAACTTGTTGAGAATCAAACCTGAAAACGTAAATCTACAGCTCCAATTATTATACTCAACTCAATATTACTGAAAAGGCTTTAACAGAAGGACATTAAAGTGAATACCCCCAAGTAAGTAACTCTTAATACAATGCACAGATATAGACAAAGACACTCCTTCCACCATTGAAAGGGGGCAGCGGTCACTAAAACACCATGTTTATAAAATTAATAATAATAATAATAAAAAAAGAAAGAAAGGAAAAAAACAAAACAAAAAAAACAAAACATTTCCATTCTCATGTTAACCCCCAACACCTGTAAATTAGAATATGTGCACAAACATGGACAATTCCACAAAGGAAAACAAACATCTATAACAAATGCAAAATGGTAAACCAACAAATAAAATAAAATCACAGCCACAATCACAAAAACACACACACGAAACACACAAATAAAAAGTTTGCTTTACCTAAATGCAAACTGGATGAAGATCCATGTGATGAAAGGGATGGCGGTGGCGTTAGTGAATGTCCTGGCGTTTGGCTTGGTAGAGGCATGCCTATTGGACTCGGAGAGGAGGAAAATCCCAGGCTATTGTAAAATGGCTGCCCTATGGATGCTAGGCTGCCGCTAGACCTTTTGTACAAGTCAAAGCTAGCAGACAGGGAATCTCTCCTTGAGCCACTACTACCTGCGGAATTGCCAACTGAAGAAATAAAAATAAAACAAACAAAATCATAATTAAAAACACACAGTGTTAAATGAAGAAACACTCCAAAACTACGCAGACATCAACATAAAATTAAAGTATGATAACAGCAACTGCCCCATGGGAACAAAAATTTAATTAACTTTTTTCTTTATTAAGTTGCAAATTGTGTTCATACAAGTTTCCATAATGAAAACCCCAGAAATTAATAAATTCCATATATTTATTAATCAAATTTACAAATTCTGAATTTAAATTAAAAATAAATAAATCTAACATTAAAAGTGCACCCTAACCCTAATACAGCCCATTGTAGTGGTTATGGTCCCAGGAATGCCATGGCTGAAGCACTCAGTCAATGGATTGTCTTCAAGCAAGGGTAGCCTTAACATCAATGAAATACTGAACGCCTGCATAAGTGATTTGAAAAGAGGATGCCTAACAGGTAGTACCTGGGTGACACAGGTAAGTATCAAACCATATTGAAACGGTAAGACTGCTTACTGTGAGAGGAAGTCAGGGAACTAATGGCACTGGGCTTTAGGAGACTGGTGTTCAGACTACCCCTTTCCTTCATCCATGTGTATCAAAATCATTTTTTTTAAGGACTGCGTTTTACTTGATTAGGCAATTTTTCTTTGTGAAGATAGACTTTTCTTTTAAAGGAAAGAGGCACAAATGGAATTCAGTAGTTTACAAAATGTGAACTAAACATTGCATGTGCATTCTTTGAACACAAATTTATGTTTTAAGTTATATTTCTAATGTTGTGATAACTGCGTATTAAAACACACACACAGAGAATAACTTTAGGACTTGCTTGTATTACCTACTGTAAGAAATTCCATATTTAAGAGAATCAGGCTCACAGATATAGAAGAAAAGCAAAACAAACACATTGGACATCAAAGCTGTATTTAAGAACCTTTTTGTGTGTTCTGTGCCAAACCAAAAAAACAGAAAAAAAACTAAATTCAATCATGAAGAGAGCAAAATGATGGCAGAGTCAAACGGCTAAATGGGAGTTGTATGCCATGCAGACTCAATCAGAGCCAACCGCTACAGATCAGGATTTAGCATCAAGTCATAAGGGAGAGAAGATCCATTTAGAGCCATTAATATTAAGATTAGTAAATAGGAACAGGGATTGGCACCACAGGGTATGTATATTTATCTTAGCCCTCATTAGGATAAGCTAGAATGAAAAGTTATGTTCAAATATAACTTTCTGAAATGAAAGAAGCATTAAAAGGACACTATAGTCACCCAGACCACTTCAGCTCAATGACGTGGTCTGGGTGCCAGGTCCCTCAGGTTTTAACCCTTCAGATGCAAACATAGCAGTTTCAGAGAAACAGCAATGTTAACATTTGGAGTTAAGTCAGCCTCTAGTGACTGTCTTCCGGACCGTCACCAGAGGCGCATCTGCGACGCTGGCGGCATATTATGCCTCCATCACGCAGAGTGTCCATAGGAAAGCATTGAGAAATGCTTTCCTATGGACACTTTGAATGCGCGCGTGGCACTTGGCATGCATGCGTATTCGGCTCTGCCGACGTCGGAGGAGAGGTCACCAGCGCCGGGCAAAAGGCAAGCTGCTGAAGGGGTTTTAACCCCTAGAGCGCCACGGGAGGGGGACCCTGAGGGCACTATAGTGTCAGGAAAACCGCTTTGTTTTCCTGACACTATAGTGATCCTTTAAACAATTTGTAGTTGTCGATAAAGATAGCAACAAGTGTGGCAACGTTTACACTGGACCTGCAACACCAAATACCTATATTTTAACCCCTTAAGGACCAAACTTCTGGAATAAAAGGGAATCATGACATGTCACACATGTCATGTGTCCTTAAGGGGTTAAACTTGGCAAAATAGCAACTTGTTTAGAATACTATTTTAGGGAATATTCAGTTTACTGTACAGAAAAAGTTGCAAGTGCGAGTTTCAATTCAAACCTACTTACATAACTAAACATGCCTCTGCAACAAAATAAACAGCACTAGCTAAAGCAAATGAAAATACTACAGTAGAAAAAAAAATGTATATAAAATAGGAGAGATTGAACTAATGTCAGTGGATGGATATGACAATCTAGCAAGCCTACACAATTAGCTAGAATAGTCTCCACACATCTACATCTAACCTATGGCACAAGCTTATAAATATGTTTATGCAGCTAGAACCATAGATTAGATGTGTGAAGATAAACAAAACAAGCCGTGACTGTTCGAGTCTAACATACCAAGGCATATGCCTGGCACAGAATTTAATCACAAGGTAATGGGAGGAAAAATACTCCCCCCAACAACAACTACATATTCTTTAAAACGTCTAACTGTCAAGTAACATATAGGCTTTCTTTCGCCTTGGTTAACTTTGGTATAAATAAATCTCTATGTCAAAAACAAAAAACAAAAACAAAGAAACTGAAATTAAAGGACCACTAGAGTCACCCAGATCACTTCAGCTCAATTAAGTGGTCTGGGTGCCAGGTCCCCCAGGTTTTAACCCTTCAGATGTAAACATAGCAGTTTCAGAGAACCTGCTATGTTTACATAGCAGGGTTAATCCAGCCTCTAATGGCTGTCTTCCTGACAGCCGCTAGAGGTGCTTCTGCGACGCTGAATGTGAAAATTGCATTCAGCATGCAGGACGTCCATAGGAAAGCATTGAGAAATGCTTTTCTATTGGCGTTTTTAATGCGCGTTTACCGCGCATGCGCATTCCACTCCACTCGGGAGCTGGCGTCGGAGGGGGAGGAGAGGTTACCAGTGCCGAGGAAGCCAGGTGCTGGATTAAAGTAAGTAGCTGAAGGGGTTTTCAGCCTGGCAGGAGGGGGTGCCCTAAGGGTTATATAGTGTCAGGAAAACTAGTTTGTTTTCCTGACACTATAGTAATCCTTTAAATTAAGCAGAAAAGAACAGTATGTCTAACTGTTGCATGCAAAGGTAGTTATCTAATAAAATAATGGCTGATCTGGCAGACGTCTAAACTGATAATTGCCCCCAAAAAGCTAATACAAATTTGGGCCATCTCTGTTGCCATAAGAAGCAGCAGCCAACAATTCTTCTCTCTCAATATATGTGTGTTAAAGTGAACCTCTTAAAGGAACACTCATGTTAGTATTCCTGACCCCTTTAGTGTTAAAAATGCTATTTAGGTACCGGCCCCTCCTTACCCCACTTATAACAGGTGTAAACACAAAACAAACAAAAAAAAAAACTACCTTCATTGCTGCCCCAGATCCGCCTCCTTGGCTGAGATAGTCAGAATTGATGATCTCAGCAAATACAATGCTTTGCCATAGGAAAGTATAGGGAGGGTAATACGCACGCACGACAAAACGCAGAGCTGGCCAATCAGCATCGCTTCATAGAGATGGATTGACTCAGTGCATCTCTACTCACCTTTCCTCCGTTGCAGCATGGCCTGGTGGATGTTACTCTTCTTCTAACATCTACATCCTGGCCGTCCTCCGCTCCTCCTGGCCTCTTCTTTGATTTGCCCTGCTTGAAATGCATCCCCAAGCAGGGCAAACCTCCTCATCGTTGCCACCCTCTTAACAGAGGGATGTCATGCCACTCCATTCCATAACTCGCTAGGGAGTTTCCATGGCAACGAAGAGCATGTGCTGCGGTTGCTAAATGGGGAGAGCAGAGGGACCTTCTGTGAGAGGTCTTTTCTGTTCTCCCTTGGCATACGGAGGCATTTTTTTAACAGGTGGGAGAAAAACCTATTTTTAAAACTGCAAGCATAATGTATAGATAAAATATTTTGCTCAATCTAATGTGCTTGAGTTGTTTGGGGCTTGACAAGTGCCCTTTAAATAAATAAATGCCATTCGAGGAAAGAAGAGAAACCACTAATAGGCTATTTCCCAAAGAAGAGACTGTTATTCTCATTCAGGGAAAAATGGCAGCTTTTGCAAGTTCTTATGATATGCCCCCAATGGACATGCATAAAAAAATGCATGCATATGTAGACATTTGTGGTATATGTACTACATAGTGATTTGTACTCATTTGCCAATTTGGGCAGTGGAGTGCCCCTTTAAGCACCATAGCCAATATAGAGCTCTGTAGTGGTTATGTTGCCAGGGGACCCTGTAGGGAAAACAGGTAAGTGCCTAACCATTCAAAAATAGCCAACAGTGGGACAGCACTAAGGGGACTCCTGGCACCATATCCACCACAGCTCACTATATTTGCTATGGTACTTAGACTTATTTGCAAATAAAATGGCTACCTCAAAAACCAGACGCTGGAAGTAGCATGAGAAATTTTAATATGCGGTTTCAAATTTAGCCAGATGATAGGGGGGAAAGCTGCCTTGCCAATATCAAACAGAACTCGCCAATGGCAAACCATATGGGACTGAGAGGATACATACTACTTTGAGGACAAATGTGCTCAGAAAGAAAAAGCAATGAAAGAAGAGGGAATAAGTATGGGTATTTGCAGGAAATCACACTCTTTGGAAATGAAACAGTAAATTCTTAACTCCAAGTTAGATTTGTCTAGTTCAGCTTACTGGTTTGGTAGTATACCTGATGAATTAAATCCCCCAAAAGCAGATCCAATGGCTGAACCCAAGGAGTTGTTGCTGCCAAATCCATGAGACCCATTTCCAGGCTGCCCCTGCCCATGCGAGAACAGGGAGCTGCTCTGACTGTTGTTAGTCAGGGCATTGTTTCCATAGAAAGAGTTGGAGTGGAGATTGGCATTCTGCTGCTGTTGCTGTTGCTGCTGCTGCTGCTGGCTCATAGGTCGGAAGATATTGTTTGTGGCTCCTGTAAGGTTGTTAGCACCAGAGGCCGATGCTGCAGCAGCTGTAAAACAAAAGGTATTGAGCCACAATGTCACAGAGTAAAAACAAAAAAACATTTAAATGGAAAAAGACAAGAAAGCGTATACACAAAACTTGTTGCCAATTACACCAAACCTGCTGGAATTTTTGTGAACATATGTCCAGGTTTGTAAGTTATATCTATGGTAATGCACAGTGTACTTTACGTTTGAGGAAAAGCAAGAAGTAGATGATATTAACAGTCTCTCTCTCTTTTTTTTTTTACAACTTTAATTTTAAAATGAGACCAAAGTAACTTATATCAAAACTTTGAGAAATAATTTTATTATGTAAAGAACAGGACGATTTCGATTATAAAAGTATTTGATAACTGTATTAGTTTATTTGTCTTTTGTGGTTAGAACACATTATCTGACATGCTGCAAATAAATATGTTTAGAACTGATACAGAACACAGTTAAAGGAACAGCGCACACAAAAAACCATTTAACAAGGCTACTTAAAATTGAAGAGTCGCTTGAAGTAGTTTATATTAAATATTACCGGTGAGCATGTCAACCTCCCATGTACAAATTAGTATAGGACCCACTGATATTGGGGTACTGTGAGGCAGTGGTGGGTTTAACACAATATGGTTATATGGTGGAACTGAAGCCCCATATTTATTTGCTAAAGTAGGTGATTTTAAGTAGCCTTTTAAATGTAAAGCTGTAGTTTTGTTTGTGTGTGCGCTTGTTCCTTTAACTGTATTTTGTAAATGTTTTGGTCTTTATGGCAGCAACACTGCTTGGAAATGGATGTTCTGGATGTGTCCCCAATTCCCATTTTTTCTGTGCAGAACTGATGCAGAAAAACGGGCATAAGACGGATTAGCCAACAAATATATAAAAACTGCAATAAAAATAAAAAATAATTCTAAAATAATGTACTGAGTTTAATGTCCTACTATACACAATTTGTGGATATTGGCTGGATTTTGTCTATATTCAATATGGTTTATTGCACTATATTCAAGCTACTGGGTGACTGCCGATCTACAAAGCTCACTATTTTAAGACATATCTAATATAATATAACGGTTCTATATGCACTACTATGGAGCAATTTAACCCTGCCTGAATTCTGTGCTGTGAATGATGACATCTTGCCAACATTTTCTTTTTATTTATAAAAGATTAAGATTATTGGGTTTGACTGTATTTTATATTGCCCAGTATTTGACATGACTATTTCTCTTTTCCAGCAGAGTAGAATTACAAAGAGCACTTGGCAATATACAGAATATAATTATTACAGGAAACACATTATTCCCTTCAGAGACAAACCTGCTTGTGCTGCTGCAGGACTGATGAGAACAGGTGCAGATGCCACTAATCGCACTTGGGCGGCAAGTCCAGCTCTTGCTCCAGGACCCATCACCAATGCACCAGTCTGATCGTAGTAGGCCGTGGGTGTGAGTACTTGATAGCCTAGGCAATTATAAAAACAGTCATCCACACACATCAAAGAAAACACAGACGTGTCCATTGGACAAACATGTCTTAACTGAATTGAAACTCAGACAGACACACTTTGGTTCTGATATAGATCTTTAAAGTTATAATAAACATACTTTCCTTCTGCTACAGTAAAATATTTACTTTAAGCACTATAAACATTTCAGCTTGTTTCATTTAAGTTTCTCATTTAAAAAACCAAACAACAAAAAAAAACTTGTTCAAGGGTAGAGAATGTAAAAGTGAACCAATCCCAACAAGTATAGGTAGGATTATAACCAGTGACCAGTATGTAACTATATTGTTTGTCTATATCCTGGAACAGATAACACCCAACCAATCTTTGTAGCACAATCCGCCTACCTGACATGTTGGTAGTGGCAAGGCCCTGCCCGAAAGCCATAGCAGAGTTTGCAGCTGCAGCAAGGGACTCTGCCTGCTGTCCTTGTTGGCCCTGATTTGGTGTGAGCGGGCGCTGATTAGCGGCAGCACGCATAACCTGTGGATAGAACATTGCTGAATAGATTGCTGTGCTTTGCAGTCTGCCACCATAACCTTCAGTCTGAAATGAAACAAACCACCGACATAAACAGAAATTCTACACAACTTTTATAGCATTTCCAGTTTGTGCCATCTTCCTTTTCAGGATGAGAATCCCAACCAGCAGCACTTACGAAATGGAAAGCTGAAAAAAAACTCTACAATTCTGTTACTGCTAATAAAAATAACTACCGCACCTTGTAAAACATTCCCATTGTCTCTTTGTTAATGAACTCAGTGTATTTATATTACAAGTTCCACGATAGAACTTGATAAGATTATATAGAGGGCATTTATGGCACCTAAACTTTTTAGTTTCTTGTGGAGCTGGAAAACTTGCAGCTGGAATGGAAGTGTGTGTTACCCTCTGCAAGCCTCAGACTGGCAGGCCCCATTATGGGTAATGGCCAAACGTACAGGAGAAGAGGATTTACGGTTATTGCAAACCTATCATCTTGAATACCTGCTGCTGTCCCTGCGTAGCCTGTGATGTTGCTTGCTGGTTATTTCCGTTTGTGGCTGACGCAGCAACTGCTGCTGCTTGCTGCTGAAATAAACCTGCTGGGTACACTCCCCAAGGAACGCCATAATATTGTGGAGGAACGACTGTTGGACCTAAAAATAACAAAAAAAATAATAATTAAGGAAAATATACTAAACTAAACTAAACCAAACCAAACTAAAATCTATATAAATGGATTGTCTATGCTCTGTTTAATATAAAGAAGGGATTGTCTGTACCATTCTTTGAGCAATGCAGTAATTTCTGGTGAGCTTTGTGAGATTTATTCAGCAGTGGTATTAAAGGGACACTATAGTCACCAAAACAGCTACAGCATTTATTTTGGTGAGAAGAATCATACCCTTTAGGCTTTTTGCAGAAAACACTTTTTTTTCCTCAGAGAAAATGCAGTGTTTACATTACAGCCCAGTACTGGGCACTCCTTATATGGCTACTAGAAGTGCTTCCTGGGGAAGTGCTGCATAGTGAACAGCACGGACATTCAGTGTCTCCACCCTCTGCATGCAGACATTGAACTTTCCTCATAATGATGCATTGATTCAATTAATCTTTATGAGGAGATGCTGATTGTCCAGGGCGGTGTTTGACTTGTGCTGGCTCTGCTTCTGATATGCCTCCTTTACAGTCTCAGCCAATCCAATGGGAAAGCATTGTGATTGGCTCACATAATCACTTTTGATGATGTCAGCCAAGAAAACAGACCAGGGGGAGAGGCAGCAGCTGCAGACTTGAATACAAGTAACATTTTACTATATTTAGGGAGGCAATGGATGCCAGGGGGGGCTCAATGGTGGTTTTAACATGTTTGTGTTCCTGACCTTATAGTGTTCCAATAACAAAACTACTTGCACTAGGTATATTGAAACACAAAGGAATTAAAGTTATGTCTATACTTTAAAGAGTATAAAAAGTAATCTTTAAATAATCCGTATGTAAACAGACTAGGAATTGTGAGAAGTTTGTGGAGGAAGTCTTTTACTCCAGATACTTCACATACATTATGCCAGCACAGAGTTTAGCTTGCATAAAGTGAATAGATATTGTGTGGTTGACAGATTCCCTTTAGAACACAGATGGAATTTTTCAGTATACCACAAACCTGCTAATGTTGCTGCAGCAGCCAGACCCGCGGCTGTATAAGGATCAGTTCCCGGATGAGCGGTGCTGATGATGTAAGGATTTGGCATAAAGGCAGCTGGAGCAAGGCCTGCTGAAAACATACCTGCTGTAAAGAAAATAAACCATTTCAAATATTTAGCTTGCTACCACTCTTATGTGCAGGCTAATGTAGGTGTTGCTTTTATCACTCTAGTTTTGGATTAAGCATTTTTAATCCTGACTCATCAAACCCAAGCGAAACTGTCAAACATACCAACACCTGGCATCTAAAAAATATATATTCAAATCAGCCACAAAACAGAATTCTGATGGTCACATTTCACAGAGTAAAAATCCATTTCACTGATGTTACGAGAAAAGCTAAATTAAAAAAAAACAAAAAAAATCCAACAACAACAAAAGGACAATGGATGTCTCATTAACAGATGGTATATTTAGCGTGGTCCTAGAAAAATATTTGCTGCCTTTGTAAGTGGTACTTGCGAGATTACAAAGAAAATCTATTTAAAAAGGACACTCCAAGCACCAAAACAATTTCATCTAAATTAAGTTGTTATGGTGCCAGGAGGACCCAGGAGGCACTCTGACCTCAAAGGATTAAACCGTTCTTGAACGGTTTAACCCCAAAGTTGTCTCCAGCACCAATCTCCACTCCACCTCTGGCGCGGTTATTACAAAAAATAAATTTTCAGATTCATGAAGTTTAGAGTGTTTCAGGTAGGGAGGCTGCTGTTTGGCTAAGAGCGTCAACTGGCCGCTCTCAGCCAATCAGTGACTCCCCATAGACTAAACTGGCTTGCAAACAAAAACCTTTTTCAAGCCAGTTTAGAGCATGTGGCTTTGTGGTTAAACAGTTTGAGAACTGTTTAACCCTCATGATGTAAGAGTGCCAAAAAAGTTGTTTTGGTGCCTGGAGTGTCCCTTTAAGCTGTATTTAAAATATTAAAATAACATTTATATAACATGTTGTATTTGCCTACACAATCCATTATTACAATTAAATACTTTTTTAAAGGGCAACCTTATGGTGTTATAAATCTAAGGGCACCATCAAACTTTATAATCAAATGGTTTGTAGCAGTGTTCTCCCTGGCATCCATAACCCACCCCTCTTTAGACGCACTCATAACACGGAAACTACACTATTACATAGTCAAGTGCAAATCCATCCTATCTGCCCCGCAGATTTGCTCCAAAATGTAACTTTTCAATTTCATACACCGTTATTTTTATGGATCCCATAAAATAGAAATGTAAGTGTTTTACCAAGAACAGGGCATTTGCTAAATTCTTACCAAGATGAGACTGCTGCGCCGCTGCGAGTGCATATTGTTGCTGCTGTTGCTGCTGCTGGGCTGCTGTTAGCTGCTGCACAGTTAGAGCATTGGACCTCTGCTGGAACATCTGCAGAACATCAGAAATAAAGTTACTCAACATTAACCGAATAAAAATAACTCTTCACTATACAAGCTGAAATCAATCATTAACAGTGGAATTTACTGGGGAAAAACATCAGGTACAACAGATTTCAGCCTTAACGGGACATTCCAGGAACTAATGCAACTTTAATGCATTTGATAGGTTTTGGCCTCATTAATGTGTTGTATTTTTTGCATCCTCAAATCTTTATAGTTTTTGCATAAAAAAAATAAAATGTTTTGTAGAATTCTGCACCATAAGCTCACCTCCCCAAACACAGTCCTTCACTACCAGAATGCAATCACGAAATCTATCAAACCACAATGGTTTAAAAATGCTGACCAATCTGTCACATATTATATCAAGAGCAGCTGATCAGTTTCATCAGTGAGTAAATCAAGGTTTGTTTACTAGTCAGCCAGAAGAGGAACCTTGCTCACATGGATGTTCCCAACGTGCTTCTATTTACTGTAGTTTGAAAATTACCCTGCCACTTTAGGAGACAGATTAGACTTCTGGTAAAGACCGGATTGAAGAGATTTAGTTACCGATATGTGGGAGAGCACCTGTTAATAACGTGGTCCGTATAAAATGCAAAAAAAAATAAAAAAATAATAACTTTTTTAGAGCTAGAATACTAAAAGGGAGCTGTCACTTATTTTTTGTCAGGTTTTTAACATCCATGTCAATTGTTGTGCTTTGCACCTGGCAGACAGCGAAGGGAAAGCATGAAGAGAAGAATCTTCTTCATCAGCAAAGTTGGCTCTGGCTTTGCCTTGACTGAACTAGATTATGATGTAATTTGCCAAGTCTTCAATACAAATTTATATATAAAAAAATTCTTTTAAAAAAGGCACATCGTGACAGGTAAGGCGATTTCTTTATATCACTATGATTAATTCACAATAAAACAATCCACTTTTGAAAGCAAAAACAGTACCTGCTGCTGAGTATTGTAGTCAAACAGTCCAACGCCACCTCCTGTTGAATCCATTTGAAGCTGATTGCCCGGATAATCAAACTGCAATGAATCAAGGCCAACATGTTCAATGCCATCAATATTTTGGCTTTCAGGACTGGCAAATTCATCTGTTAGTGGCTTGTTGCTCATAGGGTTTTGAAGTTGTCCTAGGCCATCAGCAACAGAATTTTGGCCAATTCTCTCAGTGATCTCTGTGGGAGAAGCTTGACGGCTTCCAGGAGTGCGACTTTGCACATAGAAGAAAAAACGAAAACATGTCAAACAAGAGCTAAGCACAATTTATAGACATACAACGCACACAAAAATAACATTTGGATCAAGTATTTTGCAAACTCTATGGTCTATTAAGAAAAAAAGTGTTTAAAATTCAAGCAATCATGTCCTTGAATACAAAAACAAATATTAACAAATCCAGACCCTCCCCCACCCCCAAGAAACTAAAACACAATAAACAAAGATGGTATCTTGTAAAGGCTTACACTCTTAGTCTATCACCCAGTGCCCAGTCCAAAGCTTAAAGTTAAATAAAAGATAAAGAGCAATGTATCCAGAAAAGATCAGGTTAATTTACAATTTTTTAACAGAAGTTACAGTTACATGATGTAGAATAAGTAGGCTTGACGGAGCTCTAAGGGCAACCTGTAATTTGCATTGGGACAACACGGCGTTAGAACGCTGTAGAAAACCTTACTTGGTTAGTATGCCTCCAAAGGCAGATAATTGGGAATTTTATTTGCAAAGACTAAAAGCAATGGGAATTGTAAAAAGGGCAAGGGAGGAACTTCCTCAGAGATTCTTGTTGGAGATTAGAGTGTGGACACAGGATGAATTTTACTACATTAACAGGTATGTTTTTATTTAATTCAAAATGCACTCACTTGAAATCTTTGCAGTCAGTATCAATCCCATTGGGCATGACTCTGCCATTTAACTTCGAGACATCGTCAACATCTGCAGATATAAGATCCCGTTTGTTTTCCTCCTCGAAGGGAGAAGCTTTTCCTTTTTGCTCTCCTTTGTCTGGTCCCTCAATATCGTCTCTAGCACCCTAAAGATACCAATTAAAAAATGGATGAATAAACATATGTTTTTGGTGTTCTGTTGGTTAAATAAAAATGTTTTCACATTCCAGTGCTCTTGGACTATCACTGCTCTCCAGATTTGACAAAATTGTACTTGGTAACGTGGAAGGGGTGGACTATGGGTGCCTGAGACAGATTTTGTCAAAGCGGTTTAACAAACCAATAGGATATGGTTTCTATTAACTTATGACACCAGGGATGTGGATTTCCTATAGCCCAACTCACGGGACATACAGTTCCGGGCAGGCAGTTTTAATCTGCCTTAATCTTCCACGGGCAAGCAGCAGAGCTGGTACAGGGAGCATGTGCCCTCACGTTCCAAAGGGCTGACAGAGTGCCTGAAATTCTCAGAGGCCTGCCATACTTTGTAAGCTGCTGTCGTTCCCTTTGTCCAGCCTCCGGCTCCATTTCATGCCAGAGGCTCTGAGCAGGGTGCGGGAAATATTGCATGTCTGCTCCCTCACTGGCTGGAGGAGACTGGGAGGAGCAGTATGGAGTAGAAATACTAATTGGAGAGTTAAGGCTGAGTAGGAGCAGAGACACTAGTGGAAAGGATAAGGCAGATACAGTATTGGGGGTTTGCAGGGAGAAACAAACTGGGGCTTATTACACACTATACACAGCCGACCAACACTACACACAGCAGGTGTACACCAAATACCCAACACACACTGTACATATTGCACACAGCCAACACACGCATTACCCTCAGCCTGCACTTACACTCACTATGGGGGGGTGGGGAGAGGAGAGAGTGAAACACGCAGGTTTATTCACTAAACTTTCTGATAGTTTCCTCTTTCATAATCTGTTCTTTTTTTCATTTCTAAACTAATTCTCTTTAAAACATAAGAAAGTACACACTGCTTTGGCCTATGTATTTTTTCTACATTTGTCAATATTAGCAATGGGTGGAGAAAAGATGGAGTCTAAGGCAAGCTTCACCCTTTGTTAGCTTGACAAAGGAAGGGGCGCTTGCGTTAAGCTCCACCGTTTCATCACAACTGTTGGGAGTCGGAAAAATACAGAAGACAAAGTAGTCCTTAATCTGTCTTATGTTTTAAAGAGAAATAGATCAGAAATGAAAAAAAGATTATAAAAGAGGAAGAGAAGAGGAAACATTAGGAGAAAGGTAATTTTGAGGCGAAAAAGCCATTTTAAATCTTAATGGAAAAACTGAGGCAAAAAGTTGGAGATTTTTTTCCAGATAAAGCGTTTTTTTGTCTCAGTTTTTTCAATTGGATTTAATTTGCAAAAATGTAGAGTTTAGTGAATTGTCTATGTCTTCTTAAAGCAAATAATGTAAATAATAGCAAACAAATTTCATAAATTTAACAAGAGCAAAAAAAAATTTAAATAATAAAACAACTCCAAACATTGTGTTATTTAGGTAGCATTAAGTAAGATTAAGATATTGAGGCCTGTTCTATTTCACATTTAATAAAGTTCACATATTATATAGATCTCCACGACAACTACAACAGGACCACCATTTAGGATTCATATTGTTTAGGTCACTTACATAAGCTCCTTTTCTGAATCGTGGGTCAAGTTTGTCAGCTGGTGAGGAACTCAAAACATATTCTACCATGCTCACTCCAAGGCCTCCACTTTCTGAGCGAGGGGACAGGACAGAGTTTACATCGTGGTTTCCATGAAAGCTTTGCCCAGGTCTTCTCTGTACCATAATAGGCTGGGACATGGAATGGTCTGCAAGACAAATCACATACTCAGTGGATCTGACAGGACAGTCATCCTGTAAGTGTCCTTGAGCAAGACACCTAACAATACATATACACACCTACCTCAAATTCTCATAGACATTAATTGCGTTTGAGCACGTACTAAGTGCACTATATTAACCACTTTCTATAATTTTAAACCGCTGCAGAATATGCGCTATAGAAAATTTAAATGCAAAACAACATTGTCTGAGGTGTCAGGCTCAAACCATTTTAATTGTGTATTTGAGGCAAAAGCTTGAGAAAGCTGGTCTGAAAGTATTTACCACAAGAAACATATTGGATCCAGTCTTCACTTGGGCATTCGGTATTGCCTTGTACCAATAAATCAACTGAACCGTAACAATATGACATGGTACACTCAAAACACCAACCATGGAACACCCATGGCTCGCCACCTACCAAACATTCTACATTCAACAAAATCAACACACAGAACAAGCTCTGTCATACATTTTACACAATTTACAAGCAACTCATATGGCAGGATTTAAAACTTTATTGTCAAACTTGTCACTAGCAATTGGCCAGTGAAAATTTAGCCCTGGTGAGTAGAAATTCACCCCCTAGTGACTGTATCTTGGAAACTTCAGGCTTGTCATGGCAAGTTAAAAGTTCCAGCTAGTACGGTAAAATTTTGAGGATGGGGACACTATTTTTTTTTTTTTAAAAATACTGTTTAGTAGACATACCACAAATGGAAACTTGCATGCATTTAATTATGCATTTTTTTAATTTGAGTTATATCTTTCAAAAACTGCAGATCTCTTGTCGGCTGCCTTTGCAAGCCCTCCCCCTACTAACCCCACCCTGACTTTCTGTGGCTGTCCAATCAAAGATTTCCCAATGCAGTTCATTGAGAAGTCTTTTTTTTTTTTGCAATTGCTGCCTCTTGTGTTCAGTGCAACAAAGCTAACGGAAGCAGGAAGTAACAGAACATGTTGTCTGCTGGAGAAGCCAGAGGGGTGAAACCAGCATAATTTATAAAAGTGTTAATTTCTATTAAAATCTGTACTTTTCCCAAAATGTAGAAAATAGGACACACTCTTCACCCATAAATCTTTTCAGCAAGCTAAAGTGCTTTAGAGGTCTGGAGTGTGCTTTAATTCCTCAATAGCAAAATGCATTAAGGCACCCACAGATATTTTTTAACAAAATGATAACAAGGTTGTGGTATAGGTGAAAAATAATATCACATTTACTATTCAACCAAGAACAGTACAAGGAAATTAAGTGGTCCTGTGATCATATTTGAGGCTGTATTTTTTTTTTTATTTTTTATTCTTACAGGTAATATACAATATATTAACATTGCGTTGGTTGGCTTTTGCAGAAGCCTAGTGTGCTAACTTAAATATTCTTCGTCTGTCAGTTTTTTAAATTTTGTTGTTATAACATAACATATATAAGTAAGTTAACAATAACAAATATTGTAACAAGATGTGTACAGTATTGGGTACAAGTAAGGTGTTTTACAAGGTGTGGTTCTTCTGGCTATGTTTTACGTTTGGTGATCGCGTTCGGCATGAACTTGATTGATTTGGCTTTGTGGGAGAGTGGTCAGTCAGCTGTCCTAGGGGTGTAGTTGCTTATTGGTTGTTTGGTGTTAGGGGTGGATGTTTACTCCCTGTTACCCTTCTCCAAGATGGGTTTAGTCGTCATATTTTGAGGCTGTTTTTTAAATGCTTGTAAAGGCAGACTGGCTCAAGACACGTACTTACCATTAATCGTAAAAGACCTGTGACAATTGTACTAGTCTGGGGGTGCTATTGAAAAGGTTAGTATAACTTCAAAGGGACTCCAATGTCTAAAAACAAGATAGTGTCGGCGTTAATCTAGACTTCTAATCTGTACATTGTGCTAGTTAAATACAAAGCAAGCATATAGATTATACTTAAATGTGACTTTCGTTTGTCTGTGGGTATTTCCTGTATGAGGGCACAGACAGTGTTCTGGATAGAATGAAAGATATTATCTTAGTTACCAAGTGTATTACATACATTAGATTTTATTCTTGTAGGTCTTTCCTGTGAGCTATTCTTCGGGTTTTAACCTGCTCTTCTAGTTCTAATCTATTGTATATTCTACTTCTGATCTATGAACTACTCTAGTACTACTTTATTATTTATCTAGCTCTTGCTTATTAGAGCAGCTTTGTCAGTTTAAAAAAAAAAAAAAAAAAAAAAAAAAATATATATATATATATATATATATATATATATATATTGCTATACCCCATATTCCCCCACCAGGTTGCCTTGTTGTTTTTTTTTTGTTTTTTTTAAATGACCTTATTTGCAAAGTTATAAACAAATAGATATTAGTTTCATTATGTACAACCTGCAGGAGGGCAAACTTAGAGCTTTACTTAAGCTCCACATTCTTTGTCATTAGATATCTTGTTCAATATTTACCTCCGTCAAGCACCGCAAGTCTTCCCGGGAGTAGAGCATCATGGATCCTCTGTGTTGACTCTCACAAGTTCATAAGAGTCAACACAGATTCATTGCAAGCCTGCGCATGTACATAAAATCGGACGCACACACACCCAGGAAGCGCAGAACATAGGATTTCCTGATTCCTTAGAAACTTTAATCTACTTTAATTATTCAGTAGATCCAATTGTATAAGTGCTGGATCTACTTACATAACATAAATATACTATAATATATATATCGTTATGTTACTTACGTGATGCTCCCCATGTGTTTTCTCTCCATTCGTCAGCAAGAAACATCCCTTTCTGTCCATCTTTTGCAGAATCGTCTGGTTCCCAAAATTTTTTGGCTGGTAAAAGCTGTTTGAGAAGAACAACAAAGCAATTTTACTTACACAGAAGAGACATAAAATATGGGCTAAATATTGGCTTGAAAAGCCTAACTGAAGAAAACTATCAAATCTAGAAACACAACTGTAAATGGAGGGTAAGACATTCTAAGTAAAGTTCACTTTTCTACACTTATTATACAATAGAAGGTTTCACAAGTAGAACCGTAAAAAGAAAAGGCAAACAAAAAAGTGATTGGAGGTTTAAAAAAAAAGTGTCCAGAGTGCATCCATCCAATTCTATGGTAAATTGTCCCTGCTCATGTCAGGTGTTCTGGTAATAGCTGGGTACATGTAACATGGCTAGGCACAGTCAAGTCAATCATTTCTAGTACTTTAACTCAGGGTTGTTCAATGTTCCCTCTTGGGTGATTTCAGATCCTTTGTTAATTTCATGTAAAGCCTTCACGAGGTCCATGTGGGAGAAACGCTCTAACCCTCAACCATGGAACGGATAAACAAGCTCCCTGTGCAGCTCAGACCACTGGCAAAGCCATGCTTTTCCATATAAAGACAGTAAATGGGGTTGAATTAAGCGACCAGAGAGTTTGAGTTTGTTAGTTTCAGACTCTTATTAAAGTCGATCAGAATTGTCAAAAAAAATATTATATATACATACATACACACACACATATATATATATATATATATATATATATATATATATTAGTAAATGCACTGTTTAACACACATCTGCACACCAATCAAGCCATAAGACTTGCTTTTCCCAGTGATGTTACTACTGCAAGGGATTCTGGGTGGGCATATGCAAATTAGTTCACGAGACGACAACGTAGTCATCCAACATATATGAAACTGTAGCAGCACAGAGGGGAGGCAACCAGCCCATTTTTAAGGAGTTGATTTGTTTACACTATAATGGGTTGGCCTGCTATCACTCTGGTAAGGTACCAGTCCGTAAACTCAAAGGTAGATGTGATTTTGGACTAGATAGATAAAGAGTGAACGTAAGTTTTTTTTCAAGTAATCAAGTAAAAAAATTAATAAAATATTTGAAAGGTATGTTTGCACGGACAGCATCCTAGCAATAAAACTGTTTAATAAGTTATGGTTGTTATGGTTTTTGCAGTATACCGTTTCAGGGATCCAATGACCCGCTCTTCCCATGGAAATTAGCACCATCGCTAATATACTCTATGAATCTACCTGCCATGTTTGGGGCAATCCTGGATGTGATCCAATTCTTAGTTCATTCCAATAATTCAGAGAACACTAATTATGTTTGTATCATCTACTGAATAGATTCTAAACATGTACTTTTAAGTGTTAATAACAAAAAACAAAAAAATAGAGTTCAGAGCCTAGCTGAAAACCCTAAACTCAAACTTATGACAGAGGGAACAAACTATATTTAACACATATAAGCTGCCAAGATCTTAAAAGTAGAAAATGTGAGCAAAACATGTAATTGTGCAGTAGTTTACATAGAACAGGGAACCAAATACTGGCCACAAAATTAAAACAAGCAAAACAACTAAAAACTATAGAAAGAATCTGTAAAGCTAATGATTGCTTTTGACAGTGGTGAATAAAACGTGTCTGTGACCTTTTCAATTGATAAAAAAAGCTTTTCTATTGTGATATTGTTACCAATGTCTACAGCAAACAGTGGAAACACAAAATATACAAAGTTCTTTTGAGTATGCCTTGAGCTAACAATATGAATAGACGTGTAAGACATGTAGCCCCAAAACAAAAAATGTATCTTGATGGAGTTGAGATTGAATCAAGAGCAGTAAGTGACTGACCTCCCCCATTCCACGATGTTCTAATGCGAGTGCCTGGAAATCATTATTCATCTCATCTGCGGGCCTCACCTGGAATTAATACAAAAATTAAGAGATTAGGTTTTAGAAACTTCATTTTTCTACTCAAGGACGGAAAAAAAAGCTCTCCCCCACCTTAGAAAAAACAACCCAGTCAAACCCTAAGCAATTGTGTACCTCAATAACTTTCACATAAAGGGTTACTCCAACCTTTTTTTCCATTGCATCTTTTTATTTTATGTCATATATTTATAATGGCATATAGTGCACTAGTCACTAGGATCTCGCCGCCCCCAACGCGTTATTTTTATTGAAAAACCTGTAAAATATTGACTTTGCACAGAATTAACATTAGGCTGTTCTAGATTGCCTTTGTCATGTGTGCCAGAATTCAACTAGACCATGGCACAAAAGTGCAGACGCTCTGTACAGGCAGCGTTCATGCAGAAATGGTGATGGAGGCTTGAGCAACCCTTTAAATATCACATGGAATGAATGACAATTAATTTGCAAACAAACTAAGCTATGCAACTGGACAAAAAAACACAACAACAAACAACTGACCCAGATAAACAGATGCATAGTTTCATGTTTGTATTACACAATTAGAATTTCATATGTTTCTTTCGTGATATGTTGAATAATTGGCCAACTGCCCAATATCCAGGAATATCCTGCAATCACTGTCCTAGCTAAACACATGAGATTTCATGTATTATTTTAGTAAAATCCTGAAAGAGTAGAGATACTAAAACACGTGGGAATGGGAACAAATCAATTGTGTTTACTAGCAAACTCAATGGACCTGTGCTGCCTTAGACAGAACATGGCTTCAAACTGCTGTTGATGAAAGTTAAAGGGACTCTTTAGGCACCCAGACCGCTTCATTGAGATGAAGTGGTCTGGGTTCCATTCCCCTGTCTTTTTAACCATGCAAAGGAAAACACTGCAGTAAAGTAGATTCAGCAATGTTTACATTAGAGGGTTAACATGCCTCTTGCTGGCACTTCTGCCCCAATAACAGAGTTAAACTCAGCTATTCCACCAGATGGTCTGCAGGCATGAGCACTTGCCTTCCAATATGTTTCCCCATTGGTGGAGGTGGAGCGGCATTGTGATAACCACGCGCCTTTCAAACCCTCACAAAGAGGGTAGATTAAAACGATTGAATTATCAATACTTGTTTGTGTTCTTAACGCTATAGTATTCCTTTAAACCAAGCATGTCAAACTCGCGGCCCAGAAGGACCATCTTTGCGGCACAGCGAGCCGCGAGTACATGCCTAATGTTCCAAGCTGAGTAGGCACCTGCTCTACCCAAATTGCAGGTGCCTACTCTGCAAACACTTACTCGGCTGGGGAGGAAGGGACAGTAGAAGCAGCGAGGGAGCTCTGTGTTCCTGCTCCCTCGTGCGCACCGTTTGTAATGAAGCCGGGCGCCACAATATGATGTCATATTCCGGCACCCGGCATTACTAAACCACGCGAGGGAGCAGTGAGAAGGACCCCAGGGAGGTGCCCCACATCGTCTCCAAAAGGTAAGGAGCAATAAAGAAAAGAATGTAAGTGTCTCTCTCTGTCTGTCAGTGAGTATGTGTGTGTGTCTCTCTCTGTCTGTCAGTGAGTATGTGTGTGTGTGTGTGTGTGTGTGTGTCTCTCTCTGTCTGTCAGTGAGTATGTGTGTGTGTGTGTGTGTCTCTCTCTGTCTGTCAGTGAGTGTGTGTGTCTGTCAGTGAGTGTGTGTGTGTCTGTCAGTGAGTGTGTGTGTGTCTGTCAGTGAGTGTGTGTGTGTCTGTCAGTGAGTGTGTGTGTGTCTGTCAGTGAGTGTGTGTGTGTCTGTCAGTGAGTGTGTGTGTGTCTGTCAGTGAGTGTGTGTGTGTCTGTCAGTGAGTGTGTGTGTGTCTGTCAGTGAGTGTGTGTGTGTCTGTCAGTGAGTGTGTGTGTGTCTCAGTGAGCGTGTGTGTCTGTCAGTGAGCGTGTGTGTCTGTCAGTGAGCGTGTGTGTCTGTCAGTGAGCGTGTGTGTCTGTCAGTGAGCGTGTGTGTCTGTCAGTGAGCGTGTGTGTCTGTCAGTGAGCGTGTGTGTCTGTCAGTGAGTGTGTGTGTGTCTGTCAGTGAGTGTGTGTGTGTCTGTCAGTGAGTGTGTGTGTGTCTGTCAGTGAGTGTGTGTGTGTCTGTCAGTGAGTGTGTGTGTGTCTGTCAGTGAGTGTGTGTGTGTCTGTCAGTGAGTGTGTGTGTGTCTCAGTGAGCGTGTGTGTCTGTCAGTGAGCGTGTGTGTCTGTCAGTGAGCGTGTGTGTCTGTCAGTGAGCGTGTGTGTCTGTCAGTGAGCGTGTGTGTCTGTCAGTGAGCGTGTGTGTCTGTCAGTGAGCGTGTGTGTCTGTCAGTGAGCGTGTGTGTCTGTCAGTGAGCGTGTGTGTCTGTCAGTGAGCGTGTGTGTCTGTCAGTGAGCGTGTGTGTCTGTCAGTGAGCGTGTGTGTCTGTCAGTGAGCGTGTGTGTCTGTCAGTGAGCGTGTGTGTCTGTCAGTGAGCGTGTGTGTCTGTCAGTGAGCAAGTGTGTCTGTCAGTGAGCAAGTGTGTCTGTCAGTGAGCAAGTGTGTCTGTCAGTGAGCAAGTGTGTCTGTCAGTGAGCAAGTGTGTCTGTCAGTGAGCAAGTGTGTCTGTCAGTGAGCAAGTGTGTCTGTCAGTGAGCAAGTGTGTCTGTCAGTGAGCAAGTGTGTCTGTCAGTGAGCAAGTGTGTCTGTCAGTGAGCAAGTGTGTCTGTCAGTGAGCAAGTGTGTCTGTCAGTGAGCAAGTGTGTCTGTCAGTGAGCAAGTGTGTCTGTCAGTGAGCAAGTGTGTCTGTCAGTGAGCAAGTGTGTCTGTCAGTGAGCAAGTGTGTCTGTCAGTGAGCAAGTGTGTCTGTCAGTGAGCAAGTGTGTCTGTCAGTGAGCAAGTGTGTCTGTCAGTGAGCAAGTGTGTCTGTCAGTGAGCAAGTGTGTCTGTCAGTGAGCAAGTGTGTCTGTCAGTGAGCAAGTGTGTCTGTCAGTGAGCAAGTGTGTCTGTCAGTGAGCAAGTGTGTCTGTCAGTGAGCAAGTGTGTGTGTCAGTGAGCAAGTGTGTGTCAGTGAGCAAGTGTGTCTGTCAGTGAGCAAGTGTGTCCGTCAGTGAGCGTGTGTGTCTGTCAGTGAGCGTGTGTCTGTCAGCATGTGCGTGTCTGTCTGTCTGTCTGTCAGTGAGTGTGTGTGTATGTCTGTCAGTGAATATGTGTGTGTCAGCGGGAGGATAATATTTGGCACAGGGTGGTAGAGGGGGTGCTGTGGTTTAGTAGGGGGGGGGGGAGACTGGGATTTAGCAGAGGGGGTGCTGGGGGTTATTTTATACTGTACTTTTTAAAATAACCCTACGTTTCTATGAAAATGTAAGGTATTTTTTTTTGCGGCCCACATAAACTTAAACCTTGTTTATGTGGCCCGTGCCAGACTGAGTTTGACATGCTTGCTTTAAACACATTTTTAGGTCATTGGACATCTGACCATTCCTATTAAAAAATAACACAAAATCTACATGCAAATGATGTGGTTGTAGGTTTGTTTGTATTTTTTTAACACATTACCTATAATTAAATAAAACTCATCTTTTGCATGATTCATATGCTGTACCATGCTGTACCTTTAGCTGTTGTAAATCAACATATTTTTAAATTTCCTGTTACTCTTTAAACGACTGCATCCTGTGTTATGCTTTATATACTACACAGTTTAGCCACTTTAAGATTTGAGAAAGTTCCACTTAAGTCTGAAACTTGAGTGTGTCAGCACAGTTTGGTTAGATCACTTTTTTTTTGTTATTAACAGTACCAAAACCTCGTATATACTCGTGTATAAGTTGAGAAATTTTAGTCGTAAACTTTGTTTTAAAATGCAAAGTCGACATATCCACGGGTCAGTGATAGTTTCGATATAATTTGTGACTCCTGAACGCTGTTCTCCAAGCTGTTTGGGAAGTCGAACAGGCAGTGGTACAAGTTTCAGCGGGGTTCGCAGGCTTGCGAAGCCAACTCAGAGATCCATGCTGTCGATGACCATGTACCGCTGTCTGCGTTCGGGAGACAAGATTGTTTGAACACGTGCGTTCGTATATACGAATGGTGGCCACCCAGGAAATGTTTGCTTGTGGTTAACAGCCAAGGGTGGTCAGTGATAACGAGGTGTTAACAAGGAGGACCACACAGAGTCTGTTTGGAAGGAGAACAATTCCATTTGAATGCAGTACCTTCGACTTATCCACGAGTCGTAGCATATTTCA
This sequence comes from Pelobates fuscus, assembly GCF_036172605.1. Taxonomy (NCBI): domain Eukaryota; kingdom Metazoa; phylum Chordata; class Amphibia; order Anura; family Pelobatidae; genus Pelobates; species Pelobates fuscus. Next base: position 45,635,179 of record NC_086318.1, on the reverse strand, counting down.
CTGTTGTTGGTCAAAAAACTGCACTCGACTTATAGGCTAGTATATATGGTAAAAGCAAATTTAAAATCTTGCTCACTTCTACATAGTTGCATGGGAAGTAGAACATGTATTCTTATAGTTCCCAAATCTAATTTTACAAAATTAGGATGAAACCAGAAAAATCTTTTTTTTTTTTTCTTTTTTTTTTTAAAGAGGTCATTCCTAATGGTGCAGAAAACCAATGTCAAACAATATTGCAGCCTACATGTGAAGACATGTACTTAATGATTGATTAGCACTACCACGATTGTTTTTCTCACACAAAAGCCTTCAGTATTAAAACGTAAAAGTCAAAAGGCACAATCAATGCGGAACATCATCTTTTTATTTTTGTGCTAGTTACAGCTTGCACAGAGCACGCAGGTCTGTATGAAGTTAGGTCACTGCGGCAGCACCTTTCATGCAAAATGCAGGTCTCGGGTGTGCCCCCAATCCTTTCTCTGTACACAGTGTATTTGGAATTCAGACCAGATTCCTTTGGGGTTAAGCACCCCGCCCAGGCCCACCAGCTTCAGAGGCCCCTTTAGAGGTGGCCACAGGTGTGTATATATAGGAGGAGTTTTCAATAGTCAGGTCACTTTTATTATTTTCTCCATTCAACAGATATCATCTACAATAGTGAGTATATTCATTCTAGCACTAACCCTTTAATCGTTTAGTTTTAACACTGTTTTTAATTGCTTTCATAACTTTATTTTTGTTTACTCACTTTGCTCTTACAAGGATTTAATAATACACTTTATTTTTAACACTAGTACTATTTAATTTGTCCCCCACATTTTAGCGTAGGACCCACCAACATTGGGGTACTTTGAAAGCAGTGGTGGGCTTAATATCATATGGCAGAACTAAATCCCCATATTTATTCTTAAAGAGGCAATTCAGAAGCCTTCTTTGTGTTGTATTTTTTGTAGTCTGAGTGCGCCGCAAATTTTTTTTCATGTATGAAGTTTGGTCACTGCGGCAGCACCTTTCATGCAAAATGCAGGTCTCGGGTGTGCCCCAATCCTTTGTCAGCCAGCGTGTGGGTGGGCGCCTGTCCGTCAGCCAGCGTGTGGGTGGGCGCCTGTCCGTCAGCCAGCGTGTGGGTGGGCGCCTGTCCGTCAGCCAGCGTGTGGGTGGGCGCCTGTCCGTCAGCCAGCGTGTGGGTGGGCGCCTGTCCGTCAGCCAGCGTGTGGGTGGGCGCCTGTCCGTCAGCCAGCGTGTGGGTGGGCGCCTGTCCGTCAGCCAGCGTGTGGGTGGGCGCCTGTCAGTGTCAGCGGGAGGATCAGATTTGACACAGGGCGGAAGGGGGGGATGCGGTGGTTTAGTAGAGGGGGTGGGGGGAACACTGGGATTTAGCAGAGGGGGTGCTGGGGGTTATTTTATACTGTACTTTTTAAAATAACCCTACGTTTCTATGAAAATGTAAGGTATTTTTTTTTGCAGCCCACATAAACTTAAACCTTGTTTATGTGGCCCGTGCCAGACTGAGTTTGACATGCTTGCTTTAACCCCTTAAGGACCAAACGTCTGGAATAAAAGGGAATCATGACATGTCACACATGTCATGTGTCCTTAAGGGGTTAAACACATTTTTAGGTCATTGGACATCTGACCATTCCTATTAAAAAATAACAAAATCTACATGCAAATGATGTGGTTGTAGGTTTGCTTGTATTTTTTAACACATTACCTATAATTAAATAAAACTTTCATCTTTCGCATGATTCACATGCTGTACCATTTCTTTAGCTGTTGTAAATCAACATATTTTTTACATTCCCTGTTACTCTTTAAACGACTGCATCCTGTTTTATGCTTTATATACTACACAGTTTAGCCACTTTAAGATTTGAGAAAGTTCCACTTAAGTCTGAAACTTGAGTGTGTCAGGACAGTTAGCTAGATCATTTTTGTGGTTATTAACGGTACCAAAACCTACCGTATATACCGTTATATAAGTTAGATCACTTTTTTTTTTGTTATTAACAGTACCAAAACCTCGTAAATACTCGTGTATAAGTTGAGAAATTTTAGTCGTACACTTCATTTTAAAACGCAAAGTCGACATATCCACGGGTCAGTGATAGTTTCGATAGAATTTCGACTCCTAAACGCCGTTCTCCTAGCTGTTCGGGAAGTCGAACGGGCAGTGGTACAAGTTTCAGCGGGGTTCGCAGGCTTGCGAAGCCAACTCAGAGATCCATGCTGTCGACGACCATGTACCTCTGCCTGCGTTCGGGAGACAATATTGTTTGAACACGTGCGTTCGTATGTACGAATGGTGGCCACCCAGGAAATGTTTGGTTGTGGTTAACAGCCAAGGGTGGTCAGTGATAGCGAGGTGTTAACAAGGAGGACCACACAGAGTCTGTTTGGAAGGAGAACAATTCCATTCGAATGCAGTACGATAACCGAACCGAATGGGAACAATTCCATTTGAATGCAGTACCTTCGACTTATCCACGAGTCATAGCATATTTCACAATTGTTGGTCAAAAAACTACACTCGACTTATAGGCTAGTATATATGGTAAAAGCAAATTTAAATTCTTGCTCACTTCTACATAGTTGCATGGGAAGTAGAACATTTATTCTTATATTTTCCAAATCTACTTTTACAAAATTAGGATGAAACCAGAAAAAAAAAGGTCATTCCTAATAGTGCAGAGAACCAATGTCAAACAATATTGTAGCCTACATGTGAAGACATGTACTTAATGATTGATTAGCACTACCGACGATTGTTTTTCTCACACAAAAGCCTTCAGTAATTAAACGTAAAAGTCAAAAGGCACAATCAATGATGAGCATCATCTTTTTATTTTGGTGCTAGTTACAGCTTGCACAGAGCACGCTGGTCTATGAATGGCGTGTCGAGATGTAATGCACAGCTGCTTCCCATTTTTTATTTTATTCTTGACGTGGGCTAGTGTTATCAGAAAGCAAAGATTATTACTTCCTCATAAAGGGATCAAACTACTTGCTGCTTATAGATTGTACAAGTAAAACAAAGGGAATTGCTGGACCGGTAAAAAAACTTAAAACACAGCAACCACTTCTGTCAAGAACACACACAAATGGACCATGAAGGAATTCTGTCTTTTTTTGTTTAGGAGGGCAGATACAGAAAATTCTCAGTCTCTTCTAAGAAAGATATGTGTGGCAGAGCTTAGGATCCCTCTTTGTTCTCTTAGAGCAGTAAAGCCCCCTTAAAGAGGAACTGTTACTTCTCTGGAAATTACACCAATGAATAAAAACATTGAAGCCACCTTTAGGTTCTAAAATAAGCTAGATATAAAGATAAAAATGTAACTCACGAATACCTGTAGTGCTTCTTACCAGAATGATTCTAGATTTTGAATACGTATAACTTTCTGCCAAATTCTTCTATAATTTGTCATTCATAAATATAGCAAATGTAATTTCTCTGTTTATCTAGTTATCCTGAATGTACCCCACGGAAAGTACTTTCACATTCTAAAAAGTAACAAATAAACCCTATCCCAAAGGGAAACTCCAAGTAATGTTTAAAGGGACATTCCAATCAACATAATAAACGAAGCTCAACTCCACCTCAAAGTGTGCCTTAGAAGAAAAAATAAATAAATGTTATTTTGCTGTTTGTTAGGCCTTCAAAATTACTCGTCAATGCAAGCAATAACATGGCTCACCAGAGCTACATTTTCATTTGGCTCGTGAAAAATGTAAGCCCAGATTATTTGTGCATTACCGTTGGCACCCAGGAAAGTTGTACAACAGATTGATGAAATACAGTGGGACAGTGCCACGGCACTTATAGAACCATAACCACTACAGCGAAGGAGGGGTTATATTGTTTTGCATGCTCCATTAACAAGACTCAAAAAAAAGTTTATCTATTGATATTTTTTAGAACAGTGATGACTATAACTGTGGGGAAAAAAGTGCCCACTCATTTTCAGCTCTGTTTATGGGAAATGAGGAGAAAGTCAAAATGTAAATTCTTTCATAACTCAGTGCTGTATATGCACATCAGTCTAGAATCAAACTGTTTAGTAGATATGTGCACTTGTTCAGGGAAAGATTTATCAGAATCGGCATTTCAGTTGCAATGGCAAACAAACACTTTTCACAATTCTAACCCGCCTGTAGATGTGAATTAAAGAGGAACAGAGAGAGAACATCCAGGGATGAGATGATGATGTTTTTGGGCCAGTGTCACGGTTTTATTTAACTGCGATCTAACATTCACACATCATATACACACACATAAATTTCAGCTTGGAGAGTTCCTTTAACAGCAGTCCTTGTGATAACAGAGCAGCAGTGCAAACAAGGGAGGGAACATGGAGAATCACGAAACAACATGTGTACAACAGCTATGATAAGCAGTCTGCTTTATGCCAAGTCAAAGGGCATTACATAACCTGAAATCCAGTATACCAGAAAGATTATCTGCAGCTAAGATATTAAAGAATGAATAGTACTTTATGTCATTTTTCTCAAAGCAAAAAAAGCAATTGTGATAGCTGTAAATGTCTAATTTATACATGTTACAGTAAGTAAGATAGGCGAGTGGAGGAAGCACATAGTTCGTTAATTTAGATTTTCTAATTTGATTTCAGTAATTAGAATTGCCAAACACAAAACCAATACATTATATAAGGGGGAAATTTGACAATGCTTCACCTCTATTATATTTTGATTGAGTCCATTTCCACACTGTTAACCTTAAAGAAATACTATAGGTACTGAAACAACTTTAGCTTATTGAAGTCGTTTTGGTGTATAAATCATGCCAGTGCAGTCTCGCTGGTCAATTCTCTGCCATTTAGGAGTAAAAGGGTCACTTCAGACCCCTAAACAACTTTAACTTGTTGAAAAACTGTGAGTGTGAATAGTTTGTCCTCTTTTTTTCATTTTGCAATAAGTGCAGATTTCAATAGGAATTTACACTTTTATAAATTAACCTGGTTACACCCCCTTGGCTTTCAAGCAGACACCAGGTAATGTTACTTCCTGGTTTTGTTAGCTCAATGAAGCTGACCTCAAGAGAGAGCAATTGCTCAGAGCACTTGACTAACAAAGACTTCTTAAGAGAACTGCAGGTTTAGCAAGCTTATTTTAGATATAGCTCCAATGAAAAACGCATTATTAAATGCATACAGGTTTACATTGAGGGTATATGTACTAAATGGTGATTTTTATTTATTTTGTTTTTGGGCAGTGGAGTGTCCTGTTAAATCACATTTGTTTCGGTTTACGCTGTCCTAACCAAACCTTCAAAATGGTTTCATTTTCAATCAGATGTTAACTTGCTTTTGAAGTTTTTATCTCATGTTCTGAAAATTGTAATTTAATCACACACAGGAGACTCCTGCAGGTTCGAGAAGGCTATTAACAGGACAGGAGATAAATTCTAAATTAAACATATTGTACAATAAAGGAACCTAGAAAGTCTAGGTTCCATTTCAGGAAGTGTTTAGGAAGGCTGTGCAAGTCACATGCATGGAGGTGTGACTAGGGCTGTATTACCAAAGTAATTTAATTACGAAATGACAGATAATAGTGCAGTGAGACTGCAGGGACATGACCTATACACCAAAACTGCTTCATTAAGCTAAAGTTGTTTTGATGCCTATAGTATCCCTTAAATTTCTGATATTTAACCAGTGTACTATCTTTATAGTGACGCATGGACAGGCTCACCAGTAGAGGTGGTAGAGACTAAAAGAATAGACAATTTTACAAGTTGGAGAAAAAGAAAAAACCAATGCAAATGCACACTAAATTAAACAATTAGGTTTACCAACTGCCAAAATCCATGATTCCTTTTTCTTTTGTCTAATGTAGGGGTTCCCAAAAGATAGTACACTAGCTTTGAAGAACGTAAATTCCTATGATGCTTTGCCAACATAAAGGCAGGGGAAACTGTTACTTGTTCCCCTCTCTGTAATAATGAATGGAAAATATGCTGTGGGGCAAAACAAAGACACCCTAGAAGTACATGAAGACAATGCAGTGTCTGGGTACATAGCTCATAAGAACTGAGATAAAAGAAAATACAAAACAATAGATTTGCCATGTCCAAAAGAAACAACAACGAAATTACAAAAATAAATTCAAACCATAGAGAGCTACATACCGCTGCATCTATGCTATCTCCTGTAGGCCAACGGTGTTTATTGGAGTAGCCATTCAGTTGTTCACCCGCTTGTCTCTGGAAGAAATATCCCACTGTGGCATCATCCTGAGAGCGGCCACTCAGGGGCACCTGGGCACTGGAAGCACCGGGGGGCATGGCATGTAGATTATGTGGCCCTGATGCTGCTCCACCAATTTGGGCAATCCCTACTCCAACCCCAAGGGATTCCTGCCCACCGCTTGCATGCATCATTCCTCTGGGCTCCTGCCAGGGCACTTCATTCATGCCTAAGACACATGGAACGTTCATTCCACATTAGGCACCTACGAAATAAACAGATACCATGTAAATAAAATTAAAACCTACATATAGGGAGGTGCACAACTATGCTAATAATGCAAACTTGAAAAAGATGTGTTTTTTTTATATTATTACTATTATACAAAACAAATAAAATATTATAGATAAAAACATCACTGTTAACGTGTTTTAGCAGCATTAGTGTGGTAGAGGAATGCTCTCAAACAATCTGATAAATAGAAATCTACAGTCTGTCCACTGCTGGGAGAAATCACAATTATTGTGACATTATAAACTAAACAGTATTGTGTATGTGAGACTACTCGGTGAAAACTAAAGATAATGAACAGTTTGAATGTAAATTGAAATTTTTGTCATAGGAACACTCCAACACAAGAAACACCATAGAGGGCTGTAGTGGTTGTGGAGACGGGAGTGCCCTGGCACCTCCCGATTTTAAGTAGTAAAAACTTTTTAGAATTGTTTGACTATTTACCGGAGGTCCAGTGGACAATGCTCACTACTACCACAACAGCTAAGACCTGGAAGCTTCTGCTTAGGAGCTGGTGAACATAGTGGGAAAATTAGATTAATTTATACCAAAGTAGGTATAACATCGAATGGCTCTGATATAGATAATCAGTGATTATATATGTTTGACTCCCTCCTCCTTCCCCAAAATGGAGTAAAAAGGCTTTTAAACATTTTCTTTCCATTGTCATGCTACAGCTTGCTACACCTCTTTGGCTGAGATAATCAATCTTGATGACCTCCGCTAATCTAATGCTTTCCCATAGGAAAGCATTGGGATGCTATTGCGCGTGCGCAGAAAACGCCATTCAGCATCTCCAAATAGAGATGCACTGAATCTGAGTGACTGCCACAAGAGACAATATTTGGTAGCAATGTAAACACCGTCTTTCCTCTGAAAAGGCAGCATTTTCATTGCTGAGCCTGCACGGACACGCTATATACACATACATTATGTTGTAGTGGTCATGGTGACGATAGTGTCCCTTTATTGAAGCAGTTTGGGTGTATCGATCATGCCACTTTAGTCTCACTGATTAATCTGCCATTTAGGAGTTAATTCATTTTTAGGAGCCATTCAATTTAGGAGCCATATCTGCCATTTAGGAGTTAATTCACTTTTGTTTTTGTTTATGCAGCCCTAGCCACACCTCCCCTGGCTGTGACTCACACAGTCTGCATGAAAAGAAATGGTTTCATGTTCATTCAAAAAGTAACTTGTTTTTTTCTCTCCTGCTCTGTAAACTTTAATCACACACAGTAGGCTCTAGAAGGCTACTATCAGAGCAGGAGGTAAGAAATTCTTGATTGACCAGACTGCACAATAAAGAATATCTAGGTTCCTTTTCAAAAAGTGTGTAGGAAAACTGTGCAGGAAGGTGGGACTAATCCTGTATAAACAAAGTGATCAAACAAATGGCAGATAATTGAGCAGTGAGACTGCAGGGGCCTGATCTATACACCAAAACTTCCTTAACCCCTTTAGGACCAAACTTCTGGAATAAAAGGGAATCATGTCACACATGTCATGTGTCCTTAAGGGGTTAAAGGGACACTCCAGGCACCCAGACCACTTCTGCCCATTGGAGTGGTCTGGACGTGGGACATTGTCGCTGCCTCAGGTAAGTTACTGAAGGGGTTTACACCCCTTCAACAACCAGGGATTGGGGGGCGTGAGGGAGAGGGAACCTGCAGTGCCAGGAAAACTAATTGTTTTCCTTGCACTGGAGTTTCCCTTTAAAGGATCACTAAACCCCCTTCAGCAGCTTACCTTATTCCTCCCTCGGCGCTGGTGGCCTCTCCTCCCCCGCCGACGTCACAGGATTCGATTGCGCATGCGCGGCAAGTGCCACGCGCGCATTCAAAGTGTCCATAGGAAAGCATTTCTCAATGCTTTCCTATGGACGCTCTGCGCGATGGAGGCATAATATGCCTCCAGCAGCTGTCTGGAAGACAGCCACTAGAGGCTGGCTTAACCCCAAATGTAAACATAGCAGTTTGCATGTGAAGGGTTAAAACCTGGGTGACTATAGTGTCCCTTTAAGCTAAAGTTGTTTTGATGCCTATAGTGTCCCTTAACTCAGATAATTGACATCTCTCTGTAGGCTGTAGTGGAAAAGGAGGGCTGAGCCTGGCGGACCTCAGATAAGTCTAACACGGTTGAACTACTTACATAGTGGAGGGGGGTACACTCCTGGCACCATAACAACTACAATGCTTTAAAGTTTCATTTTGGAGAATCCGGTTGGTTGAAAATTGAGTCTATTACAATTATATTCACTTCATGGTGACATATACACTGAAAAATCTCATTGCTGCATTAAACAAGAAAAAATAAATTCTAAATTAAACAGGCTGTGCAATAAATAAAATGTAAACATTAGATGTCTCTTTAGAGGACAGTAGGGAGAGTATGTAGGTCACATGCAGGGAGGTAACATAACTAGGGGTACAGAAAGTAATGCGACTCCTAATTGGCAGAGAATTGAGCAGTTAGAATGCAGGGGCATGTGACCTACATACTTATTATTATTATTATTATTATTATTATAATATTTACTTACCATTTACTTAAGTAAAGTTTCTCTCTCATTGCCCCTCTAAATATATGAAATGCACGTGTTTTTTTTGGGGGGTTGGGGAATATCTACTAAATGGTTTATTTTTTCTATAAAGTGTTTGTATGTTGAAACATTATTACATGGTCTTTTATTAACCTGGAACTGGTGTTAAATTTGTCATTTTAATATTATGTTTACTCCTACCTATATTCGACAAGCATGTATTTGTGAAGTGGGAAAAATACAACCAAAGGGACACTGTAGGCACCCAGACCCCTTCATCTTATTCAAGTGGTCTGAGTGCAGTTTCCCTGTCCCTTTAACACTGCAATGGTAATTATTACAGTTTCTGATAAACTGCAATAATTACTTGGCTGGGTCAAGACAGTCACTAGAGGCACTTCCTGCTGGTTAGGCGACTTTTGGTTGCATGACGCTGGACATCCTCAAACTTTGCATGAGTACATCCAACGGCACTAAAATCTCCCTAGGGAATCATTGCAGCAATGCTTTCCTATGGAGAGGGTCTAATGCAGCAAGGGAGATCTGCGCTAGAATCAGGTAAGCGCAGCAAGGGTTTATTAACCCTTACAGTGCAGGGGGTGCGAGGGAGCTATAGTTAGGAATACAGCTTGGTATTTCTAGCACTGTAGTATCCCTTTAAAGTATTTAAAGTATCCCTTTAAATGTAAGTGTCAACACATTTTTACCCTGTACCTGGGTTCCTCCATCTTAGTTCCCAGTCAGTCTGGCAGTCGGCATAAAGAAAACACCCAGAAGAGAAGTGAAACAAGGTTTTTTAATTGTCTCTCTTCATTTGCAATTTTTGCCTTAATTCTGCCTTGTCTAAACTGGATTATGATGTCATTAGCTATATCTTAAGATATATATATATATATATATATATATATATATGAAAACTGAAATCATTAATATAAATAACTATTAATTCTTTTTTTAAGATGCATGCACATCGATGCAAATAGAGTTATTAGTTGCTTGAATATAGAGGCCTTTTTTCCGTTAAACTAAATGTATGAATGTCTCCTTATTTGCAATACTGACTGTGCTGTTTGACTGGAGTCCTCCACCATATTGTTATACTTCGTGATCTGTGAGAAAACAGACTTAGGTCGTTGAAGCTAATTGACATTCCGACCGTTTAGCAATGGTTTACACCCTTTACCAGGGTCTCCGCCAGGTTCCAAAGATACCTGGTGATACTGTGAAGCAATTCTAGCTTCTATAGAGCTGCAGAAGTCCGAAGACGCAGTGATTGCCATTCATTGGCTGAGAGTGTCAGTTGACCGCTCTCAGTTACAGAATGACATTCTGTGAAATGAAAGTTGCTCAGAATTGACATTAGCCAGAGTGAAACTATTTTGGGATCGCTGATGACACTCTAAGCAGAGGGGTTAAACACCATATAACATACAGACTCATGGTCATGTTGCTTGGAGTAACTCTTTCAAAATACAAATCTTTTGCTAAACCTGCCACTTTGTCAAGCCTTAATCATCTATATGATTTCTCCCTTGCGCTGCTGAGTCACTAACAACACGCAGCAGTGGGCTGAAATCAATGAGCTCATTCAGAAAGCAGTGACCAGGTAGAAAGAATACAAAGAATGTCTGTCATTGTCTTTCTACCTGCACACATAATTTATAATATTGGGAGTGATGGCCTGGCTGCCCTGAAAGGGGTTAGGACCCACCCACGAAGACAGCTTCTCTAAGCAGGCCCACACATGGCTACCTATGTGCACAGTGCTTATGAAGATCTTTGACCTTTGCTCAATGCCCTGAGGTTACTCTGCACCGTGCCACCACATCTAATGATAAATTATACTGTATGAACAAGTACAAAAAAAAAAAAAGTGAGACTCCTTAGGTACGGTGAGGCTACGATTTCACTTTGCTTCAAGATGGAGACGAAGTGTCATGGAAATTTTGCCTAGTATGGCTTTTGAAAATAATCATCAACAAAAAGTCATCTGACTAAAGAATCTAAAGGTTTCCACATATGTATGGACTTCCTGAAAATCTAATACAATGTTAGCTACAATATATATATATATATATATATATATATATATATATACACACACACACACACACACACACACACACCTTAAAATAAAACCCAGCTTTTATTTTACATATGTGTGTATTTTTGTGCATGGGGAGCTAATTATAGTCTGAGAACATCATCTTAAAACCAGGAAGCCTTGAACTAAAACTAAAATTTGAGGGCAGTGCCAACGGGTGACAAATTGAAGACTTTGTGGTCAAACCGTTCAGTAACGGTTTACCCTCAAGATAACCTGGCACCATGGGATGCCTTGTCACCATAACAACTTAATTCCTAGAAAGGTGTTATGGTGGCCTGAAGTGTCCCTTTAAGAAATATGAAAGAAACTACGAAAGTTACGGAGACCAACAATTACTCAGAGAAAGCCTCCTCCGAACACTCTCAGTCCCTAAAATGATTTGCAGTTGTATTCAACGCGTCATTCTTAAGGCATAGAAAAGGGCCTCTAAATGAATCATTCTGGGGGAACATAACCAAAGGTTAACCCTCTCCTATTCATAGTCACTCTACTCATCACAGACTGTTAGATAGTGGCTCCTGGCAGGAAACATGTACATATGTGCACATTGCAATCAGCATGTACTGAACATTAGTGTAGTACTAAGGAATATTACTAAACTTTTTTAAAATTTTCCGTTGCTGTCTCTTTCTGATGAGGAAACTGTGGGAAACTACTGCTGATGCACACGAGCTGTGACTTCTGGTGTCACATTATCTGTAATATCTGCCACATACAAACACATAACTATTGCTGTGCCTGTGTTCTCCTCGCTCTTTTCACCTCTATCAGTGAACCCCCCCCCACCCAAACCTGGATTTACATATCAATACAAAAACAAACCCAGTCAAGTTTAGCAACCACTAGCTTGACTGGCTTAAAGTGTGCCTCCCAGGAGTATTCAAAGTAATGCTTTAATTACAGGTTCGCTTCGGTGATTTCAGAAAACTGCATTGATGGCTTAACTGAGTTCCTAGTTTTGGCAAAAGACTTCCATGAAAATGCTGTTTTGAGTGCCCCACCTCCCCCTGATCAGGTACTTATCTGTTTCTCTCCAGGTGAGTAGAATTCTAAGCACATAGAAAAAGGCTTTTCTGCTCTGTCCCTCTCTGCCTTAGTACTATGCAGATTAGACAGGAGATTTAATGTCTGAGCACTTGGTTACTTGCATAGAGCCTTGTAATAAAAATAAATGTATTCCAGTCACCAGAAGTGTATTTATTTTCCCAGAAAGATAGTATAAAGTGAGAGTGTTCAAAATACAGACATTCCAAATATTTTAGAACTAAATCTTCCATAATGCATTTCCATTCTCAAGACAGCAAAGCATCATGAGAGTTGTAGTTCTAGAAAATCTGGGTCTCTACCTTTTGGGAACCCCATAGTATTAAGGCTTTACTGAACCAGGAGGAAAACCAAACATAAAGCTCAACCATTTTATTAACTGTATCAAATGTCATCTCTTTAGATATTTATCAGCGCCTTTGTTTAAGGGGAGCTATCGGTTCTGCTGTTTCTCTTCACCTGAGAAAACGCTACTTAAAGGGACACTCCAGGCACCCAGACCACTTCTGCCCATTGGAGTGGTCTGGGTGCCAACTCCCACTACCCTTAACCCTGCAACTGTAATTATTGAAGTTTTCCTAAACTGCAATAATTACCTTGCAGGGTTAAGTCCTCCCCTAGTGGCTGTCTACTAGACAGCCACTTCCTGCTTCATAGCACTCTTTGCGAAAGCGTTGCTGGACGTCCTCAAGCTGTGTGAGGACCTCCAGCGTCGCTCAATTTCCCCTAGGAAAGCATTATTAATCCTTTCCTCTGGAGAGCTCTAATGCGCATGCGCGGCATTGCCGCGCATGCGCATTAGGTCTCCTCAGCCGGTGGGCGGGATCAGTCTCCCCCGCCGGCTGACGTAATGAAGGGGAGGAGCGGCAGCGAGACCGAAACCACCGCCGAGGGACATCGGCGGGGGTCTCAGGTTAAGTCACTAAAGGGGTTTTCACCCCTTCAGCAACTGGGGATGGGTGGTGGGAGGGAGAGGGGACCTGCAATGCCAGGAAAACCAATTGTTTTCCTGGCACTGGAGAGTCCCTTTACTCTCCAGTGCCAGGAAAACAATTAGTTTTCCTGGCATTGCAGGTCCCCTCTCCCTCCCACCACCCAGGGACTCTCCAGTGCCAGGAAAACAATTAGTTTTCCTGGCCCTGCAGGATCCTGCAGTGCCCCTCTCCCTCCCACCCCCCATCCCATATTGCTTACTTACCTGAATCCAGCGCCAATGTCCCTCGGAGCTGGGTCAGGCTCGGGGCTGGGTCAGGCTCCGAGGGATGCGCAATGGGCACATTAGACCTCCCCATAGGAAAGCATTATTTTATGCTTTCCTATTAGGATTATCAGTGACGCTGGAGGTCCTCGTGATGTCCAGCGTTGTTTTAAGAACCCGGAAGTCCCTCTAGTGGCTGTCAGATAGACAGCCACTAGAGGAGGACTTAATCCTGCAAGGTAATTATTGCAGTTTATATAAAATTGCAATAACTACACTTGCAGGGTTAAGGGTGATGGGAGTTGGCACCCAGACCACTCCAGTGGGCAGAAGTGGTCTGGGTGCCTGGAGTGTCCCTGTAAACATTTACCAAGAGTAGAGGTTTTGCAGCTTTCCTGCCCACTTAGCCAAGTCCCCTTCTTTCACAAAAGAAGCTTCCTGATCGGAAGTACTCACCTCAGCTTTGAAATACTATACAAATGTAACTTGTAGACAGTTATTTGCTGTTGTGCAGAGGCAAGTCAGTAATCTGTGCAGTGTGTGTGTCAGAGAATGTGTAGTTTGTGTGTGTGTCAGAAAGTGAGTGAATGTGTGTATCAGTGTGCAGTGCATTTGTGTATGAGTTAGTGAGTCGTCAGTGGCAATGTGTTTGAGTATGAGTCAGTGAGTGTGTGCTGGGGGATGTGTATTTCAATATATCAAAACCATACAGCCAGCACACACACCACACTTTCACTAAGCACAGTCAGTACTCACCCAGACCACATTGCTCACCGATGACACACAGCGAGCACATACACTATCAGAAAGGGGAAGACTATGGGGGCATAGAGTGTGAGACACTCCAGATAATTCACAAGGTTCTGAATTTTTGCAAAATAAATTTAAATGGAAAAACTGAGTCAAAAATGTATGTGATATAACAGAATTAGTGAAATTTAGACAAGTAGATTTAATATTAATAAAAAAAAGTCCACACTCCCGAAGAAGACATTTTATGAGGAGGGGAAGCATTGCTAAGGGAAAGGTGTTATACTGCAAAAAGCTCCACATCAGCTTAAGAAAGTGGTCTGGGTGCCAGGTCCCTCTAGTTTTAACCCTGCAGCTGTAAACATAGCAGTTTCAGAGAAACTGCTATGTTTACAATAGGGTTAATCCAGCCTTTGATTTTCACAGTGAGAAGATGCTGCATTGAGAAATGCTTTCCTATGGACTGATTGAATGCGCGCGCGGCTCTTGCCGCGCATGCGCATTTGGCGCATGACGTCGGAAGAGGGAGGAGAGTCCCCAGCGCCGAGGGAGCCCGGAGCTGGAGAAAGGTAAGAATTTAATCCCTTCCTCCCCCCTTCAGCCCTGTGGGAGTGTAACCCTGAGGGTGGGGGGGGAGGGGGGGGGGACCTATTAACACTATAGTGCCAGGAAAACGAGTTTGTTTTCCTGGCACTATAGTGGTCCTTTAAAGGGATTAAAAATCCACCCAGACCACTTCATCCTGGCAGTTTGGGTGCAGTGGCCCTGTCATTTTAACTTATTTTTAAATACACCTCTAGCAACTGTCTCAATAAAACAAGGTAGCTCACAGGAAAGCATTGAATATAATGCTCACTGCGCATGTGCATCAGGTACCATATGCTCCTCAATCGGAACACTGCAGGAGGCCTCAATGATGTTGTGGGAGTAGGAGAGGTGAGCAGGGCAGAAAAAGATGGGGGGCTGGGGAGATAAAACCCATTTATTTTACATTTGCCTTGACTAAATGGGAAGACATACACACACATCATTATATAAGACTATTGCAAATCATTCCCATTCAAACATTTTTGTTATTTTATACACATTACATGAACGCAGTAAATACTCATTTAATTGCCTGTTGCAAAGTAACAACTGTTGATCAGTTTAATAATGATGGCATAAATAAAGATAGTTTATCCGTCTAACCTATTGCTAAATAGACAGAATTGTTTACATATGAATAGGAGCAGATGATCCAAAATAATCAGTGAACCTAGCCTTTGAAACTCCAGCTGTTGTGGACTACAATTAATACTATAGTCTGCGGGTAGAGTGCCTATGATAGTATCTATAGACTGAATACTAATAAGACGGCGTTCACTTAGCCATTAATGCCAAAAACACAGCCAAAGAAAAAACAAGAGTGAAATTCAACTGACCTGCCCTTCAGGAGATCCAAAACAATATCCAAACACAAAGCTCAGACCTAAATCACACAAATAAAAATAAATAGATAAAAGGACACTCCTAAAGCCAGGGTACATACTGTCCCTATACCTAAAACACACTCCCTTCCTCTACTCATACATAAATACAGGCTCATGTGTATACGGTCATTTCAAACACACAGAGTACATGATATGCCAAGCCCACATCATAATACAATAATAGAAAGAGTCCCATCTTCCATTGTAACACATTGGGGAATACACATGTAATACTTATCCTTGAACTAAAAATACAGACACCTCCCTCTACCCAATGTACACAAGGCCATTCTGTACTGTGTGATCTTAATACTTTCTTTGCCAGATGGGTTCGCACACAACATCCAAAGGGATTATTATATATGCTTTCAGTTACCTTTAAAAAGAGACTGTTGCCTACAGGGGTATTTACATGACTGAGAATAGCTGTACCCCTGTTAAACACACAGTAGGTACACACCGTATATTTACACTTCAAAACAGTACAAGCTGACCCTACACGTTTCCTGTGTCGCAACTGTTATATACATGGCATGAGAGATAAGCAGTACTGTACATATAAAAGTATGCAGGCTGGTGCTGCCCCCACCCCCTGTTAAATAGCCAATGAGAGACGCCACACACTATACCCAGAGCTCTGCACATTGGCCCCCCAAATACACTCAATGTTATAAACTTGAAAAAAGTAAAGAATGGTGCTGTTCCACAACCTCTGCATATATAGAGATTTGCTATTTAAAAAAGGAGGTGTGGCTAGTGCAGCATGGGCAAAAACAAGTGATTTCACTCCTAAATGGCAGAGAAGTAAGCCTTGAGACTGCATGAGCATGATCTATACACCCAAACTGCTTCATTAACCCCTTAAGGACACATGACATGTGTGACATGTCATGATTCCCTTTTATTCCAGAAGTTTGGTCCTTAAGGGGTTAAAGTGTCTGTCACCTCAAACTTATCTTTCTCCTATTATTTCCTCTTTCAGAATCTGTTCTTCCTTTTTTGATTTAGTTCTCTTTGAAAACATATGCTACAGTACGGACTACTTTGTCTTATGCATATTTCCTACATTTGCCAATTTTGACAAAGGGTGGAGTTTAAGGCAAGCGTCACCCTTTGTCAGGTTGACATAGGAAGTGGAGTTTACTTTAAACTCGAGCCTTTTGTCACATTTATCAGGAATACATAAACCTAGGGATCGACCAATTTTTGGTATTATCGCCGACATTCCGATTTTTTGTAAGTATCAGCCAATAATCACCGGCAAAACCAATAATGAGGTG
Source organism: Pelobates fuscus (assembly GCF_036172605.1). Lineage (NCBI taxonomy): Eukaryota > Metazoa > Chordata > Amphibia > Anura > Pelobatidae > Pelobates > Pelobates fuscus. The sequence continues at coordinate 45,618,286 of NC_086318.1, read as the reverse complement.
ACACAACACACTATGGGACGGGGGGGGACGGGGGGGGGGGTGTGTGTGGAGGGGGGCGGGGTAAGGATCACTATGGGGCGGGGGTGGTGGTTAGGAAAACCATGGGGGGAAGGGGTAAGAAGAACACTATGGGACAGAGAAGGGGGGGGGGGGGGGAGAAGAACACTATGGGACAGGGAAGGGGGGGGGGGAGAGAAGAACACTGTGGGACAGGGAAGGGTACTCATTTAATTGCCTGTTGCAAAGTAACAACTGTTGAGAAGAACACTGTGGGACAGGGAAGGGGAGAGGGGCGAAGAACACTGTGGGACAGGGAAGGGTGAAGAACACTATGGTACAGGGAAAGGGGGAGAAGAACACTATGGGAGAGGGAAGGGGAGAGGGGTGAAGAACACTTAGGGACAGGGAAGGGGTGAAGAACACTATGGGAGAGGGAAGAAGAACACTAAGGGACAGGGAAGGGGTGAAGAACACTATGGGACAGGGAAGGGGGGAGGGATGAAGAACACTATGGGACAGGGAATGGGGGGGGGTGAAGAACACCATGGGACAGGGAATGGGGGGGTGAAGAACACCATGGGACAGGGAATGGGGGGGGGGGGGGTGAAGAACTCCATGGGACAGGGAATGGGGGGGGGTGAAGAACTCCATGGGACAGGGAATGGGGGGGGGGGGGGTGAAGAACACTATGGGACAGGGAATGGGGGTGTGTGAAGAACACTATGGGACAGGGAATGGGGGTGTGTGAAGAACACTATGGGACAGGGAATGGGGGGGTGAAGAAAACTACGGGACAGAGAATGGGGGAGTGTAGAACACTATGGGACAGGGAAGGGGGGAGAAGAACACTATGGGACAGGGAAGGGGGGGGAGAAGAACACTGTGGGACAGGGAAGGGGAGAGGGGTGAAGAACACTGTGGGACAGGGAAGGGGAGAGGGGTGAAGAACACTATGGGACAGGGAAGAAGAACACTAAGGGACAGGGAAGGGGTGAATAACACTATGGGACAGGGAATGGGGAGGGGTGAAGAACACTATGGAACAGGGAATGGGGGAGGGGTGAAGAACACTATGGAACAGGGAATGGGGGAGGGGTGAAGAACACTATGGAACAGGGAATGGGGGAGGGGTGAAGAACACTATGGAACAGGGAATGGGGGAGGGGTGAAGAACACTATGGGACAGGGAATGGGGGTGAAGAAAACTATGGGACAGGGAATGGGGGAGTGTAGAACAGTATGGGACAGGGAATGGGAGGGTGTAGAACAGTATGGGACAGGGAATGGGAGGGTGTAGAACACTATGGGACAGGGAATGGGAGGGTGTAGAACACTATGGGACAGGGAATGGGAGGGTGTAGAACACTATGGGACAGGGAATGGGAGGGTGTAGAACACTATGGGACAGGGAATGGAGGGGCGAAGAACACCATGGGACAGGGAATGGGGGTGTGTGAAGAACACTATGGGACAGGGAATGGGGGGGGGTGAAGAAAACTATGGGACATGGAATGGGGGGTGTAGAACACTATGGGACAGGGAATGGGAGGGTGTAGAACACTATGGGACAGGGAATGGGAGGGTGTAGAACACTATGGGACAGGGAATGGGGGTGTGTGTAGAACACTATGGGACAGGGAAGGGGGGGTGAAGAACACTATGGGACAAGGTGGGGGGGGCAAAGAATACTAAGGGACAGGGAAGGGGGGGTGAAAACACTATTACATTAAGGAAGGAAACTAAAGTACAGGGGAGGGAATGGAAAATTAACATTAGGGTGGGGAGGGCACTATTTGAGAAGGGATAGCAACATTAAGGGGAGTGGGGGGGGGCACAAAGAGACAGGTAAGGGGGGAAGGGGGAGTTCCTACTGCACATATTTACACACAAACACACTGCATCCACTATACACACACACACACGCACACACACACTGAATCCACTACACAAACACTGCATTTACTAATCAAATACTCTCACTGCATCCACTACACACACACACATAAATATTCTTGAAAACAAATAAAAAAAATCTGACTGGCATGTATATTTTGTGCAATTACCACTTAATTATATATATATATAAAAAAACGGTAAATGTACAGGATATCGGTAAGCTATCGACCTGAAAGTGCGCAGATTATCGGCTCTAAAAAATTAATATCGGTCAATCCCTACATAAGAGAGTAGTTTGTATTCTGTTACATATACATATATATATATATATATTTTTTTTTTTCCACAAATAACAAATTGTCATAAACCATGAGCACCACCCACTAGATCGGCGGCCGCACACGCCCATATCAATGAGGCGGGCGCCATAAAAAAAATGGCCGCCCTAAGCCTCTAATAATGTCGGGAGGTATATTTCCCAAGCGGCAAAGTGCCGCAAATCACGTGACCACTTCCAGCGTAAAAACTACAGCCCCCATAATGCCCCTTCTATTCCCTGCCGCAAGCAACATCACTCGCTTTTTCTACATACACACTGTCACCTATGAGCACACGAGTCACGTGACTCGCTTATCTAAAACCTCACCGCAAGTAATGCCGCTCGCCTACAGAACTACATTTCCCAGCATGCTGTGCACATCTGTATGTCGCGCGAGTCACATGACTCGCTTATTTAAAGCATTCCAAAGCTCCTACACCTCTTTTTAAAGTGTTTTTAGCTACAGCAGACCCAGTATAGTGTCATTTACAATATAAACCTTTTTATTTTCATTTATACAATATGTGATTTATGACTCTTTTCCTATTGGCTACTGACAAGTGACGTTTTTGACGCCAATTTTTAATTTATTATGTACCTATATATACTCCTACTAGCCCGGTTGTTAATCTTATCCCATTTGAAAAAGCCCTAGTGGTGAAATGCGTAATGGTTTTATTATTTGTGTATCTTATCTAATTAAAAGATTTTTTGGTTACTATTTTGTGCCAACTATCTTTTTATACACACTCTCTGCGCTTTACCGATTCTATCGTGGGTTTACAAGTTTATCCGAGTTGGGGATCATACCACCAACGCTGTTATCATAGTGCAGTTGGTCTGCACTATACTTGTAAGTACATTTTTATGTTAATGTTATACCCTGTATACACTGAGAGCACTATCAGTTGTTTTTATATATCCCTTTCCTGAGAGTTGGACATCATTCCCTCCAGAAGACAATCACCATATATCCTATAAGTGGGGATTATACCACTGTACGCCTGTCACACCCGAGCTGTCGAATAAATATATCTTTCTCCTCCCACATATTGATCCATACATTCTATAGGATTGGTCTTCTTCATTTTGTGTCTTCCATATTACGGGAACAATCGGACTACTATAAACAGTGAGGATACCCCCATCAACAAAAGCACCTTAAAAGACATTTATCGCCATAGTCTTTTCTGAACCGTTTGGACTATTTATATGTAATAGCAACATCACAATTACAAACTACTTCATTGCACTGTTTATATATGTTTTATCTATATGCTTTTTAAAATCTCTAGTCCACACTAATACTATCATAATACACTTTGGCGCAGCTTTGCACTACTGTTCTTTGTATTTTGTCTTATGTTTTAAGGAGACAAAGAAATTCCCCAGGCACTCAAAGTGTTAAAGCCACAGGCGGTTTTAATGAAACAAAAAATAACAGCAACGTTTTGACCTCCTAAGAGGTCTTTGTCAAGCTTTAAAAAGTTTGAAACGTTGCTATTCTTTTTTGTTTCATTAAAACTGCCTGCGGCTTTAACACTGAGTGCCTGGGAAATTTCTTTGTTGCCTTGTCGTTGTGGGATTGCCGGTCCTGCTCCAGAGCACCGGGTGGATGCTGGGATTGAGTGCGCCTCCTTCCATCATTTTTGCAATTATGTTTTAAGGAGAACTAAATCAGAAATGAAGAAAGAAGAACATATTCTGAAAGAGGAAGAGAGGAGGAAACAATAGGATGAGGGTGCCTGTCCCTCATTTAATAGGCTCCCCTAGCACAGAAGTATGAAAGAGTTAAGACCCTCTCCCCTCCCCACTTTTAAACTTACCTCTTTCCAGCGGTGATGCTCTCTCTGTGCTGGCTAGGTCTACCACCTCACACAACGTCGCGGTAATGGGGGGGAACTAATGTAAATGCGCCAAGCGAGCATTAAAAGCTTCCTCATACAAAAAGCACTGAAATAATGCTTTCTCCACGGGGACTTGGAAGACGTGAGACGTCCTCAAGCAAAGCGTGAGCATGTGCAACGTCAAATCATGGAGTAAAACTCTGTTATGGAGCAGGAAGAGTCTCTAGTGTCTGGTAGACAGACACTAGAGGTGGACTTAAAGGACCACTATAGAACCAGGAAAACAAACTCTGTTTCCTGGCACTATAGGGTCTTTAGGTGTGACCCCAACCCACCCTCAGGGTCCCACTCCCGCTGGGCTGAAGGGGTTAAAACCTTTCTTACCGAGAGAGCCTGGCGCTGGTGAATTCCCCTCCATCTGACGACATCAGCTCCGAATGCGCATGCGGGGCAAGAGAAATGCTTTCTTATGGACAGCGTCTTCTTACTGTGATTTTCACGGTGAGAAGCGTGGAAGCACCTCTAGCGGCTGTCAGTGAGACAGCCACTAGAGGCTGGATTAACCCTCAGTTAAACATAGCAGTTTCTCTGAAACTGCTATGTTTTCAGCTGCAGGGTTAACACTAGAGGGGGACCTGGCACCCAGACCAATTCATTGAGCTGAAGTGGTCTGGGTGCCTATAGTGGTCCTTTAACACTGTAATGTAAACATTGCAGGGTTACAGGGACAAAGACACTGCACCCAGACCACAGGATATTGTATAGCGTATATTGTTGTACACGGTGTAATGAGTTTAATAGACTAAAGCCTGGCCCTGTACCCACACTGTCTCCCCCCCCCCCCCCCCTTGCACTTTGCGTAGGGCTTATACAGGATATTATATATTGTTATACACAGTGTATGGAGTTTGAAGGCTGTACCAACACTACCCCCTCCCATGCTCCCTATGTATGGTTTATACATGATATTATATATTGTTATACATAGTGTATGGAGTTTAAAACCTGGCTTTGTACCCCCACCCATGCTCCCTGTGTAGTGTATATACAGGATATTATATATTGTTACAGCTAAACCTGGCCCTGTACCCCCTCCCCTGTTACAGTAAAGCTTGGCTCTGTACCCTCTCCCCTGCGTTACAGTAAAGCCTGGCCTTGTACCCTCTCCCCTGTACCCAGTGTTACAGTAAAGCCTGGCCCTGTACCCTCTCCCCTGTGCCCTGTGTTACAGTAAAGCCTGGCCTTGTACCCTCTCCCCTGTACCCAGTGTTACAGTAAAGCCTGGCCCTGTACCCTCTCCCCTGTGCTACAGTAAAGCCTGGTCCTGTACCCTCTCCCCTGTGCTACAGTAAAGCCTGGCCCTGTACCCTCTCCCCTGTGTTACAGTAAAGCCTGGCCCTGTACCCTCTCCCCTGTGCTACAGTAAAGCATGGCCCTGTACCCTCTCCCGTGCTACAGTAAAGCATGGCCCTGTACCCTCTCCCCTGTATTACAGTAAAGCCTGGCCCTGTACCCTCTCCCCTGTGCCACAGGAAAGCCTGGCCCTGTACCCTCTCCCCTGTGTTACAGTAAAGCCTGGCCCTGTACCCTCTCCCCTGTGCCCAGTGTTACAGTGAAGCCTGGCCCTGTACCCTCTGCCCTGTGCCCAGTGTTACAGTAAAGCCTGGCCCTGTACCCTCTCCCCTGTGCCCAGTGTTACAGTGAAGCCTGGCCCTGTACCCTCTCCCCTGTGCCCAGTGTTACAGTGAAGCCTGGCCCTGTACCCTCTCCCCTGTGTTACAGTAAAGCCTAGCCCTGTACCCTCTCCCCTGTGCCCAGTGTTACAGTGAAGCCTGGCCCTGTACCCTCTCCCCAGTGTTACAGTAAAGTCTGGCCCTGTACCCTCTCCCCTGTGCCCAGTGTTACAGTAAAGCCTGGCCATGTACCCTCTCCCCTGTGAGAAGTGTTACAGTAAAGCCTGGCCCTGTACCCTCTCCCCTGTGCCCAGTGTTACAGTAAAGCCTGGCCCTGTACCCTCTCCCCTGTGCCCAGTGTTACAGTGAAGCCTGGCCCTGTACCCTCTGCCCTGTGCCCAGTGTCACAGTAAAGCCTGGCCCTGTACCCTCTGCCCTGTGCCCAGTGTCACAGTGAAGCCTGGCCCTGTACCCTCTCCCCTGTGCCCAGTGTTACAGTGAAGCCTGGCCCTGTACCCTCTCCCCTGTGTTACAGTAAAGCCTAGCCCTGTACCCTCTCCCCTGTGCCCAGTGTTACAGTGAAGCCTGGCCCTGTACCCTCTCCCCAGTGTTACAGTAAAGTCTGGCCCTGTACCCTCTCCCCTGTGCCCAGTGTTACAGTGAAGCCTGGCCCTGTACCCTCTCCCCTGTGAGAAGTGTTACAGTAAAGCCTGGCCCTGTACCCTCTCCCCTGTGCCCAGTGTTACAGTGAAGCCTGGCCCTGTACCCTCTCCCCAGTGTTACAGTAAAGCCTGGCCCTGTACCCTCTCCCCTGTGCCCAGTGTTACAGTAAAGCCTGGCCCTGTACCCTCTCCCCTGTGCCCAGTGTTACAGTAAAGCCTGGCCCTGTACCCTCTCCCCTGTGCCCAGTAAAGCCTGGCCCTGTACCCTCTCCCCTGTGCCCAGTGTTACAGTAAAGCCTGACCCTGCACCCTCTCCCCTGTGCCCTGTGTTACAGTAAAGCATGGCCCTGTACCCTCTCCCCTGTGCCCAGTGTTACAGTAAAGCCTGGCCCTGTACCCTCTCCCCTGTGCCCAGTGTTACAGTAAAGCCTGGCCCTGTACCCTCTCCCCTGTGCCCAGTGTTACAGTAAAGCCTGGCCCTGTACCCTCTCCCCTGTGCCCAGTGAAGCCTGGCCCTGTACCCTCTCCCCTGTGTTACAGTAAAGCCTGGCCCTGTACCCTCTCCCCTGTGCCCTGTGTTACAGTAAAGCCTGGCCCTGCACCCTCTCCCCTGTGCCCTGTGTTTCAGTGAAGCCTGGCCCTGTACCCTCTCCCCTGTGCCCAGTGTTACAGTGAAGCATGGCCCTGTACCCTCTCCCCTGTGTTACAGTAAAGCCTGGCCCTGTACCCTCTCCCCTGTGCCCTGTGTTACAGTAAAGCCTGGCCATGTACCCTCTCCCCTGTGAGAAGTGTTACAGTAAAGCCTGGCCCTGTACCCTCTCCCCTGTGCCCAGTGTTACAGTAAAGCCTGGCCCTGTACCCTCTCCCCTGTGCCCAGTGTTACAGTGAAGCCTGGCCCTGTACCCTCTGCCCTGTGCCCAGTGTCACAGTAAAGCCTGGCCCTGTACCCTCTGCCCTGTGCCCAGTGTCACAGTGAAGCCTGGCCCTGTACCCTCTCCCCTGTGCCCAGTGTTACAGTGAAGCCTGGCCCTGTACCCTCTCCCCTGTGTTACAGTAAAGCCTAGCCCTGTACCCTCTCCCCTGTGCCCAGTGTTACAGTGAAGCCTGGCCCTGTACCCTCTCCCCAGTGTTACAGTAAAGTCTGGCCCTGTACCCTCTCCCCTGTGCCCAGTGTTACAGTGAAGCCTGGCCCTGTACCCTCTCCCCTGTGAGAAGTGTTACAGTAAAGCCTGGCCCTGTACCCTCTCCCCTGTGCCCAGTGTTACAGTGAAGCCTGGCCCTGTACCCTCTCCCCAGTGTTACAGTAAAGCCTGGCCCTGTACCCTCTCCCCTGTGCCCAGTGTTACAGTAAAGCCTGGCCCTGTACCCTCTCCCCTGTGCCCAGTGTTACAGTAAAGCCTGGCCCTGTACCCTCTCCCCTGTGCCCAGTAAAGCCTGGCCCTGTACCCTCTCCCCTGTGCCCAGTGTTACAGTAAAGCCTGACCCTGCACCCTCTCCCCTGTGCCCTGTGTTACAGTAAAGCATGGCCCTGTACCCTCTCCCCTGTGCCCAGTGTTACAGTAAAGCCTGGCCCTGTACCCTCTCCCCTGTGCCCAGTGTTACAGTAAAGCCTGGCCCTGTACCCTCTCCCCTGTGCCCAGTGTTACAGTAAAGCCTGGCCCTGTACCCTCTCCCCTGTGCCCAGTGAAGCCTGGCCCTGTACCCTCTCCCCTGTGTTACAGTAAAGCCTGGCCCTGTACCCTCTCCCCTGTGCCCTGTGTTACAGTAAAGCCTGGCCCTGCACCCTCTCCCCTGTGCCCTGTGTTTCAGTGAAGCCTGGCCCTGTACCCTCTCCCCTGTGCCCAGTGTTACAGTGAAGCCTGGCCCTGTACCCTCTCCCCTGTGCCCAGTGTTACAGTGAAGCCTGGCCCTGTACCCTCTCCCCTGTGTTACAGTAAAGCCTGGCCCTGTACCGTCTCCCCTGTGTCCCAGACCCCCACTCCTCCCCCGGTGACTCTGCGGCCTAGGCCATGCTGCAGCCTGCCTTTCCTAGCCGGGGAAGCCGCGGTACTCACCGTTAGGCTCGGTGACAGCTCCAGAGCGAGGTCGGGCCGCATACAGTCCGTTCAGGGAGCCGCAGGCCCGAGTTACAGCGACATGGCGAGCAGCTCGGCGGCCTGACTGCTACACCTCCTCCTAGTGCGCAGTGCAGGCTGGGAGAGCGGGGGGGCTGGCCACCTCCTCCATGCATCCACTACCTGAGACACAGCCTCACTCACTCCCACACCTTCACTCACTTCCTGACCCACTCCTACTCCCACACCTTCACTCACTTCCTGACCCACTCCCACACTCCTTCACTCACTCCTGCACTCACTGCTACACTCACTCTGCAGCTCTGTGAGGAAGGATCCCTGGATGCCCTCACTCAGTCAATGGCACAGACTGGGTCTGTTAGAAGTGAAAATAAAATTTCCTGCTTATAAATTGTCACTTTTAGCTGAGATTAGTTTTATTTCAAAACAAAACTTTGGGAAATGATAGACCATTTCCCAAAGTTTTACCTAAAGTTGTCTTTTGGCATTACGGTCAAAATCCCCTTAATGGCGGTTATGGTGTGTGGATGCAGACCTTTTCATTTTATTTTTTTTTGACAAAACCATTGCCTTTCCCAAGAAATATTCACTGTAGTATAAAACAACAACTTTAGTGGCTGTCAGATTGACAGGTTTACTTACTAAAGAGATTGTTAAAGAGAATTTGATATCTAAGGTCAAAAAAACTTTATATACTTTAATATGCGTTCATTACGGCGGCTATGACCTTAAATTTAAAATTCACTTTAATTTCTCACTTTTGTAAATAAACCTGTGTAAGTCATTACAGATTCTTCTCTTTAACTCCGTATTGACCACATGACAGTCTATGCCAGGGGGAGGCAACCTACAGCACCCCAGATATTGTGGACTATAGCACCCCTGATGCTTTGCCAGCATTATGGCTGTAAGGTGTGGGAGATGTAGTCCACAATCTCTGGGGTGCTGAAGGTTGCCTACCTGTTATCTATCAGGCAGTGCAAGGCTTTAAACGGTTACTCCAAACACCATGACCACTTCAGTGATTCTAAGTTGTCATGGTAGGAATCAGTACATGCAGTGTTTCTACAGAGATATTGTTATTTGTGTGCCGGGGTAGTTGCACCACCAGCAGACATGACATTGGCAGCCCAGAACTTTGTTCTGGACTGCCTAATGTTAATTCTGTGCATAAATTACATCTGTTATCAGTGTGCACTGCATGCTGTGAACGGACATGATGGGTGCACGAAGTGTACATCCGGATTTCTCAAGACGATTGCGGCCAGATATCCCGCGGCTGGCTGAGATGCGGAGTAACTGGGGCCGCGATGACGTGTTGATCTGCAGCGTGTGGACATCACAGATTGGAAGACAGACAAAACTGGAAGTCATACCTTATACAAATGGACTTCGGAGAAGGTATAAAAAGGAAAATGTACTATATTTATTGTAATGCACCTTGATGAAGACTCAGGTCAAAATGCGTTACGCTTGTGCTTATGTTTTTAGATTTTATTTTATTTTATTTTTATATTTACATTTGCTTTTAATCTCCTGTGTTTGTGTCCCATCCCATGACTGAAACTGCGTATTTGGGAAATCCAGAAGAAATATATTGATAGGAAAACGTACCAATCCTAAATACTGATGGTGGGATCTGCTTTTAAATAGAGCCGAAATTGCTGGCTCTTTAATGAGTGCGTTCGACTATTATATGTGAATAGAAGAAAGTGAAAATACATAATACACTATGAGACGTTTTCTCTTTTTTCCTTTCGGTCCTAGCTTCAAAGTTGTTTATTGAAATAATCAAGGAGGTTAATATCCATCCTTATAATCTATACTTTTACTTTGCTGTAATTTTTAAAACTTTATGATTTTGTGATTCTTTAGTGATTGATTCGGGTGATACAGCTGCACCATCATTACATTTTAGCGCTAATCCACTATTTATTTAATTTATTGTTTACCCGTTGACATTATAGATCACCATGCATTAAAAGTGAAAAAAATAACTGCAGGGTTAAAACTTGCTGGTGCCAATGAGCCCCAGGTATCACTGGATATCTGAGGGTCCCCTCTGTCACCTAGGGGCCACAGTTAGTGGCCCCAAACTGACAGATGAACTATGTGTAGCACTTACTTTAACCCCTTCAGGACGGAGTCAATAGTGCACGTTCTGATCAAAACAAAACGTAAACAAAAACTGGAATTTGCGCTATATGTCTGTTCACCCGTAGTTCCCCTCTTTCAAATTATATGCACCCACACTTATTATATATCATTTTGTTCAGGAGAAACAGGGCATTAATCTATCATTAACTATTCATATATGGAACATAATTTATTATGAATAAAATAAAAAAAAATGTGAGAAAATAAGTTTTTTTTTTAAAATTGGCATTTCCGTCTGACATTTTAACTGTGAATGTCATAACACTGTTTTACTGCAAATGCACATATTTGTAATCAGCTATGTCTCATGAGTACAACAATACCCCCCATTAACAGGTTTTATGTTGTTTTGGAAAGTTACAGGGTCAAATATATAACATTCCATTTTCAAATTGAAATTTTCCAGATTAGTAATGTTACCTTTGAGACGGTGTGGTAGCCCAGGAATGAGAATTACCCCCATAATGGCATAGCATTTGAAAAAGTAGACAAGCCAAGGTATTGAAAGTGGGGTATGTTTAGTCTTTTTTTAGTTGCCACTTAGTCACAAACACTGGCCAAAGTTAGCGTTCATATTTGTTTTTGTGTGAAAAAAGCAAAAAACGAATATTTGGCCAGTGTTTGTGACTAAGTGGCTACTAAGAAAGACTGGACATACCCCACTTCAGGGCCGGTGCAAGGATTTTTGGGTACATAGGCGAAGATGCATTTTTCCGCCCCCCCCTCTCTAAAATTAACATCTTCACCTATGTGCCTCCTAACCAGCCCCTCTTCCCCGTCCCTTAGTGTTCCTCTCCCCTCTCCCCTCCTTTCCCTGTCCCTTGGTTTTTCTCTCCCCTCCCCTCTCTGTCCCTTGGTGCACCCCCCACCCTCTTAGCGGTCACAGTCCCCTTCCTGGTGTGCCTCCTACCTGTCTTGTAGCGCTGCGGAGCAGACCCTCTACAGGAGCTTCAGTTTTCTGTACCTGGCCGGATTGACAGGAAGTGCTCTCTCAGTGAGCACCTCCTCTCAGTCTGGCCAGGTACAGGAAACAGAAGCTCCTGTACTGCGCTCCGCTCCGCCACGCTACACTCAGTGGTGTATACACACTAACAGCCACACACACTCAATGACAAACACACAGACGTCACTGACAGACACAGACTCACTGATCTGACACACACTCATTCATTGACAGACACACACATTCATACAATCATTCACAGACACACATACACAGACACACACATACACACACACTCACAGACAAACACATACACAGACACACACACACAGAAACACTCACAGACAAACACATACACAGACACACACTCACAAACACATGCACACACTCACACATACACAGACACACACACTCACAGACAAACACATACAGACACACACTCACAGACAAACACATACAAAGACAAACACACACACACAAAGACAAACACATACGCACACACACACTGACAAACACATACACACACACACTGACAGACACACACTCACACACTCACAGACAAACACATACACAGACACACACACTCACAGACAAACACACACTCACACATACACTTTCAGACACACACTCCCAGACACACACACTCACAGACACACTCACAAACACATACACAGACACACACACTCAGACAAACACACACTCACACATACACTTTCAGACACACACACTTTCAGACACACACACTCACAGACACACACACTCACAGACACACACACACTCACACATACACTTTCAGACACACACAAATTAATAATAATATCCACCCAGCCTCCCTACCTGGAGAGCTGGTGTGGATGTGTCCCTAGGGTCCAGTGGGGTTTGAGTGCGGCGGGCGGCAACGTTCTAATGAGAGGCGGCGAGGGAGCTCTAACCTGTCTGCTCTGCTCCCTCGCGGGCTGTCTGCTGATGCCGGGAGCCGGAATATGACGTCATATTCCGGCTCCCGCAGAATCAGCATACAGCGCGCGAGGGAGCAGAGCAGACAGGTTAGAGCTCCCTCGCCGCCTCTCATTAGAATGCTGCCGCCCGCCGGGGGTCCAGAAGGTGACCTGGCAGGAGGGAGCGCTTCCCTCCTGCCGGTCACCGAAATCTTGCGCCCCCAGAGCCTTATGGACGCGCCGGCCCTGCCCCACTTGCAATACCTCGGGTTGTCTACTTTTGCAAATGGTATGCCATCATGGGGGTAATTCTCATTCCTGGGCTACCATACGCTCTCAAAGGCAACATAACCAATCTGGCAAATTTCAATGTGAAAAAAATGAAATGCAAACCTTATATGTGACTCTCTAACTTTCCAAAACACCATAAAACCTGTACATGGGGGGTACTGTTATTCTCGGGAGACTTCACTAAACACAAATATTAGTGTTTTAAAACAGTAAAACATATTACAACAATAATATAGACCATAAAAGTGCCGTTCGCTTGTAAAAAATGTGAAAAACGTCACTTTTAATTAAAATATCATCGTTGTAATACAATTTACCAGTTTGAAACACTAATATTTGAGTTCAGCGAAGTCTCCCGAGTAGAACAGTACCCCCTATGTACAGGTTTTATGGTGTCTTGGAGAGTTACAGGATCAAATATAGTGCTTGCGAATTAAATTCTCTGCACTTTCTCCCTGTGTTGTCAGGCATGACAATCAAATTTTAATTAATCAAATCACATAATTACGTTAAAAGATTATTTAAATATACACGTAGAATTTTAATATATATGCATTTATAGGTATTTAAATTCTACGTGTATACTAATGTAATCTTTTATGTAATTATATGTATTTATCTATATATATATATATATTTGCGGTTATTTGTATTTTATATATGTATTTTGTTACCGATATATATATATATTAATAACAAAATGCAGTTAGAATGAAATTACATATGCATATATAATTTATATTAAATTTTGTTTCAATATTTTATTTATTTATTTTATTATTTTATTTATTTATTATTTTAATTATACGTATTTATATATAATATATATATGTACAACTATTATATAAATAATATATATACATATTATATATATGTAACGTCATTCTAAGTGTATTTTAATATTAATATATATACTTATATTAATATTAAAATACACTTTGTATGACGTTACATATATATATATAATATGTATATATTATATATATAATATATATACATATTATATATATATAAAATATATTTAATTTATTTTTAACCCCTTAAGGACCAAACTTCTGGAATAAAAGGGAATCATGACGTGTCACACACGTCATGTGTCCTTAAGGGGTTAAACATGTTTTTTTTTTTTTTCTTCCTACCAGCAGGGGGACTGTCTAAAATATTTTAGACAGTCCCCCTGCTGGCAGATCCATAGCCAGCTATAGGGGGCCATGTGGTCGCTCTTTGAGAGCGATCACATGGCCCCCAGGGGCCTCATTTGCCGGAGGGGGGCTGCCTGGGCTCTCAGGCAGCCCCCCAGAAGAAGATCGCGGCGGAGGTGAGTACACCTCACCTACTGGGGCTGCAAGCCGTTACGACGTACCATGCCGTCGCAACGGCTTTAAAGCCCATTTAATGCAAGACGGCATGGTACGTCGTAACGGCGTTAAGGGGTTAAATGATGCATGTAGCCCTTTAAATCGTTAAAATTAGGTGGATGACTGCGGAGCAATGTGATACTGATAGAAATGTAAATGCGCTATATACTATTCAGACCAGTAGAATTATAGGATATGTTTGGAATCGTAAATATTGTAAATGCTTAATGTTGTTCACAGATTTGCCTAATCGCCTAGCGGTTTGACCTCGCAGGACGCTCTGCCCCCGCCCCCCCCCCCTCCCCAGAGATCTTCTGTGTAAGGTCCCCTTAGATACGAGATAACCGTTACTAACCATCGCCTGACAAACCACCTAAACCCAAGGCTGGAACACATTGACGGTAGACGTGGGCAAGGACACGGCCGCCAGACACCGAGGTAACAGACAAGAATAAGACACACACCCAACCCAGGCCACTTAGGCTCTCCGGACTTGGGGACTAAAGTACACGACACCCGTCAACAACCCGGACACCCTAACACGTTGTCATAGGCAAAGGGGCCCAACACGGACACTTAGCGGTGTACCTCCGAAAAGATTAAAATCACGATTCGCCATTCCTACCAGACACACTTCACAGAGACCAGTCAGAGACCCACCTTCCACACCGTCTGACACCTCACTCCTCCCCCCCCCTCTTCCCCCCCCACCCCCCACCCCCCCAACTGTGAAATACGATCTGTTATGTTCGCTAACACTCATGTACTCCTAGTGAGCAAAGTTTGACTAGTTACAATACTGTTGCAACGTTACCTTTATTAGAAGCGAAAATTATTAGAAGATATTGGAGGCACTTTGTAATGGGGATCTGTGATATACTGGAACAAGCACTGCATACCACCACCAAATCACTAGATCCCAATTTCCTTTATGTTATAGCCTAATGTTTTGCTTCATTATAAAAAAGGGGAAAAAAAAAAAAAAACAAAGAAAAAATATGTATATGTATGTTTCATGGGACCTGCGAGTCCAACTAGATACTGCTTCTGTCGCTATACGGTGACCTGCGTGTCACCACTCTATGTTTGCATGTTCAACTACCCCACTCTCTCAAATTACCTAACCCTTTTAGACCCTTAACAAGTTCTTATTGGGACCTGCGTGTCCGCACTGTATATCATCACAAAATATGGAAACTACCCAATAAAAATATATTTACAAAAAAAAAAATTAGGTGGATGAGCGATTGCTCAGCTGCGTTAATTCTGAGCCTGTGCTCCCAGCTTAAAAGAGTGAGCCCCAAGTATCTTTCAAAGGTCACCTCTGTCATCTGAGGCCTTAATTAGTGATTCCAGGCTTCCAGACTGACAGATGAGTTATGTGTATTGCACAAAGTGAGTGCACTATATAGTCCAGTAAATAACCACTGAGCTGATGCTGAGCTTGACCCAGCAATGAAGGAGACTCAAAAGTCTAAAAAGATGCAGGTCTGCTCTACTTGCATACCCCTCTAATTGGCGCCGGTGATTGGCGCTGGCTTTGCAAGCTGCCAGCACCAATCACAGTAGGTGCATCGTGAAAGGGAGATCTTCCCCTCAAGCTTATAGAGCACTCTTTACTGTGTGAGCTAGGAAATCCATCCGCTGATGTCAGTACTGATGTCAGCAGTGGGAATCCCTCTGAGATAGGATTAGGAGTTGGATTATTGACAGGGCCATCTTTAATATTGATTGGACCCTGGGCAATCATTTGCTTGGACCCTGCCCCCGCCACCTCCCCCACACGCCCTGGCATGCAATCAAGCCCTCCACCCCAACGCAGTGACAGACTAAAGTAGAAATAGCCCTGGTGCAAGAATTGTTTTGGGCTCCCTAATCGCAAGGGTGGCCAGAAGGTAGAACCCTATCTGTCGTGCAACTCCAACAATGCTTTGACAGCAGGGGCGCTACCATTTTCCCATGCTTGCAGGGTTGTATATAGCACTGAGCTGTATTTGTGTGTTTGAATGTAAGCATGTTTTTGTAGGGAGTATGTTTGTGAGAATGTAGGGGTGTGTTTGTATGTAGCGTTTGAATGCAAGCATGCATTTATGTGTAGTGTTAGTTTTGGAATGTAGGGGTGTGTTTATATTTTATTGGTGTTTAAAACCAAAATGTGTGTATTTGTATGTAGTGTTGCTGTTTCAATGCAGGAGTGTGTTTGTATGTGGTGTTGAAGTTTGAATGCAGCTGTGTATTTGTATGTAGTGTTGGTGTATCAATGCTGAGATGTATTCTCATACACTGCCACACACACACACTGTGATACACATACACATAGATACACACTAAAACACATGCAGATACATAGATATACACACTGACACACTTGCAGATATTCAGGCACATATACACACACTGACACACATGCAGATACAGACACATAAACTGATGCAGATACAGACAAACATATACACAACCTGACACACATGCAGATGCTCAGATATACAGGTATACACACTTCATATAGATACACACTCTGATAACATACAGCTACACACACACACACATACAGATACACAGACACTTATACTGTCAGACATATGAACACACAGACACATATAATAATAACCAAGTATTTAACCAGGAAAGGTACTTTCAGATTACTTTGGTTTTCAAGTACGTCCTTGGGATGTTACCTTAGCCCAACATCCAGGGGTTGTTACTATTATAAGGAAAGATGTGTGGAGCCAAAGGTAAGGTCACTGACTGGGATGCAGAAGACCCAGTTTCAATCCCAGCCAGGCCCAAGAACACAATTTCACATATGGCATGACAAAGGTAGTGACAGTAGGTCTCTCTAACAGGAATTATTATCATTTCATAAAGGGAATCAACACAGTAAAGGAGGAGACTATATTTAACCCCTTAAGGACCGGACTGTTTTTCGATGTTGTACATTTGCGACCAGGCATCTTTTTACACTTTTGTGGTGTTTGTGTTTAGCTGTAATTTTCCGCTCTCTCTTATTTACTGTTCCCATACAAATTATATATTGTTTTTTGCTAAAAAACTGCTAAATAGATTCAAAATGTTGTCCTGAGTTCAAAAATACCCAGTGTTTACATGCCTTTTGCTATTTTTTTGCATGTTATAGGGCTATAAGTACAAGTAGGATATTGCGTTTTCAAAACATACATTTTTAAAATGTATCAATAGTGACATTGTAACACTATTATCTGTCATAAATCGCTAAATAACACCCCACATGTACATATTTTTTTTTAAAGTAGACAACCCAGGGTATTCAATATGGGGTATGTCCAGACTTTTTTAGTAGCCACTTAATTGCAAACACTGGCCAAAGTTAGCGTTCATATTTGTTTGTGTGTGAAAAAAGTAAAAAACTAAATTGAACGCTAATTTTGGCCAGTGTTTGTGACTAAGTGGTTACTAAAAAAGACTGGACATACCCCATTTGCAATACCTTGGGTTGTCTTCTTTTGCAAATGGTATGCCATCATGGGGGTAATTCTCATTCCTGGGCTACCATACGCTCTCAAAGGCAACGTAACCAACCTGGCCATTTTCAATGTAAAAATATTTGACCCTGTAACTTTCAAAAACGCTATAAAACCTGTACATGGGGGGTCCTGTTCTACTCAGGAGACTTTGCTGAACACAAATATTAGTGTTTCAAAACTGGAAAATGTATCACAACAATTATATCATCAGTAAAAGTGCTGTTTGTGTGTGTAAAATGCAAAAAAAGTCACTTTCACTGACAATATCATCGCTGTGATATGTTTTACTGTTTTGAATCACTAATATTTGTGTTCAGCGAAGTCTCTCGAGTAAAACAGTACCCCCCCCATGTAGAGGTTTTAGGGTGTCGTAGAACGTTACAGGGTAAAATACAGTGATAGCAAATTAAATTCTCTGGACTTTCGGCCTGGGTGGGCAGGCAGGTCCCTTAAATTGCAATCAATAAAATAACTTAATTATGTAAAAATATTACATAAATACGCACGTAGAATTTAAATATATATGCATATTTATATATTTGAAGTCTACGTGTATATTTATATAATTATTTATGTAATTTTGTATATGGACATATGAATAGTTTGCATTCTTTTTATTTATTTATATATACATAGATATATATACAATTTCATTCTAAGTGTATTTTGATATAAATATATATATTAATATCAAAATACAGTTAGAATAAAATTTCGTATAGATATATACTTTTTTTTTAAATTTTATTATTATTTTTAATTTTTTTAATTTAATTTAAATTACTTATTATTCGTATTTTATAATATATATATATACAATATATATAGTTATTATATATATTATATATATACGTGTGTAATTTAATTATAAGTGTATTTTTATATTAATATATGTACATATTAATATAAAAATACACTTAGCATGGCATTATATATATGATATATAGACATATATTATATAGGTATAATATATGTCTATATATCATATATATACACATATATAATAATAATTTTTTTTTATTAACTTTCACTTTAATTTTTTTTCTGATTTTACACTGGCAGGGAGACTGCCTGTCAGCACAGACAGTCCCCCTGCAGGCAGACACATGGACACCTATTGTGACCATGTGGTCGCCCTGTTGGGCGATCACATGGCCACAGGGGTCCTAAACCGCCATGGGGAGACTGTCTGGGCTGCAGGCAGTCTCCCCACAACGGGAGCACCGCCGATCGCCGCCGGGGGAACGACGGCGATCGGGTAAGTACATTGGACGGTTAGGACGGTTCAGGACCGTCACCGGTCGGCAATGCAAAAATGCCGATGATGGTCCTGAACCGTCCTCCGTCCTTAAGGGGTTAAAAGAAGAAAAACTACCACAACAAGAGGACATAGTCTTAAATTAGAGGGACAAAGGTTTAAAAAATAATATCAGGAAGTATTACTTTACTGAGAGGGTAGTGGATGCATGGAATAGCCTTCCAGCTGAAGTGGTAGAGGTTAACACAGTAAAGGAGTTTAAGCATGCGTGGGATAGGCATGAGGCTATCCTAACTATAAGATAAGGCCAGGGACTAATGAAAGTATTTAGAAAACTGGGCAGACTAGATGGGCCGAATGGTTCTTATCTGCCGTCACATTCTATGTTTCTATGTTACCCAGTTTAATGGTACTATTACCCATTTTAATGGTACTGGCAAACATACTGATACACACACTGTCAGACATACCTTCTGTCAGTGTATGTAAATGTGTATATGTACCTGACACACATGCAGATACACACACTGACTACATACAGATACACACACCGACAGACATACTGAGACACACACACAGGCACATACACTGACAGGCATACTGACACACAGGCACATACATTGACAGGCATACTGACACACACATATACACTGACAGACATACTGACACATATACATACACACTGACACACACACACTGACAGACATACTGACACAAACACACACAGACAGAGGCACATACACTGACAGACATACTGTTTCACACAGATACATATACTGACAGACAAACTCACACACGCAGACACTGACACACTGTCACACAGGCACATACACTGACAGACATACTGACACAGACAGACATATTGACCCTCACACACACATTCACATATACTGACATAAATACTAACACACACAGACAGACATACTGACATACACACAGACACACAGACACAAATACTGACAAAGATACTGACATACACAGACAAACATACTGACGCACACACACAGACTGACACACAGACAGACAGACAGACATACTGACACACACACAGACAGACATACTGACACACACACAGACAGACACACGGGGACACACACAGACAAACATACTGACACACACACAGACATACTGACACACACAGACAAACATACTGACGTACACACACACACAGACTGACACACACAGACAGACAGACATACTGACACATGCACCGGCAGACATACTGACACACACAATTACGTACACTGACAGACATGTATATATACAAGAGTCAATATGGGCAGCACCACAAAGGTTAAAATAACTTAAAATGTCCAGAAATACAAAAAAAAAAGAAAAGAAAATATCTTGTAATTCACACCAAATGGTGTCTTTGCTATATGTTCAAAGGTGAGATATGGGTTCTTACAACTTCGGAAAAGTGTCCGTAATCAGTCTATCCGGTATCCAGTCACGTATATATATATATATATATATATATATATATATATATATAAGAGGGGGAGGAAGTAGGAAAAGACCTAATAGTGCAACTTTGTATTGTATGATGTAGTTATAGTAAAAATAATAATATTACACTCACATTCTTATGAGCTATAACCAGCTCTAGCTTCAAATGCCTGTAGTGGTACAATCCCCTCTTCTGCAAATAATGTGAGTGCCCTTCAAATGCCAGCTGGAGCTCAAATGACAAAGAAAGGTGGGGAAGCGACAATAGTGCTCTCAGTAGATAAAACCAATGTATCAAGTAATATAATAAAAGATATACTCACAAAGTATAGAGCAGGCCAACTGCTCTATGGAATCAGCTTTGGTGGTATTTCTTTGCACTAATGGCAAAAAGCCAGATATGATAAAAAAATAAAATAAAATGTAAAAGGAATTTTGCACAAACCTTGGTGTATTGTCCAAAATAATTCCTTTATGTAACCCCTTAGTGACCAGGCCATTTTTCAATTGTATTACCGTTAAGGACCAGGGCTCTTTTTACATTTCTGCAGTGGTTGTGTTTAGATGTAATTTGCCTCTTACACATTTACTGTACCCATACATATTATATACCATTTTTCTCGCTATTAAATGTTCATTCTAAAGATACCATCATTTTCATCATATCATATAATGTACTAGAATAAAAAAAGTAAAATATGATAAAAAAACAAACAAAAAAAAACACAGCTGGCCATCATGCACCCATGTCCCAGTTGGAACATGTCTGAAGCCGACCAATGTAATTCACCTCAGTCAAACTGTATGTTTTTGAAAAGTACACACCCTAGGGCATTTCACATGGTGGCATTTGAACACTTTACATGCACTAATTCTACCACCAGTCTCTGTCAAACGTTTTTGTGGTGTTATTTTTCACTCACACATTCTACTTTGTGCATAGATTCTAAGCTCCTGTTAGGTGTTACTGCCAAAGGACACCACAATATGTACTTGGCATCATCTCCCGAGTACAGCGATAACACTCATGCATACGTTTGTCGGGTTCACTGGGGGGGTGCAAAGCAAAATGTCTGATATGCGTTTTTCAAATTTTATATATCTTGTTTGCCTATCTTGTTTTGAGGGCCTTATCAGATATCCCAATGTATTTTCTTGCCATGAGCGTGCATATATTTGAAAAGTTTACACCCCACAGTAGTTGAAGAACGTGTGTGGAGGTAACTGTTCAATCCTCAATTTTACACACGCACACCGCTATTTGACTGTGATTTAGGAGAGCCCGCTGTTGGTTATTGCAAGCACACACCCCGGGTTGTTTTCTGCGAGGCCTCCTAAGGACACCCACGCCCCCCCCCCCATGCATAGGTCTGCCAGGATTTGGGGAAGGTACGGTAACAACTGAATGACTTGCCATTTGAGTTGAAATTGAGAGTATGTCTTCTGATAGGCCTATCTTTAGCTTGGGGCTTTACACATACCCCAGTTTTATATATCGCCACAAAAGGGTACATACTTGAAACGTAGACACCCCGAGGTATTGCATGTATGTGGAGTGCTTTGATGCAACTTTTTTTTAGCCAGAAAAAAGATAAAACAAGTTGAAGAACGTGTGTGGAGGTAACTGTTCAATCCTCAATTTTACACACGCACACCGCTATTTGACTGTGATTTAGGAGAGCCCGCTGTTGGTTATTGCAAGAACACACCCCGGGTTGTTTTCTGCGAGGCCTCCTAAGGACACCCATGCCCCCCCCCATGCATAGGTCTGCCAGGATTTGGGGAAGGTACGGTAACAACTGAATGACTTGCCATTTGAGTTGAAATTGAGAGTATGTCTTCTGATAGGCCTATCTTTAGCTTGGGGCTTAACACATACCCCAGTTTTATATATCGCCACAAAAGGGTACATACTTGAAACGTAGACACCCCGAGGTATTGCATGTATGTGGAGTGCTTTGATGCAACTTTTTTTTAGCCAGAAAAAAGATAAAACAAGTTGAAGAACGTGTGTGGAGGTAACTGTTCAATCCTCAATTTTACACACGCACACCGCTATTTGACTGTGATTTAGGAGAGCCCGCTGTTGGTTATTGCAAGAACACACCCCGGGTTGTTTTCTGCGAGGCCTCCTAAGGACACCCACGCCCCCCCCCCATGCATAGGTCTGCCAGGATTTGGGGAAGGTACGGTAACAACTGAATGACTTGCCATTTGAGTTGAAATTGAGAGTATGTCTTCTGATAGGCCTATCTTTAGCTTGGGGCTTTACACATACCCCAGTTTTATATATCGCCACAAAAGGGTACATACTTGAAACGTAGACACCCCGAGGTATTGCATGTATGTGGAGTGCTTTGATGCAACTTTTTTTTAGCCAGAAAAAAGATAAAACAAGTTGAAGAACGTGTGTGGAGGTAACTGTTCAATCCTCAATTTTACACACGCACACCGCTATTTGACTGTGATTTAGGAGAGCCCGCTGTTGGTTATTGCAAGAACACACCCCGGGTTGTTTTCTGCGAGGCCTCCTAAGGACACCCATGCCCCCCCCCCATGCATAGGTCTGCCAGGATTTGGGGAAGGTACGGTAACAACTGAATGACTTGCCATTTGAGTTGAAATTGAGAGTATGTCTTCTGATAGGCCTATCTTTAGCTTGGGGCTTAACACATACCCCAGTTTTATATATCGCCACAAAAGGGTACATACTTGAAACGTAGACACCCCGAGGTATTGCATGTATGTGGAGTGCTTTGATGCAACTTTTTTTTAGCCAGAAAAAAGATAAAACAAGTTGAAGAACGTGTGTGGAGGTAACTGTTCAATCCTCAATTTTACACACGCACACCGCTATTTGACTGTGATTTAGGAGAGCCCGCTGTTGGTTATTGCAAGAACACACCCCGGGTTGTTTTCTGCGAGGCCTCCTAAGGACACCCATGCCCCCCCCCATGCATAGGTCTGCCAGGATTTGGGGAAGGTACGGTAACAACTGAATGACTTGCCATTTGAGTTGAAATTGAGAGTTTGTCTTCTGATAGGCCTATCTTTAGCTTGGGGCTTAACACATACCCCAGTTTTATATATCGCCACAAAAGGGTACATACTTGAAACGTAGACACCCCGAGGTATTGCATGTATGTGGAGTGCTTTGATGCAACTTTTTTTTAGCCAGAAAAAAGATAAAACAAGTTGAAGAACGTGTGTGGAGGTAACTGTTCAATCCTCAATTTTACACACGCACACCGCTATTTGACTGTGATTTAGGAGAGCCCGCTGTTGGTTATTGCAAGAACACACCCCGGGTTGTTTTCTGCGAGGCCTCCTAAGGACACCCATGCCCCCCCCCCATGCATAGGTCTGCCAGGATTTGGGGAAGGTACGGTAACAACTGAATGACTTGCCATTTGAGTTGAAATTGAGAGTATGTCTTCTGATAGGCCTATCTTTAGCTTGGGGCTTAACACATACCCCAGTTTTATATATCGCCACAAAAGGGTACATACTTGAAACGTAGACACCCCGAGGTATTGCATGTATGTGGAGTGCTTTGATGCAACTTTTTTTTAGCCAGAAAAAAGATAAAACAAGTTGAAGAACGTGTGTGGAGGTAACTGTTCAATCCTCAATTTTACACACGCACACCGCTATTTGACTGTGATTTAGGAGAGCCCGCTGTTGGTTATTGCAAGAACACACCCCGGGTTGTTTTCTGCGAGGCCTCCTAAGGACACCCACGCCCCCCCCCCATGCATAGGTCTGCCAGGATTTGGGGAAGGTACGGTAACAACTGAATGACTTGCCATTTGAGTTGAAATTGAGAGTATGTCTTCTGATAGGCCTATCTTTAGCTTG
The DNA here is from genome assembly GCF_036172605.1 of Pelobates fuscus. Classification (NCBI taxonomy): domain Eukaryota; kingdom Metazoa; phylum Chordata; class Amphibia; order Anura; family Pelobatidae; genus Pelobates; species Pelobates fuscus. Next base: position 45,594,059 of record NC_086318.1, on the reverse strand, counting down.
GGGCTTTACACATACCCCAGTTTTATATATCGCCACAAAAGGGTACATACTTGAAACGTAGACACCCCGAGGTATTGCATGTATGTGGAGTGCTTTGATGCAACTTTTTTTTAGCCAGAAAAAAGATAAAACAAGTTGAAGAACGTGTGTGGAGGTAACTGTTCAATCCTCAATTTTACACACGCACACCGCTATTTGACTGTGATTTAGGAGAGCCCGCTGTTGGTTATTGCAAGAACACACCCCGGGTTGTTTTCTGCGAGGCCTCCTAAGGACACCCATGCCCCCCCCCCATGCATAGGTCTGCCAGGATTTGGGGAAGGTACGGTAACAACTGAATGACTTGCCATTTGAGTTGAAATTGAGAGTATGTCTTCTGATAGGCCTATCTTTAGCTTGGGGCTTAACACATACCCCAGTTTTATATATCGCCACAAAAGGGTACATACTTGAAACGTAGACACCCCGAGGTATTGCATGTATGTGGAGTGCTTTGATGCAACTTTTTTTTAGCCAGAAAAAAGATAAAACAAGTTGAAGAACGTGTGTGGAGGTAACTGTTCAATCCTCAATTTTACACACGCACACCGCTATTTGACTGTGATTTAGGAGAGCCCGCTGTTGGTTATTGCAAGAACACACCCCGGGTTGTTTTCTGCGAGGCCTCCTAAGGACACCCATGCCCCCCCCCATGCATAGGTCTGCCAGGATTTGGGGAAGGTACGGTAACAACTGAATGACTTGCCATTTGAGTTGAAATTGAGAGTTTGTCTTCTGATAGGCCTATCTTTAGCTTGGGGCTTAACACATACCCCAGTTTTATATATCGCCACAAAAGGGTACATACTTGAAACGTAGACACCCCGAGGTATTGCATGTATGTGGAGTGCTTTGATGCAACTTTTTTTTAGCCAGAAAAAAGATAAAACAAGTTGAAGAACGTGTGTGGAGGTAACTGTTCAATCCTCAATTTTACACACGCACACCGCTATTTGACTGTGATTTAGGAGAGCCCGCTGTTGGTTATTGCAAGCACACACCCCGGGTTGTTTTCTGCGAGGCCTCCTAAGGACACCCACGCCCCCCCCCCCATGCATAGGTCTGCCAGGATTTGGGGAAGGTACGGTAACAACTGAATGACTTGCCATTTGAGTTGAAATTGAGAGTATGTCTTCTGATAGGCCTATCTTTAGCTTGGGGCTTTACACATACCCCAGTTTTATATATCGCCACAAAAGGGTACATACTTGAAACGTAGACACCCCGAGGTATTGCATGTATGTGGAGTGCTTTGATGCAACTTTTTTTTAGCCAGAAAAAAGATAAAACAAGTTGAAGAACGTGTGTGGAGGTAACTGTTCAATCCTCAATTTTACACACGCACACCGCTATTTGACTGTGATTTAGGAGAGCCCGCTGTTGGTTATTGCAAGAACACACCCCGGGTTGTTTTCTGCGAGGCCTCCTAAGGACACCCATGCCCCCCCCCATGCATAGGTCTGCCAGGATTTGGGGAAGGTACGGTAACAACTGAATGACTTGCCATTTGAGTTGAAATTGAGAGTATGTCTTCTGATAGGCCTATCTTTAGCTTGGGGCTTAACACATACCCCAGTTTTATATATCGCCACAAAAGGGTACATACTTGAAACGTAGACACCCCGAGGTATTGCATGTATGTGGAGTGCTTTGATGCAACTTTTTTTTAGCCAGAAAAAAGATAAAACAAGTTGAAGAACGTGTGTGGAGGTAACTGTTCAATCCTCAATTTTACACACGCACACCGCTATTTGACTGTGATTTAGGAGAGCCCGCTGTTGGTTATTGCAAGAACACACCCCGGGTTGTTTTCTGCGAGGCCTCCTAAGGACACCCACGCCCCCCCCCCATGCATAGGTCTGCCAGGATTTGGGGAAGGTACGGTAACAACTGAATGACTTGCCATTTGAGTTGAAATTGAGAGTATGTCTTCTGATAGGCCTATCTTTAGCTTGGGGCTTTACACATACCCCAGTTTTATATATCGCCACAAAAGGGTACATACTTGAAACGTAGACACGCACACCGCTTTTTGACTGTGGAACACACCCCGGGTTTATCACGATTCCAGGAACCTAACACGCTAACAGACACACACACACACACACACAGAAAAGGTGCCGTACCGGACCTTAGAGTGGCCGGGCTAAGCACACACAGAATAGTCAGGGGAACCAGAAAACAGAATAACGAGAAACAAGCCGAGGTCAAAGGGTAGGAGAAAGTCACAAAGTCAGCTTAACAAGCCAGAGAGTACGTAACCACAAATCACAAGTTCAGAATCAATACTATACAGCAAAGACCACAACAGGGCAGGGAGGAACAGGAAAGGTGAGTATAAATACCCTAGGTTAAATTCTGATTGGATAACTTCCAATCAGAATTAACAATCACATGTGGGAGATATCTAAGCCTCCCACTGTGATTGTAGTACTGTTGCTTTAACGCCGGGTCACTCACGTGACCCCGGCGTTTGCATAAATCAACGACCTTTCAGCGTGCAGCGTTATACATGCTGCCGCTGGGAGGCGTGACGGATGCGAGCGGCGGAGAGGAGACGCCGCTCGCCGACAGGTAGGAGGAGGGGAGACCGCGGGCGGCGATGGACTGAGGGTGAGTGCTGCGAGTTGCGAGCAGCCTCCCCTACTAGCCGCCCGCGGACCCCTTACAGGGTTGTTTTCTGCGAGGCCTCCTAAGGACACCCATGCCCCCCATGCACGGGGTAAATGTAACAACCCCCCCCAAAGAAAAAGACACCAAAAAAAAATAACTGAACGGCAAAAAATAAATTAAAAATGGGCCAGCGTGTGGTATCGTTTGAAACAGTCTCCAATGCAGAGTCCAGGCTGCCCAGGGCAATCAGGACAGTAATATACACTGTCTTTTCTCTGCCCCCTCTTAGAACAGACCCTGCATCTTTTTTGGGGACTCTGTTTTGCCGCAGTAGGGGGGATTTTAAAAATAAAATGTGTAGCCCCAACTCTGCTCTCTCCCATCACCGCCCGGGGAGCAGGTGCATCACGGTACAAAATCCCCGAAATGATCTGGAGCTGAAACTGTAAAAATCTCAGTTGCGTCCCGGGGTTTGCTTTTTTGAACAACAAGAAAGCGTTGTGGGTTGCAATCTGCATTAGGTAGATTGCAACCTTTTTGTACCAGGCCCTTGTCTTTCGTATAACTAGGTAGGGCTGCAGCAGCTGATCTGCCAGATCAACCCCACCCATATGACGGTTATAGGCCTTGATGCACACTGGCTTCCTCGTTCTCTCAGCTCTGCCACGTACAGGGACCTCCACAGTCCCCTCAGTGTGGATGGTGGTAAGAAGGTACACATCCTTCTTGTCTCTGTACTTAACTGCCAACAGCTCCTCTTGGCGCAGAGCTGAGGTCTCCCCCCTCCGTAGCCGGGTGCGTGCAAGTTGTCCTGGGAAACCTGTGCTGTTCTTTTTAATTGTGCCGCAAGCTACTGTATCAAAACAGTACAGTAGCTTGAACAAAGGGACACTTGTATAAAAATTGTCAGTATACAAGTGGTACCCTTTGTTCATCAGGGGGAATATCAGGTCCCAGACAATCTTGCCACTGGTTCCCATATGTTCTGGGCAACCTGGAGGGTCAAGGTGGCTATCCTTTCCCTCGTACACCCGGAAGGCCTGAGTATACCCAGTCTCGCTATCACAGAGCTTATACATCTTTACACCATACCTAGAGCGCTTGGAAGGAACATACTGCTTGAATCCCAGCCTTCCCTTATACTTCATCAGGGATTCATCCACGCATATATTCCTTCCAGGTGTATAAGCCTCTGCAAACCTGGCAGCAAAGTGGGTAATCAGGGGGCGGATTTTATACAGCCTGTCAAACTGGGGATGCTCCCTAGGGGGACACAGGCTGTTGTCGCTGAAGTGCATGAAATGCAGAATCATTTCATACCTCTTCCTCGACATACATTGGGAGTAAATGGGGGTAGAGCAGATGGGGCTACTGCTCCAGTAGGAGCGGATGGAGGGCTTCTTTATGATGCCCATCAGCATAGTCAATGCCCAGAATCTTTTAAATTCTGGCACATCGATGGGGGCCCATTGCTGCTTTGCCAAAAAAGAGTCCGGTTTTTTAGCTCGGAATTGATGGGCATATAAATTAGTTTGGGCGACAATGTTCCCCAATACATCATCGCCCAGAAACACCTCCATAAACTGCTGAGGGCTAAATCCTGTGACATCCAAATTAATGCCAGGATTTGCAGTAAAGGATGGGATGTCTGGCCTCTGGTTATGAGGCACTACCCACTCCTCAGCAGTTCTGCCAGCTGGAGCAGCACGTCTCCTTCTGGCAGGGGGACTAGCAGGCACAGATACAACATCACCAGATACATCACTAGCAGTAGACACTGTATCGAGTGATGATGTATCTGAGCACCTGGCAGGGTCAAAATCAGGGTCAGAGTCTGACATAGACGCGTCAGACTCTAGCGCAAGGGTGGCATATGACTGCTCAGCGCGGGTTGTCTTCCGTGACCCGTGTGCCATGATCACAATTGCTTTACTTAGTGACCTGTCACAAAAAAAAAAAAAAAAATAACCCCTGAAAAAATGAACAGACAGCAAAATAAGTGATGCTGTGCAAGAGCCTGTGATCTGTATAGTGATCACTGGCAGGGCAGGGGTTAATCGTTCTGAAAAGAGCTTTTGGGTCTCAAAAAAGATCACAAAAAAATGAACCCCTAAAAAAAAGGCACAAACAGCAGAAAAGTTCTGCTGTGCAAGAGCCAGTGATTATAGTGATCACTGGCAAGACAGGGGTTAATGGCTCTGAAAAGAGCCTTTGGGTCTCAAGATTTTACAAATCCCTACCTATAAATACCTAAATCTCTCTAGCTAAACCACAGATCTCTCTCTCTCTCTCTCTCTCACACTAAAACACAAGTGAAGAGAGGGAGGCAGATCCACACTAATCAGAGAAATGGGGAACACACTTGGGATGAAATTGCTAATGGGGCAAGCTGTGATTGTATGACTCCAGCCTGCCCCTTATGATGCGGCATGCTAGGGACGCCCCCAGAAGCCCCATGATTCACTGCCTTTCGAAAAAAAAAGGGGGGGGGAGTTAATATTGATCATTTTCTTTATTTTATATTTATTTTTTTATATATATTATTTTATATGCACGGAGTGCCAGGACCCCTCAAGGCACTCATCACATGCAGTACATCACTGCTATACTATCAGAGCTTCCAGAGCTCAAAATAGGTGCAGACGTACCAGGTACGTCCAAGGTCATTATGGACTGTTTTCTGCCAGACGTACCTGATACGTCCGCGGTCGGGAAGGGGTTAAAGTACAAATGTAAGTAAAACATCCAATAACGCGTTTCGCCTAAGGCTTCATCAAATGGAGTAATACTGGAGTAATCAGGAAGTATTACTTTACTGAGAGGGTAGTGGATGCATGGAATAGCCTTCCAGCTGAAGTGGTAGAGGTTAACACAGTAAAGGAGTTTAAGCATGCGTGGGATAGGCATAAGGCTATCCTAACTATAAGATAAGGCCAGGGACTAATGAAAGTATTTAGAAAACTGGGCAGACTAGATGGGCCGAATGGTTCTTATCTGCCGTCACATTCTATGTTTCTATGTTTCTATGTAATATTGGACAATACACCAAGGTTTGTGCCAAATTCCTTTTACATTTTATTTTACCCCCTGGAAGCCGCATGTGCCGCACGGCATACCGAGGTATGACATCCTGGCCCCACACTCCCATCAATCCCAGCCAGCAGCAGGCCCAAAGCAAGCTACCCACCTGCTAACATACCTTTAGTGTACAGGAGAATAGCTTGCTGGGCGCCTGCTGCTGTCTGGAGTTCCCACTGCTGCCTGTCGTGCCACCGCATCCATCCTCTCTCTCTCCCGCATTGCGCTCTTAGTAAGAAGCTGGGAAGAAGCGATCGGTTGTCACTTTCTCCCAGACGGCCAATATTATAGGGGCCCGGTTAGGCTCCTAAAGGGCCGCGGCGCTGTTTAGCAATAAAGAAACAATACTCATCGGTTGGCCCTTAGTACACGGGCCCCCTGATGGGCCTTTAAAGCGTGCAAACCCCAGTGCCGCACACCGGCTGCACCAGCAGTAGTTGCGCCACTGCCTTGAAGACAATCAGGGATGTACAATCAGAAAATTAGCCAGTTCTTGAACCAAGCACACTGACGTAAAATACCATCTGCTTAGGGCCACGCAAGAGCAAGGCATTATTGACATTCAGTATTGTCCATCAGAAGAGATGACTGCAGACGCACTCACCAAACTATTGCCAAAGGCATGTCATTGTTTTCTTCAAAAGAAGCCGAATCTTGTATAATTATGTACATGCTGTTGAGAAGGGGTGTTGGGAAGTACAACAGCATGTGCTGAACAACATGTATGAATAGCACTTCAGCTGTAGATGGTGCTGTTTAGTTCAGCTCACTGTTTGTTTATGCCTGTGAACTTGCTAGTCTACTGAAAGGAAGTCTGTTCTGTTTTGCTCTCTCGTCTAGCACCCACCTTTTTATTCTGTGTTTTGGCTGCTGTTTTTAACTAACATTTCTGTTCTAAATGTTTGCTGTTAGTAAAGTCTAATGCTGCATTATCAAAAGCTTCCAGCTAAGCGAGATAGCGCAGCTAAGCGAACAAGGGCACATGTATGAGTGTGGGGATAGATGCATGGGGTTGGTTGGGTATGAATGTGTGGGTGGGATTATGTTCTGTGTGAGTTAGTGGGGGGTGGTCTTACCTCAGTGCCACTTGGGATTCGGACCAGCAAACAGCTTCCCTCCCACCCGCCCCATTAGTATATTTAGTCGCAGCTAGCCGGGGGTATGTCCTTGCCAATTAAGTTTGAGGTGGTTACGTTTAATTATGTGGAATGAAGTGAGCAAGTTTTCAGGTCTCAACCTCCCCTGCTCTAAAGGGTTAACCTCAGGTTACCTGTTATTCCGTGCCCACCGAGCGTGCAAAAGGTCGGCTGGTGGTAAGCATTGGAAGGAAAGGAGTTTATGCCGAGGGGGGAGGTGAGAGGAAGTGGTACATAGGCGCACGGTCAGTTTATTGGCAAGGACGGTTGGGTTCACTGTATGACACTATGTATTAAGTTATATATATATATATATATATATATATATATATATATATATATGTATGTTATGCTATGGTTATTTATGTTTAACGTTTTGGTTACAGAAATAAGAGAGATTATTAAATAAATTATGGATGTGTTATACAGTATTTATCATATGTTATAATAAATGCTGTGGCCTGTTTCATCCATACTATGTTGTCTGTCATTATTTGGGTGGTTGAATTGGGTTGGTTTATGTATTATGCTGCATAGCGATTCCCCACTACACTACCCTTAGGTTTGCCACCTGACTGGTAATTTTAAGGCACAGCCGGTATTTGAGGCTGCCTGGTCGTGATGGTATTGTAGTAATACCGGCAATACAAATGCAAATATTTTTCTCAGTATAAACGGAGATTATGCTGCAATATCAGCCCCGGCCAGTAGGGGGTCACTGTGTAGGGAGAGAGGCAGGGATAGGAAGTTACAGTATATCCCTCCCTGCCTCTCTCTACTCACTGCTACGCAGGGGAGTAGCTACACAGCACAGCAAGTTCAGGCAGCAGCTCCCAGCCTGCAGAGACAGACTACAGCTCAGGAAAGTGTGGGATGAGGGGGAAGGCAGCAGGGAGACATGGGGACACTGAGACACTAGGGGACACATGGTGACACTGAGACACTAGGTGACACTGGGAGACGTGGGGACACTGAGACACTAGGGTACACTGTGAGACATGGGGACACTGAGACACATGGGGATGCTGTGAGACATAGGTAGACACGTTGGAACACGGAGACGCTAGGAACACAGTGTCTCCATGTCTCCCAGTGTCCCCATGTCTCCCAGCCAGTGTCCCTAGTGTCTCAGTGTCCCCATGGCTCCCAGTGTCCCCTAGTCTCCCAGTGTCCCCTAGTCTCACAGTGTATGTGTCCTCTTGTCTCCCAGTGTCCCCATGTCTCCCAGTGTCCCCAAATGTCTGTGTCCCCATGTCTCCCAGTGTCCCCAAATGTCTGTGTCCCCATGTATCCCAGTGTCCACATGTCTCCCAGCCAGTGTCTCAGTGTCCCCATGTCTCCCAGCCAGTGTCCCTAGTGTCTCAGTGTCCCCATGTCTCCCAATGTCTGTGTTCCCATGTCTCTGTGTTCCTAGTGTCCCCATGTCTCCCAGTGTCCCCAAATGTCTCAGTGTCCCCTTGTCTCCCAGTGTCCCCATGTCTATGTCCACAAGTGCCCCCATGTCTCCCAGTGTCCCCAAGTATATGTGTCCCCATGCCTCCTAGCCAGTGTACCTAGTGTCTCAGTGTCCCCATGTCTCCCAGTGTCTGTGTTCCCATGTCTCTCAGTGTCCCCAGTGTCTTAGTTTCCCAAATGTCTGTGTCCCCATGTCTCTGTGTCCCTAGTGTCTGTGACCCCATTTCTTCCAGTGTCCCCAAATATCCAATGTCCCCATGTCCCCAAGTGTCTCAGTGCCCCCATGTCTCTCAGTGCCCCCATGTCTCTCAGTGTCCCCATGTCTCTCAGTGTCCCCTAGTATCCTATTGACACGGGACACACTGAGACATGAGAACTGGGAGAAATGGGACACAGACACTGGGAGACTAGGAGACTGGGTGACATGGGGACACTGACACTGTGATACATAGGGACACTGATGCCAGACTGGCCTTCCAATTCTTTGGACAGACATACCCCCTTTTTGGGCATGTTCACCCCTTTTGGCAGTTCTGGTGACGTGATTCGCATCAGTGGCCTACTCTTTTACCCTGCCCATTGGCTTCCTGCTTCACTGGACACTGCTGTTAGGGGGTATGGATTTACTTGAAAGATGAAAGCATAAATTAGATAAAGAGATTAGCATAGAGTATGTGTTTTCTTATAGCTGCATCCTTTGAGTTTCCCTCCAACAACAGCCCTATCAGATACATGATGCTTGAGAGGTATGACTGTTTTAGTGTTTTTGGTCGATAAGATTCTGTAATTGTCAGCACCAGGGCCACTGGGCTCTTAATCTGGCCCTGCCTCCATGTGTCTCATTCCACCATCCACCCAGCCCCACCATGAATCTCATCCCTCCATGAATCCCATCCCCCCAGCCCCTCCATGTGTCTCATTCCACCATCCACCCATCCCCTCCATGAATCTCATCCCACAGCCCATCCACGTGTCTCATTCCACCCTCCCCCCAGCCATGGGCGTCCGCAGGGGGGGGCAAAGGGGGCACTTGCCCCCCCCTGCATTTTTCAGCTTGTTCTGCTGATTTTCGTGTGAAATTGAAAATACAGTGCAATACCGACGCCGGCCAGTAGGTGGCGCTGTGTATGGAGAGAGACAGGGACAGGAAGCTGCATCTATCCCTGCTTCTCTCTGCTGATTGAAACCGCAGGGGAGCAACACATGCAGGCAACAGAGACAGCCTACAGACCAGGTAAGTGAGGGATGGGGTGGGGGGGTTTATAATAGCCTATAGATTAGGGGAGTGAGGGATGGGGGGGGGGCAGCCTATATATTAGGGGAGTGAGGGATGGGGGGGCAGCCTATATATTAGGGGAGTGAAGGATGGGGGGGGCAGCCTATATATTAGGGGAGTGAGGGATGGGGGGCAGCCTACATATTAGGGGGGCAGCCTATATATTAGGGGAGTGAGGGATGGGGGGGGCAGCCTATATATTAGGGGAGTGAGGGATGGGGGGGCAGCCTAAATATTAGGGGAGTGAGGGATGGGGGGCAGCCTATACATTAGGGGAGTGAGGGATGGGGGGCAGCCTATATATTAGGGGAGTGAGGGATGGGTGGGGCAGCCTATATATTAGGGGAGTGAGGGATGGGGGGGCAGCCTATATATTAGGGGAGTGAGGGATGGGGGGCAGCCTATATATTAGGGGAGTAAGGCATGGGGGGCAGCCTATATATTAGGGGAGTAAGGCATGGGTGGGCAGCCTATATATTAGGGGAGTGAGGTATGGGGGCAGCCTATAGATTAGGAGACTGAGGCATGGGGGGGCAGCCTATAAATTAGGGGAGTGAGGCATGGGGGGCAGCCTATAGATTAGGGGAGTGAGGCATGGGGGGGCAGCCTATAGATTAGGCAAGTGAGGCATGGGGTGGCAGCCTAACGATTAGGCAAGTGAGGCATGGGGGGCAGCCTAAAGATTAGGCAAGTGAGGCATGGGGGGGCTGAATTAAGAGCAAGGAGCAGGGGTAGCAAGGAGCAGGAAGGGTATGCAAGGAGCAGGGTCAGGAAGGGTCTGCAAGGAGCAGAAAGGGACAGAAGGAGCACAAAGGTAAAGGAGCAGAAAGAATCAGAAGGAGCACAAAGGTAAAGTTGAAGAAGGAGCAGAAAGGGACAGCAAGGAGCACAACGCTAAAGTAGGAGAAGGAGCAGAAAGGGTCTGCAAGGAGCAGAAAGGAATCTGAATGAGAAAGGAGCAGAAGGGCGCAAAATAAGCAGAAAGGAGCAGAAAGGTAAAGGAGCAGAAGGAGCCAAATATAGAAGACAGTGTCAGAAGAAAAAGAAGACTGTCAAATGAAGGAGAAGAAAAGGAGATTGGAGCAGAAAAGGAGAAGGACAAATGAACTGAACCCTTCACTTTATTCTGGACACCACATCATAAGGCTTTGGTACCTGGGCCTGGCAGGGAAACTCTGGACTTTCTCATCTCCCAGGTAAAAAAAAATATCAGTGTTAATATGTTCACTTTTATTTACTGATTGTCAGGAAGCACAGAGTGCCGCTGGGTAAGGGTGTTGCTGATTGGCTAAAGCGGTCAGCTGGCACTCTAAGCCAATCAGTAGCTCCCCATTCATAAAAAAGTTTAAAAAAATTATGAACCGGGAACTAGCGATTGGCTTAGAGCGTCAACTGTCAACTCTAGCCAATCAGCGGCACCCATGCCTGACGTCAATCTGCACTTCCTGACACTCCGTTTCAGATGCCGAATACCACTGAGGGACCTGAAACTGGAGGAAGCCTTTGGGGTTAAACCATTTAAGAGCGGTTTAACCCCTTAAAGGAAAGAGCACCCAGGGGCTTCCTGGCATCATAGCATTTTCATTTAGATGAAGTTGTTATGGTGACCAGAATGTTCCTTTAATTTGCTTAAAGGAACACTATAGTGTCAGGAATACAAAATGTATTCCTGACACCATAGTTGTGAAAACGCTATTCCCCCTGGCTTTATGTGATAATCACTATGCTCCTCCCCTTCATGACACTGTCAAAAAGGGGCCAAGCATAGATGTCATTACAATTATGCCCCCCCCCTGGAAAAATTCCTGCGGACGCCTATGCCCCCTCCATAAATCTCATCTCCCCAGCCCCTCCATGTGTCTTATTTCACCATCTTAAAGTGAGCACTACCTGTAAGACCGTGGCCCACGTGGCCACGCTACATGCTGTGATCAGTGGGGGAAAGAACAATGTGATGTGTGCTTCCCTCCTGTCAGTCACCCAGCCTTAAGTGATGCTGGCCCGGTCGCGGGAATCGACAGGGAGGTTGGGGTCCTGGAGTGACGGGCCCAGTCGCAGCTGTGACCACTGCAACTGTGGTAGGTACGCCACTGCCCTCAGTCTGTTTTCTATGACCTACCTCCCCCTTGAGAGGGGAGTGATGTCAGACAAGGAGGAGCAGGCTGAGATAGAATGTAACCTCAGTGCTGGAAAAAAGTGTGTTTGAGAGCCGGACCCCACAGTAACCATTTAAAATTCAGGTCAAAAGCCATAAGGTGATATATGTGATGAAATATAGAGGGTTAATTGCTTCAAATCAGCTATTGTAGTCTCTTAATTTTGAAATTTAAATTTCTGTTTGTTACAATTCCAGTTTATATAGACAAAAAAAAAATTATCTTTTTAATTATTTTCTTTTTCTGTGTCAATTCTCAGGGTAAAAGAGGAAAAAGGCTGCAAGTAAAATAAAATACATACCGGTAAATAAAATTAAAAATCTTGCTCTCCAACCTACAACGATGGCTTGACAGTCTCCATACCAACTCTGTATACTGGGGTTCCACGCCAGCTATGAATTAGTGACAGTAATAAAGGAATATTTTGCATCTGATTCATTGCCCTAGAGCTACTCAGAACCGAAGCATTTGTAAGTATAAAAAAACATGGGAACAAATGACAGTGTCAATTGGGAAACATGTTATCATTGTGAGACTGTCATAATCTGTTATTTCTGATGCTGGGGAAGGGTCTGTGATTTCATTCACACAAGGATTTGCATTTTCTTTGATCTACATGGGGAACACATACAAGATCAAAGGGATGCCAGACAATATCCATTCCTCCAAACCGGTTTTATATTTCAAAGTAAATAACATTTTTTTCTCTTTTTTTTTTCCATATATGATGGAAATCCATGAATTGTTCTTAAAAGTACTCAATACAATGAAATGATGAGATTGTGTTTCAGACAAATTTCTCGTCCACTAATGTTCTATATTATTATTATTATTGGCATTTATATAGCGCCAACTTATTCCCCAGTGCTTTACAATATTATAAAAAGGGGGGAATTTAACAATAAATAAGGCAATTACAAAATGTTACAGGGACATTAGGTCGATGAGGACCCTGCTCAAAAGAGCTGATAATCTTCTAGAGCAGCGTTTCCCAATTGGTGTTCTGCAAGAACACAATTGGGGTTCCGCAAATACTATAAAAACGGGCGGCGAGGGAGCAGTGGGCAGTGATCTCCCTGCTCAGCTCCCTCGCAAGCACAGCAGAGATGCCAGAGCCAGAACATGACATTGTTGCAGCATCACTAAGAGGAGCGTGAGGGAGCTGAGTAGGGAGATCACTGCTCCATCACCGCCCTCTTGCCAGCCGCTCAGCAGCCCCACTGGACCCCAGGACCGCACGCACAGCCCAGCAGCCCCACTGGACCACAAGGACATAGACTCCATGCCAGCACTCTCAAATGTAGGGGGTTGGGGGGAGTAAAATGTAAAAATAAAAATAAATTGTATGTGTGTCTGTTAGGGAGTTTGTATGTGTTTGTGTGTCTGTCAAAGAGTATATGTGTGTTTGTCAGTGAGAATATATGTGTGCTTTTCAGTGAGAGTGTATGAGTGTCTGTAAAAGAGTATGTGTGTTTGTCAGTGAGTGTGTATGTGTGTCTGTCAAAGAGTATGTGTGTATGAGTGTGTCAGTGTGTGTATCTGTGTGTCAAGGTTTGTGTATGTGTCACTGTGTGTATCTAAATGTGTGTGTGTGTGTGTATGTGCCAGGGTATATCAGTGTGTTTGTATGTGCATATGTGTGTGTGTGTATGTCAGTGTGTGTGTATCTGAGTGTGTGTATATGACACTGTGTGTATGTGTCAATGTGTGTATCTGAGTGTGTGCATGTGCCAGTGTGTGTATCTGTGGGTGCAAGTGTGTGTATGTGTCACTGTGTGTATCTGAGTGTGTGTGTATTTGTCACAAAGTGTGTGTATGAATGTCAGTGTGTATCTGAGTGTGTGTCTGTGTGTCAGTGTGTATCTGTGTTCCACTATGTGCCAGTGTGTGTGTACCTGTGTGTCAGGCACATATATATACACTCACACACACACAGATACACACTGACACAGAGATATACACAGTGGCACATACAAACACAGATATACACACATTGACACACACCGGCACATACAGACACAGATACACATTTTAAAACATAGATACACACACCTTAACATACAGATACATACACACACACACACACAGATACACACTGTGTGTCAAGGTGTGTGTATCTGTGGCAGTGTGTGAATCTATGTGCCACTTTAATACACAGACATATAATAAATAAAGTATGGAGAAACAATCAGTTAATCAAGACTATAACCACCTGGGTGCTATTCCTCAATGGTACTCCCTCAAATACCAATGCAAACAATAGTTAAACAAAAAAGGAGAATGCACAAGTAATATATAACTAGGTTTAATAAACCAACAATAGGTTTAAGCATACAAATAACAATAACATATAGAGTGACAAAAAAATAGACAAAATGTAAATAATGAACAATAATAGTTTACCAGATTTCTCACAAGCCTAATAGGGCAGAAACATGAATCCAAAATAACCCACCAACGTTTCGTCACCACCTGGCTGCCTTTATCAAGGGTGTTTATATCCAGACTCACCACTAATCCCTTCAACCCCTTTAGACAGGGCGTTCTATGAAGTCCCCATTTTGGTGGCTCTAAACGCCGCAGGGCGGCATAGAACGCCCTGCGATCTTTTGTACTTACTTGGTCGCCGGCGATCCCACGCCGTCGATCGCGGTATGGGGGACTTACCTGGGAGCCCAGGGAGTCCCCCTCCATCCTCTTCGGCCCCCCTGGGCCATGTGATCGCAAAGTCCTTGCGAGGACCCCGCGATCACATGGACGGCATAGCCGTCCAAGGCAATGCCAGCAGGGGGAGTGCCTGTAATGACAGGTACTCCCCCTGCTGTCTGAAAAAAAAAAAAAAAGTAAAACAGTGTTAAATAACATTATATATTCTTAGATCATATATATATTTATTATATATATGATCTAAGTATTTATATATATATATAAAAATAGATAAAATTCGTATCTTGTAATACCTTTTTTATTGGACTAACAGAATTTTTTAATGACAAGCTTTCGGGAGAACCTCCCTTTCTCAAGTCTGAAGCATTTCTGAGCAAGACGACACATAGAATTCAAAGTTGAGTTGTGATACAGGGGTTAAAGCGACATGAGTGTAGATAAGACACAGGTTTGGTAGAAAATAGACACCATCTTTGTAGAGGGTCATAAATATCTTTCTGAAGAGCAGAGTGAGGGGGGAGAGAGGGAAAAGAAAAACAAACAAGCAGACAGTGCAGAGGATGGTACACTTTATACATGCACACACACATAAATGTGTATATGTGAAAGCATAAACACATGTACATATACATAAACACATATACATACATGCACATGAACTCATATACACAAATATAAATGCACATACATATATATATAAGCATACATGCATATGAGTATGGGAAAGCATAGGTTAACACATAGTACTTGGTATATAGATAGAATAAACATATAGGAATGCATTTTAAAGTGTTGGTACATATGACAGAATAGTAAGATAATGCTGGGAGAGTGTTCATGTAAAGTGTTGGTAGTGGGACAGGAATCCCAAATCAATATTTAGTCCTCTATTCTTGCTGTTAAACCATTTAATCATTCTGGCTTCAAAGGCTTGTCTTTCCTGGGTATTTTTAAATCCCCCCTTTCAGTACTTTGATTTTTAGGTCCTTCAGTAAGTGGGCAGGCTGGGTAAAGTGGTGTCCCACAGGAGTGCAGTACAATCCTTCTTTGTGGTGTTTAATAGAGTGTCTGTGCATATTCATTCTGCCATTTAATGGCTGGGTGGTTTCACCAATGTAGCATCCTAGGTGGCATCTGGTGCATTGAATCATGTATACCACATTGCTGGATGTGCAGGAGTATGAACCTTTAATGCTGTAGGTTTTATTGTTGTGTGTGGCTATGTTGTCTGTGCATATGTGCTGACACAGTTTGCAGCGAGGTTTTTTGCATTGACTGGTCCCATTTTCTTCATTCTTACCATCAGTGGGCAGCTTCCTGTTGATTAATTTTTGTTGGAGGTTTGGTGGTTGTCTGAAGGCCAAAATGGGTGTTTCAGGGAAAATGTTTTTCAGAGTCTCATCTTCTGTTGGTTGTAGGTCTCTGATGATTTTCCGTATTTCCTCAAGAGCTGGGTTGTAGATGACCACCAGTGGTACTTGTGTAGATATTTTTCTCTCTCTGTACTGTAGCTGGTGCGTGCGTGGCGTTTTTACAGCAGAGTTGATTTGTTTGGTAATAGTCTTTGGTTTGTAGCCTTTCTGTCTCATAGATTGGGAGAGTACATTTAGATGGGAATTACGGTCATTAGGATCAGAGCATATGCGATGGTACCTAGTGGCTTGGCTGTAGATGATGCCCTGTTTAGTGTGGGAGGGGTGGAAGCTGGAGCTGTGTAGGTAACTGCACCTGTCTGTGGGTTTTCTGTAAACCGAGGTGTGGATTGTGCCATTGTTACATGTCACAGTGGTGTCCAGAAAATTCACAGATCTAGTGGAATATTCCATTTTTAGTTTGATTGATGGATGGAATGTGTTGAAAGAGTCATGGAACTGTATCAGTTTTTCTTCGCTTTCAGTCCAAATTATGAAGATATCATCGATATAGCGATAATATTTGTATGGTTTGGTGTGTTGAATTTCTAGGAATCTCTGTTCAAGATCTGCCATAAACAGATTAGCATATTGGGGTGCCATCTTAGTGCCCATAGCAGTGCCCATGGTTTTTAGGTAAACCTCATTGTTAAAACTGAAGTAGTTATGTGTGAGGATAAATAGTGCCAGTTCTGTGATAATTCGGGGGCTGTATTTTTGGTTGTTGACATGAGAGAGAAAATGGAAGCAAGCATTGATGCCATCTGTATGTGGAATGTTGCTGTATAGAGATTCCACATCCATGGTTACAAGGATTGTGTTAGCAGGGAGATTGGTGATTTGGCTGAGTTTGTTGAGGAAGTCGGTTGTGTCTTTTATGAAGCTGTTAGTGTTGGTGACTAGAGGTTTTAGTGTATTTTCTACTAGTCCTGAGACCTGTTATGTGAGAGTTCCCATTCCTGTAATTATGGGTCTTCCAGGATTACCTGCTATGTGGATTTTGGGAAGCATATAGAAAGTGTCCATGCAGGGACTAGTTGGTATGAGTGATTGCAGTTCCTGGTGTAAGTTCTCAGGGAAGGACATATACACACATACACATAAATATACATACACTGTCTACGTTTATTTTAATATTAATATATACATAATTATATTTATATATATATATATATATATATATATATTAATATCAAAATACATGTACAATGATTATATATAATAAAAAATAAATAAATATATAAATACGTTAAAAAATAAAATTAAAAAAATAATAAAAAATAAATAGATAAAAAATATATATACATGCGTAATTTCATTCTAACTGTATTTTAAAATTAATATATATTTATTGATATCAAAATACATGTAGAACGAAATAATATATATATATCTATATACATAAGTATATACGTATATATCACTATATATATACACCTATATATATATAAAAATAATAAAAAAATATATATACATATATATATATATACACATATATATATACACACACACATATATATATATAATAATTCTACGTATATATTTATGTAATCATTTTACATAATTAGGCCATTTTATTAATTACAATTTGCAGGACCTGCCTGACAACCCAGGCCGAAAGTTCAGGGAATTTAATTTTCTAGCATTATATTTAACCCTGTAACTTTCCAAGACACCATAAAACCTGTACATGGGGGTTACTGTTTTACTCGGAAGACTTCGATGAACACAAATATTAGTGTTTCAAAACAGTAAAATATATTACAACGACGATATCGTCAGTGACAGTGACATTTTTTTCATTTTTCACACACAAATGGCACTTACACTGACAATATAATTGTTGTGATACATTTTACTGTTTTGAAACACTAATATTTGTGTTCAGCAAAGTCTCCTGAGTATAACAGTACCCCTCATGTACAGGTTTTATGGTGTTTTCAAAAGTTACAGAGTCAAATATAAGGCTTGCGTTTCAGTTTTTTCACATAACAATTTGCCAGATTGCCTTTGAGACCGTATGGTAGTCCAGGAAAGAAAATTACCTCATGATGGTATACCATTTGCAATAGTAGACAATCCAGGGTATTGCAAATAGGGTATGTTCACTTTTTTTAGTAGCCACTTAGTCACAAACACTGGCCAAAATTTGCGTTCAAATTAGTTTTTTGCATTTTCAAATATTAACACTAACTTTGGCCAGTGTTTGTGACCAAGTGGCTACTAAAAAGACTGGACATACTCCATTTGCAATACATTGGGTTGACTACTTTTGCAAATGGTATGCCATCATGGGGGTAATTCTTATTCCTGGGCTACCATATGGTCTCAAAGGCAACGTAACCAATCTGGCGAATTTCAATGTGAAAAAACTGAAATATGTAACACGCTATATTTGACCCTGTAACTTCCCAAAACACCATAAAACCTGTACACAGGGGGTACTGTTTTACACAGGAGACATCGCTGAATACAAATATTTGTATTGTATTGCAGTAAAAGCAAACAGTATTTTTACATTCACAGTTAAAATGTCACGTAGAACTAAAAAAATGTAAATGTATTATGATATCATTTTCCAGCATTTAAAATGGCGACATCGGCGCCTTTTCACGCATGCTCTTGGTTATTAGCTTGACGGTTTTCTTCATTTTTTTTGTGTTTTTCGTTTATTTATAAGTACGTCCCGTTATTGGACGAATCTATATGAGGATGTAATTATGCTAATTATTCATACAAGGTATGTGTATATAGTGGGATGAAACCGAGGGCGGAGGTGAGGATGTCACTTCCGTTTTTGGGTTTCCGTAGCAAACTGATGGCCATCAGCTGTGTGAGAGCTATTTAGAGGGATTAGTGGTGAGTCTGGATATAAACACCCTAGATAAAGGCAGTCAGGTGGTGCCGAAACGTTGGGGGGTGTTTCGTCGGCACACAATCTGAGCCAGCAAGCGGTGAACAGAGGATGTGGGAAGGAATAGAGGAAGATATTTGTAAAAAATATATATATTTTGGTTGTAATGGAGGTAGGCAGATGGACTGCAGACAGGGAAGGGTGATCAAAGCTGATGACAGACATAGAATACATTTACATTTACCAGTCCAGAACAGAGTTACAAATTGCCAAAATCACATGTGACTGGGATACAACAAGCTTAAAGGTAATATATCTCTGGATGTGCAGAAAAACATTTCACATCTAGACTCCTACCGCTATGACCACTTCAAATCACTAAAGTGGTCATGGTGGTTGGTTAAGCTTTCAAGGCTAATACTTAGGATTAAAAGGGCACTCCAACCACCACAGTGATGTGACAGAGTGACATTGTGTGTGTATATTTGTAACAGTGTGTATATATGTGCAACAGTGTGTACATATATGTGTAAAAACGAGTGTGTGCATATATTGGTAACTAAGAGTGTGTGTGCAATTTGGTGAGGGCAGTGATGAAGGCCCATCGGGTCATTGTGGGCCCGGTCTGGTGTGCTATTAAAGGGCGACCACGCTCCTGTCACAGCATTAGATCCTCCCTATAGCCTGCAGGTTGGAAGAAGTGAGTTAAGGTCACTTAGTACTCTCAGCTTGCTAAGAGCTGTGCAGGAAGGCAGGAGCAGGCACACACACAGACAGGGCCACCATCAGAGGGGTACAGCCAATATGCCTATGAAGGGCCCGACAAGCCTTGGCCCCACATTTCCACACATTTAGATATCACTATATATATATGCCTTTGCAGCCCACTGGCTGAATGTATACTGAAGAGAGGACAGACTCCATCCTCAGCTTCTAGCAGGTCCCCCCTCCCTGGACACAGGTAAGAGGCAGGTAGGAGGGAAGAAAATAACAATATAATTAAAAAAAGAAATAAAAAAAAAAAAGCTTTTTGTCCAAACAACATAGCCACTGTCCTACTCCACATATTTACACACACTACATTCACTACACAAACACACACACTGCATCCACAACACAAACGCTGCATCCAACACACACACTATACACTATCCATACACAATGTGTCCACTACACACACACACACTCCATCCAGTAAACAAACACACACACACAGGGCCGCCATCAGGGGGTGACAACCATGACGTTGCCACGGGCCCCTGCGGCCCTGGGGGCCCCAGACTGTTCTGGCAGTCCTGGGCCACACTTTCCCTCTCTGCACACATAGATAGCGAATATCGCGATCTATGTGTGCAGCCGCGGGCCCCCGGGTCCCTGTTACCACAGAGGGGGCCCAGGCAGCACACAGCTTCTCCTCTTCTCTCTTCTAATAACTCTTGCGAGACCCGCGGAGCGTTGCCATGGAGGGTCTCGCGAGAGTTATTAGAAGAGAGAAGGGTTAGAGGAGAAGCTGTGTGCTGCCTGGGCCCCCTCTGCGGTAACATAGGAGCCGGGGGGGGGGCCCCACCGGACCACCAGGGATGGAATCTCCCCCCTCCCTGGACACAGGTAAGCAGGGAGGGGGGAATAACATTTACATTTAATTGAATAAAAAATTAATGGGAAAATGCCCCTTCCTCCCCCTCCCCCCAGATTGCACATTTACACACACACACTGCATACACTAACACACAACACACACACTGCATACACTAACACAACACACACACTGCATACACTAACACATAACACACACTGTATACACTAACACAACACACGCATACTGCATACACTAACACACAACACACACCCTGCATACACTAACATAACACACACCCTGCATACACTAACACAACACACACACTGCATACACTAACACATACACTGCATACACTAACACACAACACACACACTGCATACACTAACAAAACACACACACACTGCATACACTAACACACAACACACACTGCATACACTAACACAACACACACTCTGCATACACTAACACAACACACACACTGCATACACTAACACACAACACACACACTGCATACACTAACACAACACACACGCTACATACACTAACACAACACACACTCTGCATACATTAACACAACACACACACTGCATACACTAACACAACACACACTCTACATACACTAACACAACACACACTCTGCATACACTAACACAACACACACACTGCATACACTAACACCACACACACTGCATACACTAACACAACACACAATAACACAACACACACTAACACCACACACACTTCATACACTAACACAACACACACTCTGCATACACTAACACAACACACACTCTGCATACAATACAACACACACTGCATAAACTAACACAACACACACTCTACATACACTAACACAACACACACTCTGCATACACTAACACAACACACACACTGCATACACTAACACAACACACACTCTACATACACTAACAAAACACACACTGCATACACTAACACAACACACACTGCATACACTAACACAACACACACTAACACCGCACACACTGCATACACTAACACAACACACACTGCATACACTAATACAACACACACTGCATACACTAATACAACACACACACACTGCATACACTAATACAATACACACACTGCATAGACTAATACAACGTACACTCTGCATACACTATACACTAACACACTCACTGCATACACTACACACTAACACACTCACTGCATCCACTATACTGACACACACTCTGCATTCGCTACACATTAACACACTCTGCATTCACTACACTAACACACTCTGCATTCACTACACTAACACACACTCTGCATCCGCTACACACTAACACACTCTCTGCATTCACTACACATTAACACTCTGCATTCACTACACTAACACACACTCTGCATCCGCTACACACTAACATAGAAACATAGAATGTGACGGCAGATAAGAACCAATCGGCCCATCTAGTCTGCCCAATTTTCTAAATACTTTCATTAGGCCCTGGGGAGATAGCACAGCTAAGCGGACAAGGGCACATGTAGGAGAGTGGGGATAGATGCATGGGATTGGTTGGGAAAGATTGTGTGGGTGGGATTATGTTCTGTGTAAGTTAGTGGTTGGGGGCGGCTACGGAACTCCCCACTATCCTTATCCAGGAATTCGAGCACCCAAGCGGAACACCCCAACTAAATGGACGCAGGGGAGAAAACCCATCTCCGAGAACCAAACAGGGGTAAGGAGGCCGAATAATCCAGGGGATGGAACAGCACTCCCAATGAAAACAGGCAAATGACGGAACCCTGCGCCGCCCCCGATCGGAACGGTATATTTCAGAATGAATGCCCCATGAACTCCCCACTATCCTTATCCAGGAATTCGAGCACCCAAGCGGAACACCCCAACTAAATGGACGCAGGGGAGAAAACCCATCTCCGAGAACCAAACAGGGGTAAGGAGGCCGAATAATCCAGGGGATGGAACAGCACTCCCAATGAAAACAGGCAAATGACGGAACCCTGCGCCGCCCCCGATTGGAACGGTATATTTCAGACTATCCTGGGAACCCACTACATCAAGGTAGGAGCCCAACCATCACCCCGTGCATTCCATCTACCTCAGGAGGATGCAGAAAGTCAACCCCGCAACCTCCAAGAATTGCACAGATTCTATCGACGAATCAGCCAACCGCAACCGACTTACCCTTCCCAACGACAACAGCCGTCGAGCGGCGAAACCTGAAGGAAGTCCGTTCAGAGGGCTCGAATGGTGGGAGTCAGGGTGGGGGGTTCCTTAGGTTCATCCTGCTGGTCTCCGAATGGATTTATCTCCGCAGTTACGGCCCCCCCACCCCGGAATGGGGATGGTGGGATTCTCGTATGTAATTTGGGCCAGGGGACCGGGGCGAGTGGTTGGATCTTACGCCTTCGGGAGCGCAGGTTCGGTGGTCTGGTACCAGATGCATAAAGGGGGTGTGGCTCCTCCTCATACAGGGTCAGCTGTCTCGCCTCATGGGGGGTACCAGGGGTTTTGTCATCTCTGGGTGGAATGACGTGGGTTCTGTGACGGTTTAGGAATTGGGTGCTCTTCCATCTGGACATGTTGCGCATTCTGCTTCTTCCCGGAGGTTCTCAGGGGCTTGGCTGAGGCTATCGCCCGTTCCTGTTGGCAGTGCGCTCAGCAATGTAAGTGCCCTGGTGCACTGCCGTCGAAATTCGGACGAGATGGGTTTCTAGGTTTGTCTTGGGGGATTCCAGTTCGCCTTAGGTTTTGGCCGGATGTGGCCTAGTTATCTCGAGGGGATGGGTGCGCTTGCTGGAGGTCAGAATAGGCCTATGTTCATCTAGCGCTGCGAGAAGTGGTGGAACAGGCCATGGCTGGTTGTGGTGGGGTCCCCCGCTGATTTTAGGTGTAAAACAGCAAGGTTGTGGTGGGGGTATGTCCTTGCCAATTGAGTTTGAGGGGTTACGTTTAAGTATATGGAATGAGATGAACAAGTTTTTAAGGTCTCAACCTCCCCTGCTTCAAAGGTTAAACATTAGGTTGCCTGAGTTCTTGTGCCCATCGAGCGTGGATAAGGTCGGCTGATGGCGGGCATTGGAAAGATATGATTTTTATGACGAGGGGGGAGGTGAGAGGAAGTGGTGATTAGGAACCACTGGATGTTTATTGGCAAGGACGGTTGGGTCACTGTATAACACTATGTGTGGAGTTATATATGTATATATGTTAATTTACGCTTATTTATGTCTAACGTTTTGGTTACAGAAAAAGAAGAGATTTAATAAATAAAGTTATGGATGTGTTATGCAGTAATTTAGTTTGTGATAATAAATGCTGTGGCCTGTTTCATCCATACTAAGTTGTCCGTCGTTTTTGGGGGGTTGAATGGGGTTAGAGTTTGTTCTAGACTGCATCGCGATTCCCCACTACGTACATACAAGTCCCTGGCCTTATCTTATAGTTAGGATAGCCTAATGCCTATCCCACGCATGCTTAAAATCCTTTACTGTGTTAACCTCTACCACTTCAGCTGGAAGGCTATTCCATGCATCCACTACCCTCTCAGTAAAGTAATACTTCCTGATATTATTTTTAAACCTTTGTCCCTCTAATTTAAGACTATGTCCTCTTGTTGTGGTAGTTTTTCTTCTTTTAAATATAGTGTCCTCCTTTACTGTGTTAAATTCCCTTTATGTATTTAAATGTTTCTATCATATTCCCCCTGTCTTGTCTTTCCTCCAAGCTATACATGTTAAGATCCTTTAACATTTCCTGGTAAGTTTTATCCTGCAATCCATGAACCAGTTTAGTAGCCCTTCTCTGAACTCTCTCTAAGGTATCAATATCCTTCTGAAGATACGGTCTCCAGTACTGCGTACAATACTCCAAGTGAGGTCTCACCTGTGTTCTTTACAATGGCATGAGCACTTCCCTCTTTCTACTGCTAATGCCTCTCCCTATGCAACCAAGCATTCTGCTAGCATTTCCTGCTGCTCTATTACATTGTCTGCCTACCTTTAAGTCATCAGAAATAATCACCCCTAAATCCCTTTCCTCAGATGTTGAGGTTACGACTCTATCAAATATTCTGTACTCTGCCCTTGGGTTTTTACGTCCAAGATGCATTATCTTGCACTTATCCACATTAAATGTCAGTTGCCACAACTCTGACCATTTTTCCAGTTTACCTAAGTCATTAGCCATTTGGCTTATCCCTCCTGGAACATCAACCCTGTATCTTAGTATCATCAGCAAAAAGACATACCTTACCATCAAGACCTTTTGCAATATCACTAATAAAAATATTAAAGAGAATGGGTCCAAGTACAGATCCCTGAAGTACCCCACCGGTGACAAGCCCAAGCTTCGAATATACTCCATTGACTACAACCCTCTGTTGCCTGCCACTCAGCCACTGCCTTACCCATTCAACAATATTGGAATCCAAACTTAAATATTGCAGTTTATTGATAAGCCTTCTATGTGCAACAGTGTCAAAAGCCTTACTGAAATCTAGGTAAGCAATGTCTACTGCACCACCCTGATCTATAATTTTAGTTACCCAATCAAAAAAATCAATAAGATTAGTTTGGCATGATCTCCCTGAAGTAAATCCATGTTGTCTCTGATCTTGAAATCCATGTGTTTTTAGATGCTCAACAATCCTATCCTTTAACATGGTTTCCATCACTTTCCCCACTACTGAAGTAAGGCTTACTGGCCTATAGTTGCCCGACTCCTCCCTATTACCTTTCTTGTGAATGGGCACAACATTCGCCAATCTTCTGGGACTACTCCTGTTATCAATGATTGGTTAAATAAATTCACTACACATTAACACACACTCTGCATTCATTACACACTAACACACACTCTGCATTCACTATACTGACACACACTCTGCATTCACTACACTAGCATACACTCTGCATTAACTGTACACACATCATCCACTACACAAACATCCTGTATTCACAGTACACACACTACATCCACCACAAATTGAAACACTCTGCATTCACTATACACAGACACTGCGTGTAATACACACACTACATCCACTACAGACACTGCATCCACTAAACACATTTCATCTAGTACATACAAACACTACATCCACTACATCACTGTACAAACACTACACCCACTACTGAAATACACTCTGCGTTCACTATACACACTGCATCTGCTACACAAACACACTCTGCATTCACTGCACAAACAGTATCTAATACACACAAACACTACATCCATTACAAACATTCTAATTCACTTCCACGATACACACCACATTAAGTCCTGCATCATTGTCAGCAGGCTAGGTAGGGCGTGAGCGGGCCCGGGAGGGAGGGCCCAGACCTTGTGCTTTGTCAGGGGCCCCAACATTTCTGATGGCGGCCCTGCACACACACACTGTGTCCACTACACACACACACACACACTGCATCCACTTTACACACACACTGCATCAGCTACACAAACACTCTACATCCACCACACACACTCCATCAACTACACAAACACATACACACTGCATCCACTTTACACACACACTGCATCAATTCTGAGGTCAGGCCAACACACACACACACACACACAGGGAGGGAAGCAAAAAACAATGGCTTCTAATTGTTACTTATATGTGTACCTGTGTGTCTTTTTGTCAGTTTGTATGTGTACCGGTGTCTGTATCTGAGTGTGTGCATATCTGTGTCAGTGTGTGTATCTGAGTGTGTGACAGTGCATACATCCCAGCATTCACATAAGTTACGAAGTAACTTGATCTGTTTCCAGCAAAAGTGTAAATTCCATCTATACGTTGTGTAACTTGTTGGAAAATGTACAGATTAAATTAAACTGTGAAGTGTTCCTCTGTGTAAGACGGTGTGCTCACGAACCCATTACTGTGCCTACTCACATACAATGCGCTCTGGGAGACTAGGCAGACTATTTGTACTGGTGTCAGACACACTGACATAGTTGTAAATATGAATATTTATTTTTTCATCTATACATTTGCTTTTCTTTTTTTCTCTCGATAGATTCTTAAAGTTTACAGAAGTTCCTCAAATGTGCAGGAGATTTCATTAGCACCCAACAAATTTCAGAAGTCTTAAAAAAAAAAAAAAAATACTGACACTTTATAGTTAATAACATTTCCTTTGTGTATTGTGCTAGCCAGTTGTTAGTCTTTAATGTATTTGCTAAACGTTGCAGGCAGTCCTGCTAGCCTACTGGGATAGAACTCTGCACACACACACACACACACAAACACACACATACACAGACGCCATGCCAAAGCATTTTGGGATAATTTGAATATCATCTGGAGATGGGGCAGGTGCACCCATGGTTGGCATTACCTTTATGGCACCCATCATGGAGATGGAGGAAGTAATTTTTAATGCAACGTCCTCTTTTAATCTGTACATTTGCTGTCTATATTGCGAACACAACAAACACGTTACATGTATGCTTACCTGAATGTGAGCTCAGTATCCACATATTCTGTGGCTGCTAGATCCAGTGTAGCAAGGTTTCATACATGTCATGAAACTTTTTTGTATGTATTTGTACTTTTTTGTGTGTGTGTATTAGCAGAGTGTTCAACTTACCTTACATATTTTGACAATACAAGAAGTATAGATAAACATAAAAGTACTACCAGTGCTATATAGGGGTGATGACTAATGTTTAGAAAGTACACTGATAATGACTACTGATTTCATGGCGTGCAACCAAACTTCTGTCTCATTAAATAGCAGGGGAATGCAACACCAAAAATGTCAGCCAGCTCACAATATATCCAATCCATATATATATATGTAGGGTCTTCTGAGATGCATGCACAAAATCTTAAAAATATAGGGTTTTGGCCTGTTGACCATTTGACTTCCATTGCTATTCCTGCTTACAGAGAACTTGGAATGAGAACAAAGCTATTTGCAACAGAAAATGCACAGTCAATTCCACAAACATGTTTTCGGCCAATCCTGAAAACAAGTCATGCAACCATGCTCCTTCCGGCTTTAGGAACAGATAATTAATCCTGGGTCTGCAGTTAGTTCTAAAGTGTAGCTAGAAAGTAGATTTATGGTGATCTGACTCATCAGGGAATTGGAGAAGAAAACAGAATGAACAGAGTCCAATTATACACCTCATGCCACCTGGGGGTTTATCACCTGCGCTTAATGCAACAGAGCTGAAGGTAGATGCAGTTAGAATTGTATATCGGTTCCTAACCACTAAAAGAATCACCAGGATTGAAACACTTTTTTTTCTATTGCCTGATCTATTCATATTTTCGTTCTACTTCTCCTGCTTCTACTCAACAGTGCCCGTGTTTCTTGAACAATGCCTCTTTCCCGAAAAATATGTCAATAAGTTACAAAATAGTTTCTCCCACCAAAATCAGGGTTTACTTAAAACATTGTTTTTGGTTGCAGTAAGCACTGGTGGCATGGTCCCTCCATGGAAAAAAAAGAAGGATAATTTTACCTGTGGTCCCCCTCTGAGGTCAAGTTTTCCCCTGGCTAATGATGCTGTCGGAGGTGGACTTACACCTCCAGCACATACAGATGTACATACAGACTCCAAGCATCATGACCACTTCAATTTACTGAAGTGGTCATAGTGCCTGGATGAACCCTTTAAAGGGGCATTCCTCACACCTATAAATGATTAAGTGCATTATGTAGGTTAGAGCACTGGTTCACAAACCAGTCCATCAGGGCACATCAAGCGTTCAGGATTCAGGCATTTTCCAATTTTGTTTAAACAGAACACTGGCAAAACGTGGACCATTGTTGTGCCTTGAGGAGAAGGGTTGGGAATCAGTGGATTTGGCTACACTTAGTTAATGCTGGATTTTTTAAATCAATGTTCTTTTTGTTCTTCATTTAGAATAATAAGTTGTGCACTGTAAATCTATCCTTTCTGCCTTACCCACCCAAACTGAAGTGTTTCCCCCTCTTTTATTATTATTTTGCATTTATAAAATGTCAGCATATATAATATTTCAGGAATAGAGACAGAGCAAAACATATTCATAAAAAATCTGAAAGTAATGGAGGAGGTTTTACTCATAAAACTCTGTTGCGCATGATGTCACAACTCTCTGGAAGTTGAACTCCGTCTGTTACATTACTACAGAAAACATCTGGAAATGGAACTACTACTCCCAGAAATCATTGCTATACCTCCCAAGTGTCCCTAATTAAAAAGGACAGTCCCTATTTTGGGCTCAAATTCCTCTGTCCCTCTTTTTTATCCCAATGTCCCTATTTTCTACAAGTTCCATATTGTTGGTGTGTCTGAGTGTATCACAGTAATTCACAGCAATAAAACTCCCAATTCATACGTCTTTAAGCTACAATAAACATGTTTTTTTTTTTTTTAGAAATCAGTCTGTGTAAATATGATTATTTGCCCCATGGCCGCACCTCCACTCACACCCCTAAAATTAAAGTGTCCCTCTTTGCACATTTGAAATGTTGGAAATTATGTATAATTATTGCATATTGCTCAGAAAGCAATAATTACAGGAAATATTACAGTTTGTGCATAATTGCTTCCTGGTTTGATGTAAGTTTACTGAATCTGCAAGGGGCTTGCATTTTCAAGTATCGTTATTTTTTATTCATTGTGTTTTTGTTTTTATTATTATTATTATTTTTTTTTAATCTCCTATATAATTTAATGCACTAAATTGATAGGAACTTTCTGGAGTCAGTTCTATTTTGACTTTAGCTATTTTGGTCCAAAGTTCCAAGTTCAATTTCAATTCACATAGCTTGCTTTACAGATAGTACTTAGAACCATCACTGATTAATTATAATAATGATTAATATGAATATCGAATTAGACAGATGATGTGATGGAGCTCCTGTACTCCAACTGAGTACCTCCACCAGGTGAGCTTCCTCGCTGCTACCAGGGGACTCTGTAGTGGTTCAGACCCAGTCACCAAAGCTCGACAAAGGTCTCTGAGGACATCTTCCACCATATCAGGCTGCAGCTCTTGCCTTCCAGGATCATTGACCAGTGCAGCCTGCCAACAGGTCCTAAAACTTTGTTACTAGAATCCCCAAACAAACCAGACAGGACACACTTTTACCAAGGAACTAACACTTAACGTACACTAAGGACTAGCCCCTATCCACATTACTTTACACCAAGCATGTCAAACTCAAAGTCTAGCTCGGGCCAAATAAACAAGGTTTAAGTTTATGTGGGCCGCAAAAAAACCCCCAAAACTTACATTTTCATAGAAACGTAGGTTTGCTTTGAAAAGTACAGTATAAAAAAAACAGCATCCCCCTCTACTTAACTCCAGTCCCCCACGTATGCGACTCCGGAGTCCAGCCTCTGGTATACCCCCAATGGCGCTGTCCGCACACTGTCCCAAAGCGGATCCTCCCGCTACGCCTTGAAACCCTGTGAAGGTGGAGCACGTTGACGTCACGTTGGAATGTGACGTAGCGTTGCATGCCTCCTTGCCTCTCCAGGTCCTCCACTGTCCAGCCGCTGCCATCGCAACACTGACCAACACACACTCACTGACAGACACACACACACACACACACTGACAGACACACACTCACTAACAGACAAACTCACTAACAGACACACACACTCACTCTCTGACAGACACACTCACTGACACACACAATCACTAACACACACACTCACTGACAGACACACACTAACACATACACACTCTCTGACAGACACACACACACACACTGACACACACAGATTCACTGACAGACACACACACACTCACTGAAAGACACACACACTGACAGGACACACACACGGTGACAGACAAACTCACTAACAGACACACACACTCACTCACTCTCTGACAGACACACACTCAGTGACTGACAGACACACTCACTGACACACACAATCACTAACACACACACACACTCACTGACAGACACACACTAACACACACACACTCTCTGACAGACACACACACACTGACAGACACACACACTGACACACACAATCACTAACACACACACTCACTGACAGACACACACTAACACATACACACTCTCTGACAGACACACACACACTGACACACACAGATTCACTGACAGACACACACACACTCACTGAAAGACACACACACTGACAGGACACACACACGGTGACAGACAAACTCACTAACAGACACACACACTCACTCTCTGACAGACACACACTCACTGACACACACAATCACTAACACACACTCACTGACAGACACACACTCTCTGACAGACACACACACACATTCACTGACAGACACACACTCACTGACAGACACACACACACACTGACAGGACACACACACGGTGGCAGACACACTCACTCACTCACTGATTGACAGACACACACACACTCACAGACAAACAGAGACACATACACACACTCTCTGACAGACACACACACACACACTGACAGACACACACACTCACTGACAGACACACACACACATTTACACATTTTTGCACACACTCACATTATTGTATTTATTGTTCCCTACCTTTGGGAGCTGGTGTGGGATCTCTCCCAGGGGTCCATCTTCTCTCTGCAGGTCTCCCTTCCTGCTCCTCACATGGGCAGGTTATTCATGCTGGGTGCCGGAATATGACGTCATATTACGGCACCCGGCATCACTACAGACAGCGCGTGCGAGCGAGCAGTGAGGAGCAGGAAGACTGAGCTCCCTCGCTGCCACCAGTGTCCTCTTCTCCCCGGCCGGGTAAATTTTAGCAGAGTAGGCATCTGCAATGTGGGAGAGCAGTTGCCTACTCTGCCTTAACATGTCAAACTCGCAGCTCGCCGGGCCACAAAGATATTCATTGTGGGCCGCGAGTTTGACATGCTTCCTTTACACGTATGGCGACACACTCAATCCAATAAATAAAGTATAATCATATGGGAAATCCTACAGGCATTCATATAGCACAACACTATATTTGTAAAGGGGTGGGGGAGACAAACACCATCAAGACATGAATCTCCTACGTGCATAAACCATAATATGCAAATCTTCCTAAATATACAAATTAACAAGCCTTGCTATTCAGGTAGTGCACATAAATGTGTCAAGATCTTCAGAACCAACAGGTGGCGCTGCACATGCTCCACTTCCAAATCCACCTGGTTGGTAGAGATCATCAGCAGGACAGGAGAGCACATAAGACATTTAACAAATAACAATTATACACACCCTGCACCTATACAGTAGTCCTCACTTTGCGACCTTCCTGCTTTACGACTGCCCGGACTTACGACCAGCTTTCTAGTGTGGGGATTTGAGAGATGAACATAGATTTCAAAGATTCCCTGCGCTAGTGAGCTAATCTATGTTCATAGAATTTTCCCCGAACATAGACCTACTCTCTAGCGCATCCTCACTTACATGGGCGTAGGAACCGGGGGGGATGGGGGGGACGCATCCCCCCCAGCAAATCATGCGGGGGGGACAGGTAATGGGGAAATCCCCCCCAGCTCCGCCGGCCCCCCTTTTGCTGCAGCCGCCCGAGCGCTCTGCAGAGAGCCTCAGGCGGCTGCAGCTCTGCCCGGGCTGGTGCGTCCATGAGGGCGCACTGCCCGGGCGCAGCCAGAGGAGAGGGGCTGACAGGAGGGAAGAAACGGAGGGAGGGAGGGGGGGATAAAGAAACGGAGGGAGGGAGGGGGGATAAAGAAACGGAGGGAGGGAGGGGGGGATAAAGAAACGGAGGGAGGGGGGGGATAAAGAAACAGGGAGGGAGGGGGGATAAAGAAACAGGGAGGGAGGGAGGGAGGGGGGAAATAAAGAAACGGAGGGAGGGGGGATAAAGAAACAGGGAGGGGGGATAAAGAAACAGGGAGGGGGGATAAAGAAACAGGGAGGGAGGGATAAAGAAACAGGGAGGGAGGGGGGGATAAAGAAACAGGGAGGGAGGGGGAGAAAGAAACGGAGGGAGGGGGGAGAAAGAAACAGGGAGGGGGTAAAGAAACAGGGAGGGGGGGTAAAGAAACAGGGAGGGGGGTAAAGAAACAGGGGGGGGATAAAGAAACAGGGAGGGAGGGGGGATAAAGAAACAGGGAGGGGGGGGGATAAAGAAACAGGGAGGGGGGGATAAAGAGACAGGGATGGGGATAAAGAAACAGGGAGGGAGGGGGGATAAAGAAACAGGGAGGGATGGGGGGAGAAAGAAAGAGGGAGGGAGGGGGGGGAGAAAGAAACAGGGAGGGAGGGGGGGGAAGAAACAGGGAGGGGGGAAGAAACAGGGAGAGAGGGGGGGAAGAAACAGGGAGAGAGGGGGGAAGAAACAGGGAGGGAGGGGGGAAGAAACAGGGAGGGAGGGGGGGAAGAAACAGGGAGGGAGGGGGGGAAGAAACAGGGAGGGAGGGGGGGAAGAAACAGGGAGGGAGGGGGGGAAGAAACAGGGAGGGAGGGGGAGGGGAGAAATAGGGAGGGGGGGAGAAACAGGGAGGGAGGGGGGAAAGAAACAGGGAGGGAGGGGGGGAAGAAACAGGGAGGGAGGGGGGGAAAGAAACAGGGAGGGGGGAGAGAGGGGGAGAAAGAGTGACAAGGGAGGGGGAGAGAGGGGGAGAAAGAGAGTGACGAGGGAGAGAGATTGACATCCATCACACAAAATCACGCCACCCTTACACACACAGAAACACACAATTCATCCTTACACACACTCAATGCACCCCGTGCACACACACACAATCACACAATCATGCAATCCTTACACACACAGAAACACACAATGCATTCCTTACACACACTCAATGCACCCCGTACACACACTCAATGCACCCCTTACAGACGCACACACTGCATCCCGTACATACACAGAATCACACCTTGCAGCCCTTACACATACAAACACAGATTCACACAATGCATTCCTTACACACATATCAGGACATCCCCTACACACTCCACCCCCTGTGAACAAACTCATTGGTGGAACGTGAAGGTGGACCCTGGGACCCAGACCTTGAGCTGTATAAAGGGCCCCCAAAAATGGAGCTGCTTCCCGTTCTCACAGAACATTGATTTTTGGGACCACAGTTACAAACAGCCTCCAGAGAGCCTGTTCTACACCAGACCAGTGGATCCAGACTGCAGCTAGAGCCCATCATCATCCTCATCTGGTTGTAAGTAGGCAATCTAGCATATTATTCGTGGCACTAATCTCTAATTTACCTCACATTAAAGAAACACTATAGTCCCCAGAAGCACTGCAGCTTAATGTAGTGGTTCTGGTGTCTATAGCCTGTCCCTGCAGGCGTTTTAATGTAAACACGGCGGCACTCCAGCACTGGCGTTAGTTAACATGGCAGAAAAATAATTGGAAAGGGTTAGGGGGGCTACTAATAAGGATAGGGGGAGAGGGGTAGGTAGAAAAATAATTGGAAGGGTTTAGGGGAGCTACTAATATGGATGGGAGGAGGAGGGAGGTAGAAAAATTATTGGAAGGGGTTAGGGGAATATATGGGTTATATGAATGGAAGAGGTAGGGTGGGTTCTAATATGCATGGAAGGGGTTAGGAGGTACTAATATGCATGGAAGTGGTTAGGGGGTACTAATATGCATGGAAGGGGTAGGGGGTTATTATGCGTGGAAGGGGTAGGTGGGGTTCTTTTGTGCATGGAAGGGGTAGGGGTGGTTCTAATATTCATGGGAAGGGTAGGGGTGGTTCTAATCAGGAGGATCCCGGCGCTGTATCCGGGTAAGTAAAACCCCTTCCTTGTAGTGACCCTTTAATGTTATTATTTAATCATTTATATAGCGACTGCAAATTCCGTAGCGCAGTACAATGGGATAAACAACTCCTAGTTTACGGAATAAGAATATACCCGGCGAGTAAAAATGCTATCCCCCCCAGATTTTTTGGGGTTCCTACGCCCATGCTCACTTACCGACCAATTATTTTTAGAACGGAACCTATTCGGTAAGTGAGGAATGTCTATAATGGGCACAGGGTGACTTAGACATAAGAAACATGTGGGAAATCACAAGAGGTGTCAGACAGTCAGACAGACAGACATGCACAAATAGACAGTTCCATAAATCACAACAGCAAACCCAGTCACATATATACCCCGGCCCAAGGTAGAGCAACTCTGGGGAAAATGGAGGCCAACAGTTACTAAAATAGCTGTCAGAGAGAAGGACAGAGTTGATATGGTCCCAGTGACTACTGCCACAGATGCACTATACAGAACCTCCACTAGAGTGCAGATTTGTCCAATTGTAATATCAATAATGTTCTAGTTTTTGTGAAATTGTTTTGTGTCTTGTTAACTAATTTTTCCAATATGGAGATCTTCTATCCACCACTGACAAAGAACATACACTATATGTACCCTATTTTATAATATGTAATGTGTTTTAAAATTTAAATTTTACCCAATATCCAACCATGTACGTATTCCATTTAATATTTTTGGACACACTTTTAAAATTATTTCATATTTTTGGATAAACGTCAAAATATTGAAATATCAATAATATATTGCACATAAAAAAAAATCAACGTATCAAATATATCAAAATAACAAAACATTACATTATTTTAAAAGGTTAAACCAATAATATTTAATCAAGGCCTATATTGACTTGAAGTGTGAATACAATTAGTGGAAACCATTAGAATATCTCTTTAAGGTACACACCTTTTTTACAGTCTTTATTTACAGTGGGCATAGGTAGACATAAAAGTATGCATAGACATTTTGCGTAAGTATGCATAACAGTAATAATGGTAGTTGTGACAGAAAATGTCAGGAGGTACTGCACGTTTTATATTTAGAAAATATAGGAGAGAACAGAAAGCATGGTATAGGGTGGTTATGGTTAACACATGAATAAAACTGGCATTTGCTGTGTCCTATGATAAGAAAGAGTAAAGGTTAAATGCAATTACAGCTATTAAGGAACAAAAACTATATCAGTAGCCTTGCTCGGGTACAATGGATGTGGTATTGAGACCAGGGGCGGCTCTAGACTTTGCGAGGCCTTAGGCGAAACTAAAAAATGAGGCCCCCACTAACACCATTAGTGAACAAAATAGGGGTTGCCTTGTGTGTTTATAAGGAGCTGTAGGTATATTGAATGACGAGCTTGCAGCGTTGGATACAGAGGGGTAGTCTCTGTATTCATCTTCAGAGGCTTGCATTGTCACGGCTCCCTAGGCCGCTGCGTTGTGAGCTATCAGTCTGTAGATTGCGATTGCTGAGTATGGTTGTATAGCCTGGCAGTTGTGTATACATAAGTGCCGATGTGAAGGGGTTATTGGAAACAAAAATGAAAATTTTGGTTGGGCTTTTAAAAAAAATCATTTACCAAATAATAAAGTTACAGATTAGAATTTTTTTTATAGACATTTCACATATTCTATAATCCTTTACATGTATATTATCATATATGTGTTTCCCCATGTAATGTATATCTATGTATGCATATAATATACATGTTGCTTCTAACTTTACCTTTGCATTGCCCATACCATACCACCCTCACATTGCAGACATGACACACACTATTACATGCACACATATAAACACTAACACAAAAATACATATACACAATGATACATGCTCATTCCCACACACACAACACACTGATGCACAGAGCCACAAATATTGACTAATACAGACATGCAGTTACAATGTGTATTTATCTGGCTGTGTGTATTTCTGAATGTGTCTGGCATTGTCTACCTGTGTACAGGGCCGCCATCAGGGGGTGACAACCATAACGGTTGTCACGGGCCCGGCGGTCCTGGGGGGCCCGGACTGCTTTGGCAGATCAGGGCACCACAATTACTCTCTGCACAAATGTATAGCGATGATCGATATATATATGTGCAGCCAAGGGGCCCTTGGCTCCCTATACTTGCAGAGGGGGCCCAGCGGACTGCAAGTGTACTTACAAGCTCTTCCCTCTCTGTAACTCCCGCGAAACGTGCGGCTGTTAGAGCATTGCCACGGATTACCATGGCAACGCTCCGCGCGGCATGCACGCCGCACTCGCGGGAGTTACAGAGAAGGAAGAGCTTGTAAGTACACTTGCAATCCGCTGGGCCCCCTCTGCAAGTATAGGGAGCCGGGGGCCCCACAATGCCACTGGACAACCAGGGATCATGGAATCTCCCCCCTCCCTGGACCAGGTAAGAACCAGGGAGGGGGGAATAGCTTTTTTGGAATGCTCCTCTATAATACACTAACACACACACACTGCATACACACACTACACTAATGCACACACACTGCATTCACTACACTAACACACACAAACTGCATACACACACTACACTAACACACACACACTGCATTCACTACACTAACACACACTCTGCATTCACTACACTAACACACACACACTGCATACACACACTACACTAACACACACACACTGCATTCACTACACTAACACACTCTCTGCATTCACTACACTAACACACACCCACTGCATTCACTACAATAACACACACTGCATTCACTAGACTAGCACACACACACTCTGCATTCACTACACTGACACACACTTTGCATTCACTACACATTAACACACTCTGCATTCACTACACTAACACACACACACTCTGCATACACTACACTGACACACACTGCATTCATTACACTAACACACACTCTGCATTCACTACACTGACACACACTCTGCATTCACTACACTAACACACACACACACTATGCATACACTACACTGACACACACTGCATTCATTACACTAACACACACTCTGCATTCACTACACTAACACACACTCTGCATTCACTACACTAACACACACACTGCATAAACACACTACACTAACACACACACACTGCATACACACACTACACTAATTCACACATTCTGCATTCACTACACTAACACACACACACACACACTCTGCATACACTACACTAACACACACTCTGCATTCACTACACTAACACACACACACTCTGCATACACTACACTAACACACACTCTGCATTCACTACACTAACACACACACACTCTGCATACACTACACTAACACACACACACTCTACATACACTACACTAACACACACTCTGCATTCACTACACTAACACACACACACTTTGCATACACTACACTAATACACACACTGCATACACACACTACACTAACACACACACACACTGCATTCACTACACTAACACACTCTGCATTCACTACACTAACACACACACACTCTGCATACACTACACTAACACACACTCTGCATTAACTACACTAACACACACACACACACACTCTGCATTCACGACACTAACACACACTCTGCATACACTACACTAACACACACACTGCATGCACACACTATACTGACACACACTGCATTCGCCACACTGACACACACTCTGCATTCACTACACTAACACACACACACTCTGCATTCCCTACACTGACACACACTCTGCATTCACTACACGAACACACACACTCTGCATACACTACACTGACACACAGTCTGCATTCACTTCACTAACACACACACACTCTGCATACACTACACTGGCACACACTGCATTCACTACACTAACACACACTCTGCATTCACTACACTGACACACACTCTGCATTCACTACACTGACACACACACACACTCTGCATACACTACACTAACACATGCTGCATTCATTACACTAACACACACTCTGCATTCACTACACAAACACACACACACTGCATACATACACTACACTAACACACACACACTGCATACACACACTACACTAACACACACACACTGCATTCACTACACTAACACACACACTCTGCATACACTACACTGACAGACACTGCATTCACTACACTAACACACACTCTGCATTCACTACACTGACACACACTCTGCATTCACTACACTGACAAACACACACACACACTGTGCATACACTACACTAACACACACTCTGCATTAACTACATTAACACACACACACACTCTGCATTCACTACACTAACACACACAACCTCTGCATACACTACACTAACACACACTCTGCATTCACTACACTAACACACACACACACACACACACATTCTGCATACACTACACTAACATATACTCTGCATTCACTACACTAACACACACACTGCATACACACACTACACCGACACACACACTGCATTCACCACACTGACACACACACTCTGCATTCATTGCACTGACACATACTCTGCATTCACTACACTGACACACACTCTGCATTCATTACACTAACACACACTGCATTCACTACACTAAAACACACTCTGCATTCATTACACTAACACACGCTCTGCATTCACTACACTAACTCACACGCACACACTGCATACATACACTACACTAACACACACACACTGCATACACACACTACACTAACACACACACTGCATTAATTACACTAACACACACACTGCATACACACACTACACTAGCATACACACACTGCATGCATACACTACACTGACACACACACACTCTGCATACTCTACACTAACACACTTCATTCATTAAACTAACACACACTCTGCATTCACTCCACTAACACACACACACTGCATACATACACTACACTAACACACACACACCCTGCATACACACACTACACTAACACACATACTGCATTAATTACACTAACACACACACTGCATACACACACTACACTAACATACACACACTGCATGCATACACTACACTGACACACACTCTGCATACACTACACTGACACACACTCTGCATTCACTACACTAACACACACACACACTCTGCATACTCTACACTAACACACACTGCATTCATTACACTAACACACACTCTGCATTCACTACACTAACACACACTGCATACATACACTACACTAACACACACACACTGAATACACACACTACACTAACACACACACCGCATTAATTACACTAACACACACTCTGCATTCACTACACTAACAAACACACACACTCTGCATACACTGCACTGACACACACTGCATTCACTACACTAACACACACTCTGCATTCACTACACTGACACACACTCTGCATTCACTACACTGATACACACTCTGCATTAACTACACTAACACACACACACTCTGCATACACTACACTAACACACACTCTGCATTAACTACACTAACACACACACACTCTGCATACATACACTAAACTAACACACACACACTGCATACACACTACACTAACACACACACTGCATTAATTACACTAACACACACTCTGCATTCATTACACTAACACACACACACTCTGCATACACTACACTGACACACACTGCATTCACTACACTAATACACAATCTGCATTCACTACACTAACACACACACTGCATACACACACTACACTACACATTCTGCATTCACTACACTAACACACACACACACACTCTGCATACACTACACTAACACACACTCTGAATTCACTACACTAACACACACCCACTCTGCATACACTACACTAACACACACTCTGCATTCACTACACTAACACACACACTCTGCATACACTACACTAACACACCCACACTCTACATACACTACACTAACACACACTCTGCATTCACTACACTAACACACACACACACACTTTGCATACACTACACTAACACACACACTGCATACACACACTACACTAACACACACACACACACACTGCATTCACTACACTAACACACCATCTGCATTCCCTACACTAACACACACACACTCTGCATACACTACACTAACACACATTCTGCATTAACTACACTAACACACACACACTCTGCATTCACGACACTAACACACACACACACTCTGCATACACTACACTAACACACACACACTGCATGCACACACTATACTGACACACACACTGCATACACACACTACACTAATGCACACACACTGCATTCACTACACTAACACACACAAACTGCATACACACACTACACTAACACACACACACTGCATTCACTACACTAACACACACTCTGCATTCACTACACTAACACACACACACTGCATACACACACTACACTAACACACACACACTGCATTCACTACACTAACACACTCTCTGCATTCACTACACTAACACACACCCACTGCATTCACTACAATAACACACACTGCATTCACTAGACTAGCACACACACTCTGCATTCACTACACTGACCCACACTTTGCATTCACTACACTGACACACACTTTGCATTCACTACACATTAACACACTCTGCATTCACTACACTAACACACACACACACACTCTGCATACACTACACTGACACACACTGCATTCATTACACTAACACACACTCTGCATTCACTACACTGACACACACTCTGCATTCACTACACTAACACACACACACACACACTATGCATACACTACACTGACACACACTGCATTCATTACACTAACACACACTCTGCATTCACTACACTAACACACACTCTGCATTCACTACACTAACACACACACTGCATACACACACTACACTAACACACACACTGCATACACACACTACACTAATACACACATTCTGCATTCACTACACTAACACACACACACACACACACACACACTCTGCATACACTACACTAACACACACTCTGCATTCACTACACTAACACACACACACTCTGCATACACTACACTAACACACACTCTGCATTCACTACACTAACACACACACTCTGCATACACTACACTAACACACTCACACTCTACATACACTACACTAACACACACTCTGCATTCACTACACTAACACACACACACACTTTGCATACACTACACTAATACACACACTGCATACACACACTACACTAACACACACACACTGCATTCACTACACTAACACACACTCTGCATTCACTACACTAACACACACACACTCTGCATACACTACACTAACACACACTCTGCATTAACTACACTAACACACACACTCTGCATTTACGACACTAACACACACTCTGCATACACTACACTAACACACACACTGCATGCACACACTATACTGACACACACTGCATTCGCCACATTGACACACACTCTGCATTCACTACACTAACACACACACACTCTGCATTCCCTACACTGACACACACTCTGCATTCACTACACGAACACACACACACACTCTGCATACACTACACTGACACACAGTCTGCATTCACTTCACTAACACACACACACTCTGCATACACTACACTGACACACACTGCATTCACTACACTAACACACACTCTGCATTCACTACACTGACACACACTCTGCATTCACTACACTGACACACACACACACTCTGCATACACTACACTAACACACGCTGCATTCATTACACTAACACACACTCTGCATTCACTACACTAACACACACACACTGCATACATACACTACACTAACACACACACACTGCATACACACACTACACTAACACACACACACTGCATTCACTACATTAACACACACACTCTGCATACACTACACTGACAGACACTGCATTCACTACACTAACACACACTCTGCATTCACTACACTGACACACACTCTGCATTCACTACACTGACACACACACACACTCTGCATACACTACACTAACACACGCTGCATTCATTACACTAACACACACTCTGCATTCACTACACTAACACACACACACTGCATACATACACTACACTAACACACACACACTGCATACACACACTACACTAACACACACACACTGCATTCACTACATTAACACACACACTCTGCATACACTACACTGACAGACACTGCATTCACTACACTAACACACACTCTGCATTCACTACACTGACACACACTCTGCATTCACTACACTGACACACACACACACACACGCACTGCATACACTACACTAACACACACTCTGCATTAACATCATTAACACACACACACTCTGCATTCACTACACTAACACACAGAACCTCTGCATACACTACACTAACACACACTCTGCATTCACTACACTAACACACACACACACATTCTGCATACACTACACTAACATATACTCTGCATTCACTACACTAACACACACACTGCATACACACACTACACCGACACACACACTGCATTCACCACACTGACACACACACTCTGCATTCATTGCACTGACACATACTCTGCATTCATTACACTAACACACACTGCATTCACTACACTAAAACACACTCTGCATTCATTACACTAACACACGCTCTGCATTCACTACACTAACACACACACACACACTGCATACATACACTACACTAACACACACACACTGCATACACACACTACACTAACACACATACTGCATTAATTACACTAACACACACACTGCATACACACACTACACTAACATACACACACTGCATGCATACACTACACTGACACACACTCTGCATACACTACACTGACACACACTCTGCATTCACTAC
Source organism: Pelobates fuscus (assembly GCF_036172605.1). NCBI lineage: Eukaryota > Metazoa > Chordata > Amphibia > Anura > Pelobatidae > Pelobates > Pelobates fuscus. The sequence goes on along the minus strand of NC_086318.1, from coordinate 45,551,347 downwards.
ACTAACACACACACACACACTCTGCATACTCTACACTAACACACACTGCATTCATTACACTAACACACACTCTGCATTCACTACACTAACACACACTGCATACATACACTACACTAACACACACACACTGAATACACACACTACACTAACACACACACCGCATTAATTACACTAACACACACTCTGCATTCACTACACTAACAAACACACACACTCTGCATACACTGCACTGACACACACTGCATTCACTACACTAACACACACTCTGCATTCACTACACCGACAAACACTCTGCATTCACTACACTGACACACACTCTGCATTCACTACACTAACACACACACACACTCTGCATACACTACACTAACACACACTCTGCATTAACTACACTAACACACACACACTCTGCATACATACACTACACTAACACACACACACTGCATACACACACTACACTAACACACACACTGCATTAATTAAACTAACACACACTCTGCATTCACTACACTAACACACACACACTCTGCATACACTACACTGACACACACTGCATTCACTACACTAATACACACTCTGCATTCACTACACTAACACACACACTGCATACACACACTACACTACACATTCTGCATTCACTACACTAACACACACACACACACACTCTGCATACACTACACTAACACACACTCTGAATTCACTACACTAACACACACCCACTCTGCATACACTACACTAACACACACTCTGCATTCACTACACTAACACACACACTCTGCATACACTACACTAACACACACACACTCTACATACACTACACTAACACACACTCTGCATTCACTACACTAACACACACACACACTTTGCATACACTACACTAACACACACACTGCATACACACACTACACTAACACACACACACACACACTGCATTCACTACACTAACACACCATCTGCATTCACTACACTAACACACACACTCTGCATACACTACACTAACACACACTCTGCATTAACTACACTAACACACACACACTCTGCATTCACGACAATAACACACACACACTCTGCATACACTACACTAACACACACACTGCATGCACACACTATACTGACACACACACTGCATTCGCCACACTGACACACACACTCTGCATTCATTGCACTGACACACACTCTGCATTCACTACACTGACACACACTCTGCATTCATTACACTAACACACACACTGCATTCACTACACTAAAACACACTCTGCATTCATTACACTAACACACTCTGCATTCACTACACTAACACACACACACTCTGCACTCACTACACTGACACACACTCTGCATTCACTACACGAACACACACACACTCTGCATACACTACACTGACACACAGTCTGCATTCACTTCACTAACACACACACACTCTGCATACACTACACTGACACACACTGCATTCACTACACTAACACACACTCTGCATTCACTACACTGACACACACTCTGCATTCACTACACTGACACACACACACACTCTGCATACACTACACTAACACACGCTGCATTCATTACACTAACACACACTCTGCATTCACTACACTAACACACACACTGTATACATACACTACACTAACACACACACACTGCATACACACACTACACTAACACACACATACTGCATTCACTACACTAACACACACACTCTGCATACACTACACTGACAGACACTGCATTCACTACACTAACACACACTCTGCATTCACTACACTGACACACACTCTGCATTCACTACACTGACACACACACACACTCTGCATACACTACACTAACACACACTCTGCATTAACTACATTAACACACACACACTCTGCATTCACTACACTAACACACACAACCTCTGCATACACTACACTAACACACACTCTGCATTCACTACACTAACACACACACACATTCTGCATACACTACACTAACACATACTCTGCATTCACTACACTAACACACACACTGCATACACACACTACACTGACACACACACTGCATTCACCACACTGACACACACACTCTGCATTCATTGCACTGACACATACTCTGCATTCACTACACTGACACACACTCTGCATTCATTACACTAACACACACTGCATTCACTACACTAAAACACACTCTGCATTCATTACACTAACACACGCTCTGCATTCACTACACTAACACACACACACACACACTGCATACATACACTACACTAACACACACACACTGCATACACACACTACACTAACACACACACTGCATTAATTACACTAACACACACACTGCATACACACACTACACTAACATACACACACTGCATGCATACACTACACTGACACACACACACACTCTGCATACTCTACACTAACACATTTTCATTAATTAAACTAACACACACTCTGCATTCACTACACTGACACACACACACTGCATACATACACTACACTAACACACACACACTGCATACACACACTACACTAACACAAACACCACATTCATTACACTAACACACACTCTGCATTCACTACATTAACACACACTCTGCATCCACTACACTGACACACACTCTGCATTCACTACACGAACACACACACTTTGCATTCACTACACTAACACACACTCTGCATTCACTAAACTGACATACACTCTGCATTCACTACACTGACACACTCTGCATTCAATACAGTAACACACACACACACACACTCTGCATACACTACACTAACACACACTGCATTCATTACACTAACACACACTCTGCATTCACTACACTAACACACACACACTCTGCATACACTACACTAACACACACTCTGCATTCACTACACTAACACACACACGCACTTTGCATACACTACACTAACACACACTCTGCATTCACTACACTAACACACACTCTGAATTCACTACACTAACACACACACTGCATACACACACTACACTAACACACACACTGCATGCACACACTACACTGACACACACACTGCATTCACCACACTGACATACACTCTGCATTCATTGCACTGACACACACTCTGCATTCACTACACTGACACACACTCTGCATTCACTACACTGACACACACTCTGCATTCATTACACTAACACACACTGCATTCACTACACTAAAACACACTCTGCATTCATTACACTAACACACACTCTGCATTCACTACACTAACACACACACACTCTGCATCCACTACACTGACACACACTCTGCATTCACTACACGAACACACACACACACACACACACATACTTTGCATTCACTACACTAACACACACACTGCATACACACACTACACTAACACACACACTGCATGCACACACTACACTGACACACACACTGCATTCACCACACTGACATACACTCTGCATTCATTGCACTGACACACACTCTGCATTCACTACACTGACACACACTCTGCATTCACTACACTGACACACACTCTGCATTCATTACACTAACACACACTGCATTCACTACACTAAAACACACTCTGCATTCATTACACTAACACACACTCTGCATTCACTACACTAACACACACACACTCTGCATCCACTACACTGACACACACTCTGCATTCACTACACGAACACACACACACACACACACACATACTTTGCATTCACTACACTAACACACACTCTGCATTCACTACACTGACATACACTCTGCATTCACTACACTGACACACTCTGCATTCACTACAGTAACACACACACACACACTCTGCATACACTACACTAACACACACTGCATTCATTACACTAACACACACTCTGCATTCACTACACTAACACACACTGCATACATACACTTCACTAACACACACTGCATACACACACTACACTAACACACACACACACTGCATTAATTACACTAACACACACTCTGCATTCACTACACTAACACACACCCACACTCTGCATACACTACACTGACAAACACTGCATTCACTACACTAACACACACTCTGCATTCACTACACTGACACACACACACACACTCTGCATACACTACACTAACACACACTCTGCATTCACTACACTAACACACACACACACACACACATTCTGCATACACTACACTAACATATACTCTGCATTCACTACACTAACACACACACTGCATACACACACTACACCGACACACACACTGCATTCACCACACTGACACACACACTCTGCATTCATTGCACTGACACATACTCTGCATTCACTACACTGACACACACTCTGCATTCATTACACTAACACACACTGCATTCACTACACTAAAACACACTCTGCATTCATTACACTAACACACGCTCTGCATTCACTACACTAACACACACACACACTGCATACATACACTGCACTAACACACACACACTGCATACACACACTACACTAACACACACACTGCATTAATTACACTAACACACACACTGCATACACACACTACACTAACATACACACACTGCATGCATACACTACACTGACACACACTCTGCATACACTACACTGACACACACTCTGCATTCACTACACTAACACACACACACACACACTGCATACTCTACACTAACACACACTGCATTCATTACACTAACACACACTCTGCATTCACTACACTAACACACACTGCATACATACACTACACTAACACACACTGCATACATACACTACACTAACACACACACACTGAATACACACACTACACTAACACACACACCACATTAATTACACTAACACACACTCTGCATTCACTACACTAACAAACACCCACACTCTGCATACACTGCACTGACACACACTGCATTCACTACAATAACACACACTCTGCATTCACTACACTGACACACACTCTGCATTCACTACACTGACACACACTCTGCATTAACTACACTAACACACACACACACTCTGCATACACTACACTAACACACACTCTGCATTAACTACACTAACACACACACTCTGCATACATACACTACACTAACACACACACACAGCATACACACACTACACTAACACACACACTGCATTAATTACACTAACACACTGTCTGCATTCACTACACTAACACACACACACTCTGCATACACTACACTGACACACACTGCATTCACTACACTAATACACACTCTGCATTCACTACACTAACACACACACTGTATACACACACTACACTACACATTCTGCATTCACTACACTAACACACACACTCACACACACACTCTGCATACACTACACTAACACACACTCTGAATTCACTACACTAACACACACCCACTCTGCATACACTACACTAACACACACTCTGCATTCACTACACTAACACACACACTCTGCATACACTACACTAACACACACACACTCTACATACACTACACTAACACACACTCTGCATTCACTACACTAACACACACACACACTTTGCATACACTACACTAACACACACACTGCATACACACACTACACTAACACACACACACACACTGCATTCACTACACTAACACACCATCTGCATTCACTACACTAACACACACACACTCTGCATACACTACACTAACACACACTCTGCATTAACTACACTAACACACACACACTCTGCATTTACGACACTAACACACACACACTCTGCATACACTACACTAAGACCAGGGGAGGGCTGGCAGCCTCAGGCCTGGGGGGCAAATCCAGTCAAGTGGCCCATTGCACCCCCGAATCAGCTCACCATCCATGCCCACCTTTTCCTGGTTTTATAACGGATATTGATGTTATGCTAATCAGTAGCTCTTTTCCATACCCACTCCTTTGCGGCTCCGACTTTCAATGTTGTTAGAGCGCAGGCTGAGAATCTCTGAGCCTGTGCTCTGACTCACTAACTGAGCACCGGAACCACGAGGGAGAGGATATGATCTAAGGCACCTACTGCTGGTGTGCACCAGTGGACCACTAGGGAATCATTTAAATTAAAGGGACACTCCAGTGCCAGGAAAACAAATCGGCTTCCTGGCACTGCAGGTCCCCTCTCCCTCCCACCCCCATCCCATGTTGCTGAAGGGGTTAGAACTCCTTCAGTGACATACCTGAGACCAGCGCCGATGTCCCTCTGCGCTGGTTTAGGGTCCGCCCACGCTCCTCCCCCTGTGACGTCATCCGGCAGGGGAAACCGGTTGCGCATGCGCGGCCCCTGGCGGGGGAGACCTCTCCATAGGAAAGCATTGAAAATACTTTCATTGCTTTCCTATGGGGATTTTAGCGACGCTGGAGGTCCTCACATAGCGTGAGGACGTCCAGCGACGCTATAGCACAGAAAACATGTGCTATAAACCAGGACGTAGAACTCCTCCTCTAGTAGACAGCCACTAGAGGAGGAGTTAACCCTGCAATGTACTTATTGCAGTTTATGAAAACTGCAATATTTACATTTGCAGGTTTAAGGGTAGTGGGAGTTGGCACCCAGACTACTCCAATGGGCAGAATGGGTCTGGGTGCCTGGAGTGTCCCTTCAATGTGCTGGTGTCCTAAACTTGTGAGCTGTGTTGGCCACCGGGCGCCTCTGTTGTCATGGCACCCTACGTGACCCCACAGCTTGCACACCTCAAAGGCTGACCTGCTGACAGACACACTGACACTCACTCTCAATAACACACACACACACACACACAAACCCTGAAAGACAAACACTCACTGACAGGCAGACACACACTCACTTCCAGACACACACACACAAACACACACTTACTGACAGACACACTTACTTTCAGACACACACACTCACTTCCAGACACACACACACACACTTCCAGACACACACACACACACACTTCCAGATACACACACACACACACACACACACACACACACACACACACACACTCACACTTCCAGACACACACACTCACACTTCCAGGCACACACACTCAGCTTGCACACCTCAAAGGCTGGCCCTGCTGACAGGCACACTGACACCCACTCTCAATAACACACACACACACACAAACCCTGAAAGACAAACACTCACTGACAGGCAGACACATACACACACACACACACACACACACACACATACACACACTGACAGGCAGACACACTCACTTCCAGACACACACACACAAACACACACTTACTGACAGACACACTCACTTCCAGACACACACACACACTTCCAGACACACACACACACACACACTTCCAGATACACACACACACACACACACACACCCACACTTCCAGACACACACACTCACACTTCCAGGCACACACACTCAGCTTGCACACCTCAAAGGCTGGCCCTGCTGACAGGCACACTGGCACTCACTCTCAATAACACACACACACACACACACACAAACCCTGACAGATTAACACTCACTGACAGGCAGACACACACACACCGACAGACACACACACACACACACACACTTACTGACAGACACATTTATTTCCAGACACACACGCACACTCACTTCCCGACACACACACTCACACTTCCAGACACACACACACTTCCAGACACACACACACACTTACAGACACACACTCACACTTCCAGATACACACACTCACACTTCCAGATACACACACACTTCCAGACACACACACACACACTTACAGACACACACTCACACTTCCAGATACACACACTCACACTTCCAGATACACACACACTCACTTCCAGACACACACACACACACACACTAACTCCCAGACACACACACAAACACTCACTTCCATACACACACACACTCACTTCCAGACACACACACACTCACTTCCAGACACACACACACTCACTTCCAGACACACACTCACTTCCAGACACACACACACACACTTCCAGACACACACTCACACTTCCAGACACACACACACTCACTTCCAGACACACACACTCACACTTCCAGACACACACACACACTAACTCCCAGACACACACACACACTCACTTCCAGACACACACACACACTCACTTCCAGACACACACTCACTCACTTCCAGACACACACTCACTTCCAGACACACACACACTCACTTCCAGACACATACACACTCACTTCCAGACACACACACACTCACTTCCAGACACATACTCACTTCCAGACACATACTCACTTCCAGACACACACACACTTCCAGACACACACTCACACTTCCAGACACACACACACTCACTTCCAGACACACACACTCACACTTCCAGACACACACACACACACACACACTAACTCCCAGACACACACACACACACACACTCACTTCCAGACACACACACTCACTTCCAGACACACACACTCACACTTCCAGACACACACACACACACACACACACTAACTCCCAGACACACACACACACACTCACTTCCAGACACACACACTCACTTCCAGACACATACACACTCACTTCCAGACACACACACTCACTTCCAGACACATACACACTCACTTCCAGACACACACACACTCACTTCCAGACACACACTCACTCACTTCCAGACACACACACACACAAATTCCTTGTTTCTCCTACCTTTAGGAGTCTTCTGGGTCCTTTCCCCGGGGTCCAGTGACTTCCTGCTCTTCTCTGCTCCCTCGCGCAGTTTAGTGATGCGGGGCCGGAATTACGTCATATTCCGGCTCCCGGCATCACCAGAGAGGGCGCGCGAGGGAGCAGGAAGATCAACAGCAGAGGCAGTGCTCCCTCGCGGCCTGCCTCCTTCCTCACGCGGCCGGTATATTCCTGCAGAGTAGGCACCTGCTGTCTGGGACACGCAGGTGCCTACTCTGCCTTGCTACCGGGGCACCCTAGGTGGCCAGCTGACCACCTGCTGGGCTCCCTGTAACAGGACATCAGCCTGCTCCGCGCGGCACCCCCCCCCCCCTCCTGGCGCCCAGGACAGCACTACAGCGGCCGTTTTGCAAACGATTTAGGGCGGCCTGGGGGGCAATTGCCTCCCTGCCCCCCGGCCCAGCCCGCCCCTGACTAAGACACACACTGCATGCACACACTATACTGACACACACACTGCATTCGCCACACTGACACACACACTCTGCATTTTATTGCACTGACACACACTCTGCATTCACTACACTGACACACACTCTGCATTCACTACACTGACACACACTCTGCATTCATTACACTAACACACACACTGCATTCACTACACTAAAACACACTCTGCATTCATTACACTAACACACTCTGCATTCACTACACTAACACACACACACTCTTTATTTTCTCTTTATACTGCCTCTCTTGGAAAACTTATTGCCTCTTTTGGATTCAACTACCACCTGTATGCTGATGACACTCAGATATACCTCTCCTCTCCGGACCTCTCCCCGGCCGTCCTGCAACGTGTCACTGCTTGCCTCTCTTCCATCTCTGACTGGATGTCGTCACGCTTTCTCAAACTTAACCTCTCTAAAACTGAACTCCTTGTCTTTCCTCCTCCTAATACTGATCCTCCTCTCTCACTCTCCCTTCAAGTCAGTGATATCCACATAAGTCCATCCCTACAAGCGCGCTGTCTTGGCGTCATACTTGACTCTGGTCTCACCTTTGAGTCTCACATCCAGTTTGTTGCCAAGTCCTGTAGGTTCCAACTCAAAAACATAGCCCGCATCCGCCCCTTTTTTACGCAAGATGCTACCAAGGAGCTTGTCCATGCTCTAGTAATTTCCCGCATGGATTACTGTAACCCTCTCCTGATTGGTCTCCCCAAAAGCCGTACTGCCCCGCTACAGTCTGTAATGAATGCTGCAGCTAGACTGATTTTCCTATCCAGTCGGTCCTCTCACACCTCGCCCCTCTGCCAGTCCTTACATTGGCTCCCTGTATCCTATAGGAGTCAATTCAAAGTGCTAACCCATACATTTAAAGCACTGAACAATTCCAGCCCCTCTTATATCTCTTCACTGATCCAGAGGTATGCCCCTCCTCGTACCCTCCGCTCTGCCCGCGACCACCTCCTGACCGCTGCTCGCACCCGTACGGCCAACTCACGCTTGCAGGACTTCTCACGGGCGGCTCCTCTCCTATGGAATAACTTGCCTACTGCCATCAGACTCTCCCCTAGTCTTCAATCATTTAAGAAGGGCCTTAAATCCCATCTCTTCAGGAAAGCGTATGGCCTCCCAGAGTAATCTCTCCCTTACATACCTGTCCCTATGGGATAGTGCTTTGCTCTCTCCTCCAGCTCTGCTTCACTCCTACTTGATATTTCCTATCCTAATGTTTCTAATACCCCACTTCCTATAGACTGTAAGCTCATTTGAGCAGGGTCCTCTTCAACCTATTATTCCTGTAAGTTTTCTTGTAATTGTCTTATTTATTGTTACATCCCCCCCCTCTCAAAATATTGTAAAGCGCTACGGAATCTGTTGGCGCTATATAAATGGCAATAATAATAATAATAATAATAATTCACTACACTAACACACACTCTGCATTCACTACACTGACACACACTCTGCATTCACTACACTGACACACACACACACTCTGCATACACTACACTAACACACGCTGCATTCATTACACTAACACACACTCTGCATTCACTACACTAACACAAACACTGCATACATACACTACACTAACACACACACATTGCATACACACACTACACTAACACACACACACTGCATTCACTACACTAACACACACACTCTGCATACACTACACTGACAGACACTGCATTCACTACACTAACACACACTCTGCATTCACTACACTGACACACACTCTGCATTCACTACACTGACACACACACACACTCTGCATACACTACACTAACACACACTCTGCATTAACTACATTAACACACACACACTCTGCATTCACTACACTAACACACACAACCTCTGCATACACTACACTAACACACACTCTGCATTCACTACACTAACACACACACATTCTGCATACACTACACTAACACATACTCTGCATTCACTACACTAACACACACACTGCATACACACACTACACTGACACACACACTGCATTCACCACACTGACACACACACTCTGCATTCATTGCACTGACACATACTCTGCATTCACTACACTGACACACACTCTGCATTCATTACACTAACACACACTGCATTCACTACACTAAAACACACTCTGCATTCATTACACTAACACACGCTCTGCATTCACTACACTAACACACACACACACACTGCATACATACACTACACTAACACACACACACTGCATACACACACTACACTAACACACACACTGCATTAATTACACTAACACACACACTGCATACACACACTACACTAACATACACACACTGCATGCATACACTACACTGACACACACACACTCTGCATACTCTACACTAACACACTTCATTCATTAAACTAACACACACTCTGCATTCACTACACTAACAGACACACACTGCATACATACACTACACTAACACACACACACTGCATACACACACTACACTAACACACACACCGCATTCATTACACTAACACACACTCTGCATTCACTACACTAACACACACTCTGCATCCACTACACTGACACACACTCTGCATTCACTACACGAACACACACACACTTTGCATTCACTACACTAACACACACTCTGCATTCACTAAACTGACATACACTCTGCATTCACTACACTGACACACTCTGCATTCACTACAGTAACACACACACACACACACACACACTCTGCATACACTACACTAACACACACTGCATTCATTACACTAACACACACTCTGCATTCACTACACTAACACACACACACTCTGCATACACTACACTAACACACACTCTGCATTCACTACACTAACACACACACGCACTTTGCATACACTACACTAACACACACTCTGCATTCACTACACTAACACACACTCTGAATTCACTACACTAACACACACACTGCATACACACACTACACTAACACACACACTGCATGCACACACTACACTGACACACACACTGCATTCACCACACTGACATACACTCTGCATTCATTGCACTGACACACACTCTGCATTCACTACACTGACACACACTCTGCATTCACTACACTGACACACACTCTGCATTCATTACACTAACACACACTGCATTCACTACACTAAAACACACTCTGCATTCATTACACTAACACACACTCTGCATTCACTACACTAACACACACACACTCTGCATCCACTACACTGACACACACTCTGCATTCACTACACGAACACACACACACACACATACTTTGCATTCACTACACTAACACACACTCTGCATTCACTACACTGACATACACTCTGCATTCACTACACTGACACACTCTGCATTCACTACAGTAACACACACACACACTCTGCATACACTACACTAACACACACTGCATTCTTTACACTAACACACACTCTGCATTCACTACACTAACACACACTGCATACATACACTTCACTAACACACACACTGCATACACACACTACACTAACACACACACACACTGCATTAATTACACTAACACACACTCTGCATTCACTACACTAACACACACACACACTCTGCATACACTACACTGACAAACACTGCATTCACTACACTAACACACACTCTGCATTCACTACACTGACACACACACACACTCTGCATACACTACACTAACACACACTCTGCATTCACTACACTAATACACACACACACACACACACACACATTCTGCATACACTACACTAACATATACTCTGCATTCACTACACTAACACGCACACTGCATACACACACTACACCGACAGACACACTGCATTCACCACACTGACACACACACTCTGCATTCATTGCACTGACACATACTCTGCATTCACTACACTGACACACACTCTGCATTCATTACACTAACACACACTGCATTCACTACACTAAAACACACTCTGCATTCATTACACTAACACACGCTCTGCATTCACTACACTAACACACACACACACACACTGCATACATACACTACACTAACACACACACTGCATACACACACTACACTAACACACACACTGCATTAATTACACTAACACACACACTGCATACACACACTACACTAACATACACACACTGCATGCATACACTACACTGACACACACTCTGCATACACTACTCTGACACACACTCTGCATTCACTACACTAACACACACACACACTCTGCATACTCTACACTAACACACACTGCATTCATTACACTAACACACACTCTGCATTCACTACACTAACACACACTGCATACATACACTACACTAACACACACTGCATACATACACTACACTAACACACACACTGAATACACACACTACACTAACACACACACCGCATTAATTACACTAACACACACTCTGCATTCACTACACTAACAAACACACACACTCTGCATACACTGCACTGACACACACTGCATTCACTACAATAACACACACTCTGCATTCACTACACTGACACACACTCTGCATTCACTACACTGACACACACTCTGCATTAACTACACTAACACACACACACTCTGCATACACTACACTAACACACACTCTGCATTCACTACACTAACACACACTGCATACATACACTTCACTAACACACACACTGCATACACACACTACACTAACACACACACACACTGCATTAATTACACTAACACACACTCTGCATTCACTACACTAACACACACACACACTCTGCATACACTACACTGACAAACACTGCATTCACTACACTAACACACACTCTGCATTCACTACACTGACACACACACACACTCTGCATACACTACACTAACACACACTCTGCATTCACTACACTAACACACACACACACACACATTCTGCATACACTACACTAACATATACTCTGCATTCACTACACTAACACGCACACTGCATACACACACTACACCGACAGACACACTGCATTCACCACACTGACACACACACTCTGCATTCATTGCACTGACACATACTCTGCATTCACTACACTGACACACACTCTGCATTCATTACACTAACACACACTGCATTCACTACACTAAAACACACTCTGCATTCATTACACTAACACACGCTCTGCATTTACTACACTAACACACACACACACACTGCATACATACACTACACTAACACACACACTGCATACACACACTACACTAACACACACACTGCATTAATTACACTAACACACACACTGCATACACACACTACACTAACATACACACACTGCATGCATACACTACACTGACACACACTCTGCATACACTACACTGACACACACTCTGCATTCACTACACTAACACACACACACACTCTGCATACTCTACACTAACACACACTGCATTCATTACACTAACACACACTCTGCATTCACTACACTAACACACACTGCATACATACACTACACTAACACACACTGCATACATACACTACACTAACACACACACTGAATACACACACTACACTAACACACACACCGCATTAATTACACTAACACACACTCTGAATTCACTACACTAACAAACACACACACTCTGCATACACTGCACTGACACACACTGCATTCACTACAATAACACACACTCTGCATTCACTACACTGACACACACTCTGCATTCACTACACTGACACACACTCTGCATTAACTACACTAACACACACACACTCTGCATACACTACACTAACACACACTCTGCATTAACTACACTAACACACACACTCTGCATACATACACTACACTAACACACACACACTGCATACACACACTACACTAACACACACACTGCATTAATTACACTAACACACACTCTGCATTCACTACACTAACACACACACACTCTGCATACACTACACTGACACACACTGCATTCACTACACTAATACACACTGCATGCACACACTATACTGACACACACACTGCATTCGCCACACTGACACACACACTCTGCATTCATTGCACTGACACACACTCTGCATTCACTACACTGACACACACTCTGCATTCACTACACTGACACACACACACACACACACACACTCTGCATACACTACACTAACACACACTGCATTCATTACACTAACACACACTCTGCATTCACTACACTAACACACACACACTGCATACATACACTACACTAACATACACACACTGCATACACACACTACACTAAAACACACAGACTGCATTCATTACACTAACAAACACAATGCATTCACTACACTAACAAACACACTCTCTGCATACACTAGACTAACACACTTTCTGCATTCACTACACTAATACACACACACACTGCATTCACTACACTAACACACACACACTCTGCATACACTACACTAACACTCACTCTGCATTTACTACACTAACACACACACACTCTGCATACACTACACTAACACACACACACTCTGCATCCACTACACTGACACACACTCTGCATTCATTACACTGACACACACTCTGCATCCACTACACTGACACACACTCTGCATTAACTATACACACAGCATCCACTACACAAACACCCTGTATTCACAGTACACACACTACATCCACCACACATTCAAACACTCTGCATTCACTATACAGAGACACTGCATCTAATACACAGGGCCAGTGCTTGGATTTTTAGGTACATAGGCGAAGATGCATTTTTCTGCCCCTCTCTTCCCCCCCCAAAAAAAACATCTTCACCTATGTGCCTCTTAACCAGCCACTCTCCCCTCCCCGACCATTAGTGGCCCCTTCCCTGTCCCTTAGTGTTCTTCTCCCCTCCCCCCTGTGTTTCTCTCCCATTCCCTCCCTGTCCCTTGGTGCACCCCACACTCCTTCAGTGGTCACACTACCCTTCCTGGTGTGCCTCCTACCTCTATTGTTACATTGCCTAGCGGAGCAGATCCCCTAAAGGAGCTTCAGTTTTCTGTACCCGGCTGAACTGACAGGGAGTGCTCTCTCTGTGAGCACCTCCTGTCAGTCTGGCCAGGTACAGGAAACAGAAGCTCCTGTACCACGCTCTGCTCCACTCTGTACACACTGACAGTCACACACTCAATGACAAACACACAGACGTCACTGACAGACACAGACTCATTGACACTCATTGACAGACACACTGATAGTCACACAAAGACTCAATGACAAACATACTCTCATTGATTTGACAGACACACACTCATACACTGACAAACACACTCATCATACACTGACAGACACACTTATACACTCACATGCACACACACAGACGCACTCACTCACACACACACGCTGTCACTCACAGACACACGCTGTCACTCACAGACGCACACACTCTGTCACTCACAGACACACGCTGTCACTCACAGATGCACACACTCTGTCACTCACACGCTGTCACTCACAGACGCACACGCTGTCACTCACAGACACACACACTGTCACTCACAGACACACGCTGTCATTCACAGACGCACACGCTGTCACTCACAGACACACACTCTGTCACTCACAGACACACGCTGTCACTCACAGACGCACACGCTGTCACTCACAGACACACACTCTGTCACTCACAGACACAGACACTCACACACAGACACATCACATACATACATACATTCACTAATTATTTTAGAAATAAACATTTTCCACCCAGCCTCCCTACCTGGAGAGTTGGTGTGGATGAGGAATCATTCCCTGGGGTCCAGTGGGGCTGCTGGACGGCGTGCGGCAGTGCTGTGATCAGACGCGGCGAGGGAGCTCTAACCTCTCTGCTCTGCTCCCTCGCGTGCTGTCTACTGATGCCGCAGGAGCAGGAATATGATGTCATATTCCGGCTCCCGCGGCATCAGCAAACAGCGCGCGAGTGAGCAGAGCATGGAGATTAGAGCTCCCTCGCCGCGTCTGATCACAGCACTGCCGCCCGCCGCGCCGGGGGCCGAGATGGTGGCCTGGCAGGAGGGAGAGCTTCCCTCCTGCCGGTCACTGAAATAGTGCGCCCTATGGCGGCCGCCTGTGCCGCCTTATGGACGCGCCGGCCCTGCTAATACACACACTACATCCACTACAGGCACTGCATCCACTAAACAAATTGCATCTAGTACACACAAACACTACATCCACTACACAAACACACACTACATCCACTACTCAAACACACTCTGCTTTCACTATACACACTGCATCCCCTTCACAAACACACACTCTGCATTCACTGCACAAACAGTATCTAATACACACAAACACTACATCCATTACACACATTCTAATGGGGGCCATGGGGGAGGACAATATGCCGCTCATGACAAAATGAAGAACAGACCCTGAGAGGGAAAGAGAAGAGGAATTGATTGGGGGAAGGTAAGTTTGGCATGACAGAGCCGCTTTATTAACTTAATTTATAGACAACCAGTTCCTAAATACCATCTACCAAGAATAATAGTATCTGTTTAATTTTGTAGAAAAGTAACTTTACAATGAAGGACACATCTCCAAATATCCTCAACTTGTAAATCAGTTATTTGGGGGGTTTGTTACAAGCTTCTCGTTAGAAGCTTTTTCCTCTAGAAAAAACAAACAAATAAACTATAAGTGCAAATGTATGATTAACCAGTTTTTCATTATCCATTAAGTAGGATTTGAGATACCAGAGGATTTCTTTATCTACCTTAAATATTTGTAGATCTAGTTGTTCTGTCAACTCCTCAGTTTTGTTCTAGGCTGGACTAGGAATATATTTTGACCTAGAGTTACAGGACAGACAGCAGTGGTTCCCATGAATTTTTTTAGTTGTTTTGCTGTGGATTGTTCATTCTTCACACAGTCACCTGCTGGGTCACGCAACATGTGCCATTCATCACTAAAGGTGTGTAGTATACCGCCACCTGCTTAGGTAGCAGGAAGAAGTCTGTGATGGCTGGTTCACAACTTCCCTGCTTTCCTACCACGAGAGACCGTCACTGCATGGTTATTTAATCTTCATTCCCTCATCCTTAGTGCTGCAAGGGCAGTCTATGCACAGAGCCCCAACGAAATTAGGGTGGTCTCAGTTGTGCTGTGTAACGTGTGTGGCTAAGGGCTGCATATAGTGAGATAGTGTGTGTATAGTGGGCATCGTGTATATAAGGGCTGTAGTGTATGTGTGTATGTGTGTATAGGTAATGTAGTGTGTGTAAAGACTGCACAGAGTGTGTTTGCATGCAGTGAATCTAGTGTAGGTATAGTGGAACCAGAGTTTGTGAGCGGTGAAATTTGTGTGTGCAAGAGGGGTGCAATGTGTATATTTGCATTCAGTTAATTTAGTGAGTGCATAGGTGATCCATAATTAGTTTTTGAGCAGTACAATTTGTGTGTGTGAGGGTGGAGGTGCAGTGTGTGTAAGTGAGTGCAATCTGTGCATGGGTGCAGTGCAATGTGTGTGAGGGATGCACTGTGTATTAGTAGTGCAGTGTATGTGTTTGTAAGGCGTGCAGTGTGTATGTGAAGGGCGAAGGGTGGGTGAGAGATGCAGTGTGTGTGTGAGGGGTGCGATGTGTGTGTGTGAGGAGAGCAATGTGGATGTGTTAGGGTTGCAATGTGTGTGTGAGGCTCAGTGTGTGATGGGTGCATTGTGTGTAAAGTGTGAAATGCGTGTGTGACGGGTGCAGTGTGTGTGTGAGGGTTGCAATGTTTGAAAGTTTTCGGAGGTATAATGCCTCTATTGTGTGTGTGGGGTGGGTGAAATGGGAGAAAAAATGCATTATTATTTTATTTAAAAAACAACTAATAAGCTTTGTATCCCCCTTCTTACCTTTGTCTAGGGTGGGGGCACAGTGCAAGCCCTGGTGCTCCATTGACACTGGCTAGAGTGAACTCCTACGACATTTGACACTGTCGGAGAGTTGACATGGTAACCGCAGTAATGCTCTGAGCTCGTGAAAGGAAGATCTTGAACGATCTGCAGGCTAGAGTCCCTGTGTATTTCTTTCCTCTCTCCTTAAATGAACACTATAGTCACCAGAACAACTACAGCTTAATGTAGTTGTTTTGGTGAGTATAATAGCTCCCTTCAGGCATTTTCATGTAAACACTGCCTTTTCAGAGACAATGCAGTGTTTACATTGTCCCTAGGGACACCTCCAAGTGGCCACTGGAGGGGCTTCCTGGCTCAGGGCTGTCGTTCAGCGTCCCCACGATCTGCATGGGGACGCTGAAGTTCCTCATACAGATGCATTGATTCAATGCATCTCTATGAGGGGGTGCTGATTGGCCAAAACGGCATTTGGTCCTGCCCCCTTGCTGATTTTAGCGTTTGGTCCTGCCCCCTTGCTGATTTTAGCCAATCCAATGCTTTCCCCATCGGATTGGCTAAAAAGCGGCAATTTTGATGATGTCACGAAGGGAACGGGGCGAGCGCCAGCAGACCCGTGAAGAGCTGAAAATAAGGTGAGTTTTAACCCATTCTGAGTGGGCTAAAGTGGGGGCAAGCCACCTAAATGGTGGGTTTTCACTAAAGGGTCAGGAATACATGTTTGTGTTCCTGACCCTATAGTGATGCTTTAAGTCTGCCACAGTGAACAAATCTTTGATCACCCCACTGGCCCATGAAGCCACACAGCTAGGCCAGCGCTAAGATAGCACTGGCCCTGCTTGTCAGCCGCGGCCCATAGTCATCATGGTCTACTGGGCATTTACCTGGTTTGCCCGATGGCAAGTCCGGGCCTGTATGTATGTGACTGTATATGTGTATTTATATATATATATATATTTATATATAATATCACTACTTGGCAAGCAGGACTTAGGTTTACATCCTGGTCAGCATACCTCAACAGTAAGTGTCCCTGGGAAAGATACCTACTGATATATTTGCATACCCGAAAGACTGCAGTGGAGGTGGATGTAGACATACCCAGTGATCATAACATCAAGAAGAAGGAACATGAGATAAATTGGTTAGCTGGTTGTATTTCTGTCTTTCCTTGGTTATTCTTAACAGAAGGTATTCTTTGTGAAAATGACCAAATCCATTGGTGTGTTCCTTTTCTCAGTGGAACCTGGTGACGTGGGTCCAAAGCAATGTTAATTTTGTTGACTTACAATTTTAGTCAAACTTTAGTTGACTAAAACTAGACTAAAATTAAAACAATTTAGATGACTAAAATATGAATAAAACTAAAATGGCATTTTGGCACAGAGAGGCTGTGTAAGGGTCAAAAGAGACAGACCGGGGCTTGGGAGAGAGACACCTTGAGGGGCTTGGAGGACACAAAGAGACACAAAGGGACTAAGGAAGGTTCAAAAGAGACAGAGGCATTAACTAAACAGTAGATTTTAGTTGAGTAAATCTCCAGTAGGTCTCAGTCGGCTAAATATCCAGTAGACTTTAGTCGACTAAGATCTACTGGAGATTTAGTTGCCTAAAACTAGGTTTTGCATAGGTGGAATGGAATTCGACTTCACTAAACACACGGATGAAATTCGGTTCAATTACGACACATTTTTGTGGGGTTCTAATTGATTGGGACAAACGGAAAGTTTCTTCCAGGCTCATTAAGAATAGGTGGCTACTCTCTGAAGAGGAAGAGTTTTCTACCTGATATAGATATTGGATGCCAAAACCAAAATATTGCATACTAGTTCCAGATCTCATAGATTCTCGTCTCCATACCGCTTATTTTCAGAATGTCCTCTGTATTTCTTTACTTTCAGACTGCTGAACCTTTTTTTCTTTCTACTTCTAGTTGCAACACATTAACTTGTTTGAAGGGGCCTCAACAATATTAACTTTAAATATAAATACATATAAGAGATCATTAACCATTGCCATATACAACTTGAAAACCTTTAGGTAAAACAAGAATTTAATAATTAACTTTGCTGCTACTGGTCACAGTATATCCACTGGAACTTCAAAAGTCTTCTGAGATTTTGAAAGACCTCAGTTGCAATTGATGTTCCAGAAGGATACAGTAATGAATGGAAAAAACATGCATCTCGATGGAGAAAAAACTTCCCTAAAACCGGAGAACCTCCAACTGAAGCGGGGGATTGGATTGTTTAGTGGTGTATCCCTGATTGCTGGCACAATGATAGGTTCTGGGATCTTCATGTCTCCTCAGTGGGTCCTCTACTACGCGGGAAGTCCAGGAGCCAGTCTGCTGATATGGGCGGCTTGTGGTCTGCTTGCCATGCTGGGGGCATTGACCTACGCTGAACTCGGAACTGTGATTAAGGAGTCAGGAGGAGATTACATATATATTTTAAGAAATATTGGCTCGCTGCCTGCTTTTCTCTTAGCGTTCACTTCTATCATGGTGACTAGACCTGCTAGCATTGCAGCGATATCTCTGAGTTTTGCAGAATATGTGGTGGCATCATTCTATCAAGATTGCCCAATGCCCCAAGTGGTGGTAAAGTGTACTGCAGCTGTGTGCATCCTAGTCTTAACCATCATTAATTGTCTTAGTGTTAGGCTGGCAACCTCTTTTATGAACATTTTTACAACAGCCAAGATCTTAGTATTGTTGGTTATAATTGCGGGTGGAATGGTTCTTTTGGCCAAAGGAAACACTCAGGTATTGCAGAACTCCTTCGAAAATACAGTCACCGGTTTCGGTCCTATAGGATTGGCTTTTTATCAAGGACTCTGGTCGTATGATGGATGGAACAACCTTAACGGTGTGACGGAGGAACTTAAGAATCCCCAGGTCAGTGAGTGCTGAAAATATATAATAGTGGGAGTGAAGGAAGCAGAAAGGAAATGATTCAGTAAAGGTGCATTTTTTTTATTCCCTCTTTGGGGCACAACAGTCAAATAATACAATGGCAGCTTAGCAAGTAGCTAGTTGATAATAACAATAAACAGAAAAACATTAACGAGAACAATATAGGGTTAGGAATACAAATGTGCCCTGGTGTTTTCCTATTCTTTCTCCCTCTAAAGGTTTCAGGCTGGGTTTTGGGCATGTAGTTCAACGATCTCAGCCAATCCAATGTTTTCCCATAGGAGAGCAATGGGAGGCTTGTGCGCATGTGCAGCAAAACCATCTGATGGAAATATTGGAGTTCTACTCAACTTTACTCCTCTAAAGTATGACAGTCGCTAGAGGTAGGTTTACCCAGCAATGAAAACTTTGCTATTCCTGCAGAATGGCAATATTTTCAGCTGAGGGGTTAAAGCTGGTGGCACATGGCACACTTCATGGAGTGGTCTGGAAGCCTATAGTGTTCCTTGAAGACCAAAATAACTGAGCTGGAAAATTATCTTAGTCAATTAGTCAAGTTAATTTACTTTGCATTCTCACTTTAGTGAATAGCCTCCCACATTTATTGGCAAGAACGAAGTGTGACAAATATTGTATTATAGGTTAATAAAAAAAACAAAAAAACTGGCATGACCTGTTAAAATACGGTGCACCTCCAGTCATCAGTAAAGCTGAAAATGTAAACTGCAGATATAACCGTGACAGATGTTTTTCCAACACACTTATCAGTAGTCCTTAAAATGCCTGGAAATTAGATTATTGTTTTCCATCAAAACTGAGGGTGCAGACCTGAATTGGTCTTTCAGCCAGATTTACTAATACTAAAAAATAATAAAGTAAATAAACAGCAAAGATAAATGATCCTTTCAAACAGGAGAAGGCAGTATTACCCCCTACTCCCCACCACCCTATTAAGCTTACAATCTAAAATATACCGTATTATTTAATACGTGGACATGGTTGCAGCAGTTGGTGAAACACTAGAGATTGCAACCTATAAATAAATAATTTATAGTATGATCCACAGCTAGAACCCAGCATTTATTTAGTACTGTAACAAATAAAGCATCCATAACTGAGCATCTCTTTTTGAAAGACATCCAGGTCTCTTGTTCCCCTTTGTTTCTTGAGCTGAATATGTTTGTACATTGTAAATGCTTGAATCCAAACCCCTTTTTAGACAGCGTATTCCTGGTTATCTATCTTTTACTGGTGGTGTTCGTGTTAAGCTGTGCGTTAAGTCGAATGACCTTTTTATTGAAATGTATTGCAGGTAAACCTACCTCGAGCAGTCATGATTGCCATCCCTCTGGTGACCTTTATCTACATCCTGGTCAATGTTAGCTACTTTGCAGCCTTAAATCCCACAGAGCTTCTTTCATCGGATGCTGTTGCCGTCAGTTGGGGGTGAGTTATTCTACAAGTGGATTTTAAATTCATTATAATGAACCACCAGGCTCTAGGACACTTTAAACATACTCACTTTTTGGAGTGTAAAAACGTATATTGTTTTTGGCTTTCCTCCTCTCTTTACTTTATTTAAAGCCCCCTGTAGTGACTAGATGCTAGGAGTACCTTGGCTATGTTCCCGGTGGAGGGGCAAATTGCTCCCCGTTGGGCTCCCAGGATTCTTTCAGCCCTGGTGACACATTTCTGACTTCTACAGAGCTGCAATAGCCGATCCAGTTGCCATTCATCGGCTCAGAGCATCAGCTGACGAGGGCTGGCTAATGAATTATAATGAAAATTCTACATTTGATACATTATAGAATACATTAATACATGCTGCTGAGCAAAGTTGTAGAAGACAGATTCTCTTGATGACCTCACTCAATAAAATGTTTTACTGAATCAGGGATCCTTCTTTATGATAAGGATGGAGAGAGTGTGAGGAGGGGAGGATATCATCTCCTATAAAACAGTATCAAAAAGTAACCAAATCTTCTATGTCTCCCATATAAAAGGGCGCTTCAACTCTAGTTTTTAACCTTTGCCCTTAATGGGCCACTAAAGTCACCCAGACCACTTCATCTCAATGGTCTGAACCCATGCAGAGGACCTTTAGTTTTAACTCTGCAATATACAGCATTGTTGTTTAGTAGATGTGGTAATGGTATATTGCAGGTTAAATACGCCTCTAATGGTAGTCTCACTGTGAGACTCGAATCATTTAAAGGAACAGTTAAAGGAACACTATAGTCACCTAAATTACTTTAGCTAAATAAAGCAGTTTTAGTGTATAGATCATTCCCCTGCAATTTCACTGCTCAATTCACTGTCATTTAGGAGTTAGATCACTTTGTTTCTGTTTATGCAGCCCTAGCCACACCTCCCCTGGCTATGATTGACAGAGCCTGCATGAAAAATAAACTGGTTTCACTTTCAAACAGATGTAATTTACCTTAAATAATTGTATCTCAATCTCTAAATTGAACTTTAATCACATACAGGAGGCTCTTGCAGGGTCTAGCTAGCTATTAACCCCTTAAGGACATAGCTTCAGAAGCTGGACATACCCTTAAGGACACAAGCAATTTTTGCATTTTTTGCTGTTTGTGTTCAACTGCAATTTGCATCTCTCTCATTTATTGTACCAACACATATTATATACCGTTTTTTAGACAACAAAAAGGGCTTTAATTTGATGTGACATATACATGTATAAATTCTCATTTATTACAAAAAAAATGCAAAATAATGTGGAAAAAACAAAAAAAACACTTTTTTCCCCACGTTTTGGCAATAATAATGTGTGCATAATATGTACAGCTTAGGAAAAGTAATTCAAAATCAATTAATTTATGTGTCTTGATTTACAAAGTACATAATATGTGTAGGATTTCAGTTTATTTTGAAAGTTACAGGTCCCAAACTACAAGGTCTAAAATAAAATTTCAATGTGAAACAATTTTAGAAGTTGGTATGTTTGTCTTGGAAGTTTAATTACCATTACAGGAAACAAAATTGCCACACAAAAGTATATATTTATATAATGTAGACATCACAGGCTATTTACCTAAGGTTAGTTTGACACTTTTTGCGTAGCCATTTCACCTCCAATCTCTGCTAAATATTGGAGTAAAATTGTGTTTTTTCTCTATTTTGGCATATTCACATATAACAAGGTTTTTGTAATGTGTATTTCGT
Source organism: Pelobates fuscus (assembly GCF_036172605.1). NCBI lineage: Eukaryota > Metazoa > Chordata > Amphibia > Anura > Pelobatidae > Pelobates > Pelobates fuscus. The sequence goes on along the minus strand of NC_086318.1, from coordinate 45,526,420 downwards.
AAATCTAGTGTGTGCTATCCCTGTACAGAACCCCATATTGTGTTCAGCTACATCTGCTGAGTACAACGATACCCCCATTGTATACCTTTGCCCCTATTCTGTGAAGCTACAGTGCCATATAAGAGACCATGCTATTTCAGTTTCTACAGTTGGAATTTTCATAGATGGTCATATGTCTGAATTTGTGGCATTATAGCCATTTGACTGTTCAAATAACCCCATAAAGGCCTTTCATTTGAGAAAGCAGACACCCAAGGGTATGTTATTAGGCATATATTATACCTTAACTTGCCACCATGTTTTCACCAATTTATTTCAAATTTTGTGGTGAGAAAAAAAAAAAAAAATTTACATATGCATTTTTACATGTTGCATTTTCGCTGGGTATTTCTTACATTTGATAAGTGCCACTGTCATAAATTCCCCCTAAGTATGCTCAGTTACCTCTTCTGAGTAAAACAATATGCCCAATATATGACCCAGACACTATTTTGTAAAGTTACAGTGCTGTGAAAGAGATGTGATAAGTTCAGGTTTTTAAGTGTGAATTTACATGGAGAGTTTTAATGAGTCCGTATTCTATTTTTAAATATGTTAGCAGGCTGCTTTTTCCAATTACCCCAAAAAGGCATACTATTTCTTAAAGAAGACGCCCAAGGGTATTTCAAATGGCAAATTTTGAACCTTAGCGTGGGATAATTTTTCCGTTAGCTTGTATCAAGTGCAGTGGTAAAAAGCATTTTTTTCTGCCTTTTTGACACACAGTGAGTTTGTACTGTATATTTTGCAAACCTTATGTGTGCTACGGCTTTATAAGACTTTATATGTTGCTCAGCTATGTTGTCTGAGTACAGCAATACCCCCGTATGTACCTTTGCCAGTTATATGGGGACGTTGAAGGGGCACATTTCAGACACAGCCATTGCAGGTTTTGTCAAACTTTGAATTTTTACGCTGTGTTGTTACCCCACTTTGAAGTTTTTTAGCAGGCTATATATTCCAACTATCCCATAAAAGCATACTATTTCTTAAAGAAGACATCCCAGGGTATTTCAAAAGGCATATTTTGAACCTTAGTGGGGGATCATTTTTCTGCTAGCTTGTACCAAGTGTAGTGGTAATAAGCATTTTTTCTGCTTTTTTGACACACACCGTGAGTTTGTACTGTGTATTTTGCAAACCTTATGTGTGCTACAGCTATATAATACTTCCTATCTTGCTCAGCTGTGTCATCTGAGCACAGCAATACCCCCATATGTACCTTTGCCAGGTATATGCGGACATTGAAGGGGCACATTTGAGACACAGCCATTTAAGTTTTTTCAAACTTTACATTTTTACGCTGTGTCCATACCCCACTTTGGAGGTGTGTTTGTAGGTTAATTATTCCAGCTACCCCATAAAGGAATACCATTTCCTAAAGAAGACACCCCAGGTAAGGTTAAACCTTACCGTGGTATCATTTTTTCGCTAGCCTGTACCAAGTGTAGCGGTAATACGCATTTTCCCCCTTTTTTAAACATTTTTTTAAACTTTTTAAAAAAGTTTTTTTTAACTTTTAAAAAGTTTTATTTAGCATTTAACAACTTATTTTACTATTTTAAAACTTTGTTTAAACTTTTCAAAAGTTTTTTTAACTTTTCATTGTTTTTTTTAACTTTTAACCCCTAACTAGCCTAACCGTAAATCCCCAAATTTCCCCACTAACTTCTACCCACCTTAGCTAAATAAATAAATATTTTAAAATATTTAAAAGAATTAATTAAATACATTTAACCCCTGAGGATTAAAAAAAATAAAAGTTAACCCTCAGGGGTTAAAAGAAAAAAAATCAGATCACAGTGAAATACTGTGATCTGTATTTTGATCACTGCAGGCAGTGATCAAAGGGCAGGGAAGGGGTTAAATTTAATTTGAAAAAGGTGAGGGGGGTGGGATTTTGCTACAAACACTTTTTTTTTTTACAGCCAGAGACAGATCAGCACCGATCTGTCTCTCTGCTGTTCACAGCTCACACAGAAGTTGCAGGGAAACAGATCGGGTTTCACTGCAGCATGTGTGATCACTATGACTCCCGGTCAGAGCAATCACATGGGCTGTGAAAGTGAAACTGCCTGTGTTAGTGTGCCTCCGATAGGGAGACACACTACAGGAAGATTAACCCCGCGATTGCCGCGATTGTGGCAATCAGGGGTTAATTTTCATTTATGACCAGCGTCCTTAAGGGGAGTGCTGCAATGACGGAAAATTTCCGTCATGCGTCCTTAAGGGGTTAACATAGCAGGGGATAAGAAAATCTTAATTAAACAGAACTTGCAATAAAGAAAGCCTAAATAGGGCTCTCTTTACAGGAAGTGTTTATGGAAGGCTGTGCAAGTCACATGCAGGAAGGTGTGATTAGGGTTCATAAACAAAGGGATTTAACTCCTAAATGGCAGAGGATTGAGCAGTGAGGCTGCAGGGGCATGTTCTACACACCAAAACTGCTTCATTAAGCTAAAGTTGTTCAGGTGACTATAGTGTCCCTTTAATCTCACCTAGCCTGCGCTTTTTATTCCCAATATTCTATCTTGTTCTATGATGTTCTATAAGAAGCATCAGAGTGACATCGCAGTAGGCCAATCTAACAGCTGCAGGAACTCGATATCTGAACTGGAAAAAAGGTAAGTAATACCTTTTTTTGTTAAGATTTAGTGGGGGCCCTGAGTCTAAATAAACAGGAGAACATTGTAGCATTAGGAATACAGGTTTGTATTTCAAATGCTACAATATTCCCTTAAGCAGGGGAGGGGGTAGAGGGGGGCTGATTCTATAGCAAGATAGTTAGGGATCTTAGGGGATTACAAGCAGTACAAAATAATAACAAATGTTTTACACTGTCTTAGATTAGAAAAATAGTATTATTTTAAGTGTCCTTTATTTTATTGGTTAAAAAAAAATTGTATTATTTAAAGTGTTCATTCTATTGGTTTAAAAATTTGTATTTTAAGTGTGTTTTATTCTATTGGTTCTGTGTTACAAATAAAATGATGTTGTTTCCCTATTACTATACATAGCTTTTTAAATACACTGCAACAAGGGAATGGATGCAGAATAAAGTGTTTAGAATTAAGTAACATTTCTTCACTGGAATGTACACGTCTGTACAGCATATTTCCAAATTTTCCCCCAAAATGTCACATAATCCATGAATGTGGGTAATGACATTTCTGGATTGTGAGAACTCCTGCTCTTCCCTTGTATACAATGTAAACAGTGACAATTGAAATGTTTCCCACTCAAGATGTAAACATTTTAAAGATACAGCATGTTCCACTGCTATACTGATTCAGAGGCAGACTTTAGATATTTTGTGTGCATTCCCCATGGCAAGAAAAACATGCCAACTTTCACAACTTTTTAAAAACATCTACATTAGACAACATGTTCGCGCTCGCTAAATTGGTGCCCACTGCTGCCATCTTGTGCATTCTTACTATATTGCACATTGTGACTGAATGAGAAAAACATGTTTTGATTGCAGCCCAAGTGGCAAACAAGTGGCGTAGATCTTTAAAGAGTCAATATGCAGCGAGTGCCACTCGCTGCTAATCACATAGGGAAAGACTTTAATAACATAAGATCAAAAATGGCCAATAATTGTGTGTATAATCCAATCTCAAGTTCGAGTTGAGCCTTACTTAATATGTAATAAAAGCAATAACTGTAATTATTTCACTATTACACCCACTTCATTTGCATTCATACTGTTACAATTTAATCCACTCACATTTATAGAATTAGGCCTCAGCTATTGATTCTACTAGACCTGGGAGTATAATTGTTACCATAAGGATTGCTATACTGGCATTAGACATCCATCTTTTATTTATCCTTCCAGGGTTAAGGTTCTGGGTACGTGGACCTGGCTAATCTCACTGGGTGTTGCTTTCTCTACCTGTGGTTCTGCAAATGGGGTTTTTTTCAGTGGAGGGCGAGTGTGCTATGTAGCGGCCAGAGAGGGGCATCTGGTAAGCAAAACCTACATTACTTTTTAGAAGCATATGTGTAACAGAACAGTATTATTAGTAACTATTGTGTGTAATGCATTACATGTGACAGCATTGCATGATTACTGTATTGCCTGAATGGCTCCTTAAGGTCATAGTTGAAATCTATATCTGTAAATCTTGTGACAATATCTTTAAAAAAACAAACAAAAAACAGATGGACAAAATGAATTCTTGGCATTGCACCGAAAACACAAACTGTCCCCTAAATTGTAACAAATAGAACTAGAATTTAGGCTAGAAAAGCCATGTGCAAGTTTAGTTGAGTTGGAGATGTTTAACTATACAAAGACAAGTCCTGCGCGCAAACGTTCCCTACTCCTGGCGGCAGCAATGACTATAGTACACATCAGCCCCAATACATACATACAAAATAAATAAATAAAAAAAGAATCCTCATGCTCATTTAAATAACTGGAGTTTTTTTTTTCAATATCATTCCAATGGCCGTTAGGTGGAAGAAGATTCACTTTGCTTCCTTCAGCTTCAGGTAAAAAAAAAAAAAAAATGAGACAGAGAGGGATATATTTCCAAACCCCTACATACTTATTAACCCTTAATAAGAAACACATGGGGTGGGAAGCAGCCTGGTAACATGGCTATGTGATACAAAAACCAATACAAACAAACAACAAAAAGTCCTGCACTCAAACTCCCACTACCCTGGTCGGCAGAGGTTTGCCTTGTCCTGGCATTTGAGCTTCCACCTAATGGCCATTGGAGCTACCAGATAACCTCCATCTATTTAAATATGCATAGGGTTTGGGGTATTGAGCAGGTAACTCTTTTCTTTGCTTTTTATTATATGTATTGGGGATGATGTGTGCTATGGTCATTTCCTGCCTCGAAGCAGCAGGCTGGGAGGAGAGGTTAGATAGATGGACGTGCTCTCCTTTAAAATGAAATGACTACTTTTTCCTACCTGCATCTCCTTACCTTGTACTGAATATTATCACTTTGTGTCTGTGCTATTTGAGTCTATTATTGCTCTAGTAGTGGAATCTGACAGGGTTCGAGTGAGCAGCTTAATATAGTCCTTTTTTCCATAGGGGCAATTTAACATATTGGGGTTAAAGGAGCCATCATTGTGGGTGTTTATACTTTTGCTTTCTAATATATGGTCACCTCTTTGGTGAAAGAGCTACCTAGGGAGGTGTGTTTCCTCTGATGAATGTACTACTTCCCATGTTTACAAAACGTCTTACTAATTAACCACAGGCATACTTTCTCCTAACCTCCTATATGGCTACTGATTGACTACTTATAGGATATAACTCTTGTACTTGTTCACTACAGTAATCGAATTTCAGTCCTATAATAACTCTATGTGCATCTTTCTATCTATCTAATCCCTCTCTGTAACTCTCTCATAGACATTTTAAATACAATGCAGAAATCCATCATTACATTGTTACATCTTAGGGAATTAGATACATTCTAATAGTTATTGCATTTCTAAAGCCAGATGCTACACACTATTCAAATATTGTCTTAGGCTCAACTAAAAGTAAGGTATCTTCATGTAACCTCGATTTCCATGTTTTTTTTTTATTTATTAATTAATTCAGACCAATTAATTCACTTTACACCGGGTTGCACATTGATTGTTCTATTATATATATATGTTTCTCTATTTGATAAAGTAAATTTTTTTGCTATTACCTTAGAATGATTCTTAATTGGAGTTTTATTTATTGAGGCTATGCTCCTTGTCTACTAGGTGGGATCCTTCCCTCATCAGGTGGTGCACACTTTTTGTAATAATGATGCCAATTACTAGGCTGTATATATTTTATACCATATAGACATATTATTTTATTATTTATATAGTTCCGTATCGCTGTACAATGGGTGGACTAACAAAGACTTTATTGTAACCAGATGGGTTGGACACACAGGAACAGAGGGGTTGAGGGCCCTTCTCAATGAGCTTACATGCTAGAGGGAGTGGGGTATCGTGACACAAAGGGTAAAAGTAGGGGTCTCAAAGCAGGTTGCTAGAAAAGTATTCAGTGAGGGCTTAGTAGGTTATTTTTGACAGTTGCAGGAGAGGAGTCAGGGTGTGAGGATGAAAAGCTGTTAACATATGGATATGCCATAATTTGCACCAGTGACTACTCAGAATAGCTAGTAACTAGTACGTAGTTATCATAGTAATACTGCTGAGAACATTGTTAGCACAGACTTGTGGGTGTCATTTTTCCCCAATTGATTATGACTACTTGGATTTATCAATTGCCTGGGTTTCTCATTCTCAGAAAAATAACAGTTTTCTGATTTATCAGCCAGATATCCTATCAATGGTCCACGTGAACCGGCTGACACCTTCTCCTGCTCTGATATTCACATCTTTCATCTCACTTATCATGATCATACCATCGGACTTCAGCAGTATCATCAACTTTTTCAGGTATGTATATCAGTGAGCAAACTTAATCAAACCATGTTAGAACCAAAAACACTTGTGTTCAAGATATTGTATCTTTGAAATCTATGTGATATAGTTACTCTGTCATGGTTATTCACTGAAGTTTGAATTGTCAAAAATTCTAACTAAAGGGGGGCGGAGCCTGGCTGTGGAGCTGATCAGACGTGTGCAGCACGAGCTCCCGGCTGAAATACTATTTTAATAGAAATAACCCTGACTTTCATGCTACATAATCGCTTACAACGGCATCACCCAAGTAGGGGAACGAGGGCTGCATTGATGGGGCCTACCGCTGCGATGACTAACCTGATTCGCGGCCTAGACGGAAGTAGGGGCATGGGTGAAGCGGCCGATCACCCGGCCCAGGGCTCCCTGAATGCAGATATAACCACAGCAGAGGACCAGCCATACTCATACCTCCTTTAACCGCTCATGCATTACTCCATTTTATCAGTCAGTCCTAACTAATGGGACAACTTAAGCTTATTAACGTTAAAGGTGAAACTGCTGGTATTCTTCTGTAGTTAGCAAAGTGTAACTAACACTTTAAACATATAAGCTGTCTTTATTAACAACACAATGCTACATACTTATAAGCCTCAGCGCAACTAGCCTTGTTATATACACGTTTAGCCTAGCATGCTAAAATATGAATCACTGCTATTTCATAGCCTGTTACCCTCATGTTATATAAAAAAAAATGTGCTGTCTTTAATGCCACACTTGTGTAAAATGTTATGAAAAATGCCTGCAGATGCTATCGTGGCTATGCACGCCTGTTGTCACTTTTCGCACAAGAAAAATAAAGAATAAAAAAATAAATAATAATAATTCTAACTAAACTCAAAGAGATTTTACATTGTAAAACATATTTTCCATACCAGCTGTTTTCAGTTGGGCTATTTTGAACTAAAACTTGAAATTTACTTTGAGATCACTTTGAGAATTCCTGAGAATTCATACTTTACTGGATTTTACTGGGAATGGTGTCTGGAAGTAGGAATATTTTCTATATCTTGAGAATTTATGTAGTATATTTGTGTGATTGTTGCTTATATATATTTACAATTTAGAAGATATATCCCCAGTGAGAATTTTTTATATATATATATATATATATATATATATATATATATATATATATATAATTATGTATTTTTGTGATTGACATATATCTGAAAACAGCTTTCAAAAGCTGTAGCCTTTGCAAGCCCTCCCCTTCTAACCCCGCCCAGACTTTCTGTGGCTGTCCAATCACAGACTTCCCAATGCAACTTAATGATACGCCTTTTCAAGGCAGTGGCTCTGGGCAATTGTTGCCTCTTGAGTTTAGTTCCACTGAGATAAGCAAACCAGAAAGTAACAGGACCAATTGTCTAATTGGCAGTCAGGAGGGTGTAACAAGGTTCATTTATAAATGTGTCACTTTTTCTAAAATGGAAAAAAAGAGGACACATTAGCAAGCTAAAGTGCTTTCAGTGTGTGGTGTCCCTTTAATTCCATATCTCTGTGTAGAGATACATACTTCCTGTATGTGGAATGAATCTAACATTCACAAACAGTGACCTATTGTGCTATCTGCCAGAGTCCATCTGTATTGTCAACATATGAGGAGTAAATCTTTGGTTTCTGATTCAGATAACAGAGGCCTACATTCTATTAGACTAGATAAGCTAATCTCGTGTAACAGGATAGCAGATTTCCTATTGACCTCTATAGCTATGCAATTACTTGAGATAAGCATGTCACTTCTCCTAGTGTCTAGGACCCGTGATGGCTGTTGAGAGGGTTAATCTGATGAAGGTGAGTCTCTCTCTAAATTCATAAATTAAAAACTCAATTCAGTTCTACTTTTCACAGATTAAATTGTTATATTTGCAGTTTCACGGTCTGGCTATACTACGGGGTAAACATTGCAGGGTTCCTTTACGTAAAAATTAAGAAGCTGGATATTCCAAGACCTTATAAGGTAAATAAATCAGCATTACATTAATCGTTATACAAATTAAAAGCATTTTTCACGATTCTCCTTAAATTCTAAACCAGATATAGAATCTGATTGCATTTTACTGTGTGTCTCACCACCACATGTGTCTCACCACCAGTGGCTGCCTTTATAATATGTACTTTTCATTATTGTTTAGTTAAAGGACCACTATAGTTCCAGGAAAACAAACTCGTTTTCCTGGCACTATAGAGTCATTAGCCCCCCCCCTCCCCCACCCTCATTGCCCCCCTCCCGCTGGGCTGTAGGAGTTAAAACTCCTTCAGCCACTTACCTTTCTCCAGCGCCGGGCTCCCTTTGTTGCTGGGAACTCTCCTCCCTCTGCCGACGTCAGCTCCGAATTCGCATTCAAACCGCCCAAAGGAAAGCATTACGCAATGCTTTCCTATAGACATCCAGCGTCTTCTCGCTGTTAATTTCACAGTGAGAATCGCGGAAGCGCCTCTAGCGGCTGTCAGTGAGACAGCCACTAGAGGCTGGATTAACCCTCAGTGAAACAAAGCAGTTTCTCTGAAACTGCTATATTTTCAGCTGCAGGGTTAAAACTAGAGGGACCTGGCACCCAGACCACTTCATTGAGCTGAAGTGGTCTGGGTGCCAATAGTGGTCCTAAAAATCCACTATCCCGCTTTTAGTAGATGTGTATTTACATGGGGGATTTATACACCAAATTGTAGTAAAGTGAAAACTGAATTGCAAAATATTGACTAAATGTAGCCAACCTGTAACTATAGCTGAGATAGTAATATATTCCAATTCAGACGATTTTTCTTACATTTTGCAGTTTGTGTTTAACCCCTTAAGGACCAAACTTCTGGAATAAAAGGGAATCATGACATGTCACATGTCATGTGTCCTTAAGGGGTTAAATTCATTTCAGTTTACAGAAATGAACAGTTTTATCTTTAAAGGGTTGCATTTAGTCTTTCTTGTTTTGCTTTGTAAATATTCAAAGAATATTGGGAAGTGACAGTTTGCCTTTAAAGACAGAAGAGTGTCCAATCAGACTGCTCGTGACATCCTATAGCATCATCCATGCGAACAGTCAACTTGACAAAAGGTGTATCTGTACAATCCATAGTGGGCATAATCCCAGAGGCCAGAAGCTTATCTTGTGATAAAGCATATTAGACGTTATTATATTTCTAAAGATTTTTAAACTATTGTTTTTTTTCCCAGGTTCCGATCATTATACCCATCATTGTGCTGATTGTCTCCGTGTACCTGGTTGTGGCTCCAATCATCTTCAGTCCGCAACTGGGATATCTCTTTACGTCATTCTTTTTATCCTAAGTGGTACTATTCTCTATATTCCTGTGGTCCACTACAAATGGTCTCCTAAAGTTTTCAGGTCAATTACCCTCCATCTTCAGCTCCTGCTTGAAGTGGCTCCAGCAGATAAAGAGCAATGAGCTGCCTTTGGGGAGGTAGTAACACATTATAGTTTAATAAAATCATTAGTTACTTTATTTAAAATCTGAAAATTTACACAAGTAACAGGTGTCAGAGTAACCCCAACCATTACCAAAATTTCCATTCATTTAAGGAACACTCCTGGCCCCAAAACAAGTTCCTCTCAATAAGTCATTATGGTTCTTTGTTTTTTTTTTCTAACATTCTTTAAGAATATTTTTGTACAGAAATATCACTCGGGGAAAAGGAGAAGGTTGCACAGGGTTCTGCCTGTGAGCACATAGAACAATAGACAAGGTGCTTATCAACACTTTTAAATAACTGCCCATGCCATGCATGCGCAGAGGAAGCACTGTGTGCCGCCGGGCAGTAGCGCCGCTGATTGTCTAGAGCGGTCACCTGATGCTCTACACTAAACTCCTAATTCATACAAAAAAAGGTTTGTACCTGGTACTGATAACCATAGTATAATTGAGGGTCAGGGCCGGCGCTACCTGTAAGGCGGACTAGGCAGCCGCCTAGGGCGCCCCTTGGGAAGGGGCGCCGCCAGGAGCGCCGGCCCCCCTAATGCTGCAGCCGCCCGAGCGCTCTGTAGAGAGCCTCAGGCGGCTGCAGCTTTGCCCGGGCTGGTGCGTCCATGAGGGCGCACCGCCCGGGCACAGCATGAGGAGAGGGAGGGGGCTGACAGGAGGGAATCGCTCAGCGCTCCCTCCTGTCACTCCCTCTCTGTAGCGTGACCGAGCGCAGTATAGTCCGCCGGTACAGGGAGCATCTGTCTCCTGTACTCGGACGGACTAACAGGAAGTGAACACTGGTGTTCACTTCCTGTTAGTCCGCCGGGTACAGGAAACAAAAGCTCCCTGTACCCGCGGACCATGATACAGAGCTCGGCCACGCTACTATAGAGGTAGGGGAGGGTGGGGGGAATAAATAGAGAGGGGGGGGGGAGATAAATACATGGAGAGGGAGGGGAGGAGGAGAAATCAATGAAGAGGGGGGGGGAGAAATAAATGGAGAGGGGGGGGAGGAGAAATAAATGGAGAGGGAGGGGAGGAGGAGAAATCAATGAAGGGGGGGGGGAGAAATCAATGGACAGGGAGGGGAGGAGGAGAAATCAATGAAGAGGGAGGGGGGGGGAGAAATAAATGGACAGGGAGGGGGGAGAAATAAATGGACAGGGAGGGGGGAGAAATAAATGGACAGGGAGGGGGGGAAATAAATGGACAGGGAGGGGGGGAAATAAATGGACAGGGGGGGGATAAATGGACAGGGAGGGGGGAGGACAGGGAGGGGGGAATAAATGGACAGGCAGGGTGGGGGGAATAAATGGACAGACAGGGAGGGGGGAATAAATGGACAGACAGGGAAGGGGGAATAAATGGACGGGGGGGATAAATGGACAGGGGGGGGAAATAAATGGACAGGGAGGGGGGGAAATAAATGGACAGGGAGGGGGTAAATAAATGGACAGGGAGGGGGAGGTAATAAATGGACAGGAGGGGGAGGGAATACATGGACAGGGAGGGGGGGGATAAATGGACGGGGGGGATAAATGGACGGGGGGGATAAATGGACAGGGAGGGGGGGGGAAATGGACAGGCAGGGTGGGGGAATAAATGGACAGGCAGGGTGGGGGGAATAAATTGAAAGGGGGGGGGGTAAATTGACAGGGAGGGGAATTGACGGGATTAGGAGGGGGAATGAGAGTGGGGAGGGGAGAAGAGAGTGACAACGGGGGAGACGAGAGTGACAAGGGAGGGGGAGAAGAGAGGGACACGCAGGGGAGAAGAGAGTGACAAGGGAGGAGGGGGGAGAAGAGGGGGGAGAAGAGAGGGACAAGGGGGGTTGAGAAGAGAGTGACGAGGGAGGGAGAGGGGGAGAAGAGAGTGACAAGGGAGGGGGGAGAGATTGACATCCATCACACACACACAATGCACCCCTTGCACACAGAAAAACACACAATGCATTACACACAGACACACACACACAAGCAATTCAACCCTTACACACAATGCATCTCTTACACACACAGAAACACACAATGCATTCCTTACACACACTCAATGCACCCCTTACAGACGCACACACTGCATCCCGTACATACACAGAAACACTCATTGCAGCCCTTACACATACAAACACAGATTCACACAATGCATTCCTTACACACATATCAGGACATCCCCTACTCCTGTGAACAAACTAATTGGTGGAACATTAAGGTGGACCCTGGGGCCCAGACCTTGAGCTGTGCAAAGGGCCTTAAAAAAAATGGAGCCTTCTTCCTGTTCTCCCAGAACACAAACAGCCTCCAGAGAGCCTGTTCTACACCAGATCAGTGGAGCCAGACTGCAGGTAGAGCCCATCACCATCCTCATCTGATTGTAAGTAGGCAATCTAGTATATTATTCGTGGCACTAATCTCTAATTTACCTCACATTAAAGGGACACTTTAGTCCCCAGAACCACTGCAGCTTAATGTAGTGGTTCTGGTGTCTATAGCCTGTCCCTGCAGGCCTTTTAATGTAAACACGGTGGCACTGCAGCACTTGCGTTAGTTAACATGGGGCATTGTGATGTCATATCGGGGGGGGGGGGGGGATGGGGGGCGGCAAACTTTACTTTTGCCTAGGGCGGCAAAAATCCTTGCACCGGCCCTGTTGAGGGTGAGTGAGACTTTATAGACTAAATTCCATACCACAAAATACATTAACTTATTTTTTTTTAATAATAAACAAAATCAGAGAAGTATACACCTTAACCCCTTAAGGACTGGCCTGTTATTGCGATGTTTGTATGTTAAGGAGCAGAGCAGTTTTAACACTTTTGTGGTGTTTGTGTTTAGCTGTAATTTTCCGCTCTCTCATTTACGGTTCCCATACAAGTTATATATTGTTTTTTTCACGACAAGAAGGGCTTTCTTTACATACCATTATTTGTATTATGTCATATATTGTATTTAAAAAATAATAATAAAATATGGTGAAAATGTAAAAAAAAAAACATGTTTTTGGACTTTTACTTGAAAAATCTTTTACTTATCTACAAAAGCTAATGAAAAAAACTGCTAAATAGATTCAAAATTTTGTCCCGAGTTTAAAAACACACAGTGTTTACATGCTTTATTGCTTTTTTTTTGCAAGTTATAGGCCTACAAATACAAGTAGGAAATTGCTGTTTCAATATATATATATATATTTTAAATGTATCAATAGTGACATTGTTACACCGTTATCTGTCATAAATCCCCGAAACACACCTAACATGTACATATTTTTTTAAAGTAGACAACCCAGGGTATTCAAAATGGGGTATGTCCAGTCTTTTTTAGTAGCCACCTAGTCACAAACACTGGCCAAAGTTAGCATTTATATTTGTTTGTGTGTTAAAAATGCAAAAAACGCTAACTTTGGCCGGTGTTTGTGACTAAGTGGCTACTAAAAAAGGCTGAACATACCCCATTTGCAATACCTTGGGTTGCCTTCTTTTGCAAATGGTATGCCATCATGGGGCTAATTCTCATTCCTTGGCTACCATACGCTCTCAAAGGCAACCTAACCAATCTGACAAATTTCAATAAAAAAAAAAGTAAAATCAAGCCTTATATTTGACCCTGTAACTTTCACAAACACTATAAAACCTTTACATGTGGGGTACTGTTATACTCAGGAGACTTCGCTGAACACAAATATGAGTGTATCAGAACAGTAAAATATATCACAGCAATAATATCCTCAGTGAAAGAGCTGTTTGTGTTTGAAAAATGCAAAAAACTTAACTTTCACTGACAATATCATCGCTGTGATATGTTTTACTGTTTTGAAACACTAATATTTGTGTTCAGCAAAGTCTCCCGAGTAAAACAGTACCCCCATGTACAGGATTTAGGGTGTCATAGAAAGTTACAGGGTTAAACACAGTGCTAGCAAATTCAATTATCTGGACTTTCGGCCTGGGTTGGCAGGCAGGTCCCTCAAATTGCAATCATTAAAATGACTTAATTAGGTAAAAATATTACATAAATACGCACGTATAATTTTAATATATATACATATTTATATATTTGACATCTACGTGTATATTTATGAAATTATTTAAGTAATTATTGACATATGTATATTTCGTATTATTTTTATTTATTTATTTATACATAGATATATATATCATTACATTCTAAGTGTATTTTGATATACCGTATATACTCGAGTATAAGCCGACCCGAATATAAGCCGAGGCCCCTAATTTTATCCCAAAAAACTGGGAAAACTTATTGACTCGAGTATAAGACTAGGGTGGGAAATGCAGCAGCTACTGGTAAATTTCTAAATAAAATTAGATCCTAAAAAAATATATTAATTGAATATTTATTTACAGTGTGTGTATAATGAATGCAGTGTGTGCGTATGTGTGTGTGTGTATGAGTGCAGCGTGTGTGTATGAGTGCAGTGTGTGTGTGCATGAATGCAGTGTGTGTGTGCATGAATGCAGTGTGTGTGTGTATGCAGTGTGTGAATGCAGTGTGTGCAGGGCCGGTGCAAGGATATTTGCCGCCGTAGGCAAAAAACATTTTGCCGCCCCCTCCCCCCCCCATATGTCCTGACTTCCCCTCCTCCTCCCTCAGTGGTCCTTACCTCCCCACCCCCGTGTTCCTTCACCCCCCCCAGTGGTCCTGACTCACCACTCCCCTAGTGGTCCTTACCCTCCCCTCCCCTAGTGGTCCTTATCCCACCCCCTCCCTCTCATAGTGGTCCTTATCCCCCTTCTCCCTCCCATAGTGTTCCTTATCCCCCCCATCCCTCCCATAGTGGTCCATATACCCCCCCTCCCTCCCATAGTGGTCCTTATACCCCCCTCCCTCCCATAGTGGTCCTTATCCCCCCCCCCTCCCTCCCATAGTGGTCCTTATCCCCCCCCCCTCCCTCCCATAGTGGTCCTTATACCCCCCTCCCTCCCATAGTGGTCCTTATACCCCCCCTCCCATAGTGGTCCTTATACCCCCCCTCCCTCCCATAGTGGTCCTTATACCACCCCCTCCCATAGTGGTCCTTATACCCACCTCCCTCCCATAGTGGTCCTTATCCCACCCCCTCCCTCCCATAGTGGTCCTTATCCCACCCCCTCCCTCCCATAGTGGTCCTTATACCCCCCTCCCTCCCATAGTGGTCCTTATCCCCCCCCCTCCCTCCCATAGTGGTCCTTATACCCCCCCCCTCCCATAGTGGTCCTTATACCCCCCCTCCCTCCCATAGCGGTCCTTATACCCACCTCCCTCCCATAGTGGTCCTTAACCCACCCCCCCCTCCCATAGTGGTCCTTAACCCACCCCCCCTCCCATAGTGGTCCTTATACCCCCCCCCTCCCTCCCATAGCGGTCCTTATACCCACCTCCCTCCCATAGTGGTCCTTAAAGGGACACTCCAGGCACCCAGACCACTTCAGCTCATTGGAGTGGTCTGGGTGCCAACTCCCACTACCCTTAACCCTGCAAGTGTAATTATTGCAGTTTTTTTAAAACTGCAATATTTACCTTGCAGGGTTAAGTCCTCCCCTAGTGGCTGTCTATTAGACAGCCACTAGAGGACACTTCCTGCTTCATAGCACAGGTTTTCTGTGCTAGAGCGTCGCTGGACGTCCTCACGCTGTGTGAGGACCTCCAGCGTCGCTCTATTCCCCATAGGGAAGCATTGAAATTCATTTTCAATGCTTTCCTATGGGGTGCGCTAATGCGCATGCGCGGCATTGCCGCGCATGCGCATTAGGTCTCCTCGGCCGGCGGGCGAGATCAGTCTCGCCCACCGGCCGACGTAACCAGAAGGAGGAGCGGCGGGGGAGGAGGAAGCAGTGACGTGGGACCTGTCGCTGCCCCTGGTAAGTGACTGAAGGGGTTTTCACCCCTTCAGTAACCGGGGATTGGTGGGTGGGAGGGAGAGGGACCCTCCAGTGCCAGAAAAACGGATCGTTTTTCTGGCACTGGAGTTTCCCTTTAACCCACCCCCCCCTCCCATAGTGGTCCTTATACCCCCCTCCCTCCCATAGTGGTCCTTATACCCCCCTCCCTCCCATAGTGGTCCTTATACCCCCCCCCCTCCCATAGTGGTCCTTATACCCCCCCCTCCCTCCCATAGCGGTCCTTATACCCACCTCCCTCCCATAGTGGTCCTTATACCCCCCCCCTCCCATAGTGGTCCTTATACCCCCCTCCCTCCCATAGTGGTCCTTATACCCCCCCCCCCCATAGCGGTCCTTATACCCACCTCCCTCCCATAGTGGTCCTTATACCCCCCCCCCCTCCCATAGTGGTCCTTATACCCCCCCCCCCCTCCCATAGTGGTCCTTATACCCCCCTCCCTCCCATAGTGGTCCTTAACCCACCCCCCCCCTCCCATAGTGGTCCTTATACCCCCCTCCCTCCCATAGTGGTCCTTAACCCACCCCCCACCCCTCCCATAGTGGTCCTTATACCCCTTTTTTTTGTTGTTATTAATTTTTATTTTATTATTATTCTTTTTTGATTATTATTTCTTATTTTATTTATATTTTTAGTCCCCCCTCCCTGCTTGATACATGGCAGGGAGGGGGGCTCTCCTTCCCTGGTGGTCCAGTGGCAGTTCAGTGGGGGGGAGAGGGGGGCTGGCAGAGCTGTACTTACCTGTTCTGCAGCTCCTGTCAGCTCTCTCCTCCTCCGCGCCGTCCGTGCAGCTCCTTCTATCAGCTCACACTGTAAGTCTCGCGAGAGCCGCGGCTCTCGCGAGATTTACACTGGGAGCTGACCGAGGTGCTGACCGGACGGCGCGGAGGAGGAGAGAGCTGAGAGCTGCAGGAGAGGTAAGTACAGCTCTGCCAGCCCCCCTCTCCCCCCAGTCTGTATTATGGCAATGCAAATTGCCATAATACAGACTCTGACTCGAGTATAAGCCGAGTTGGGGTTTTTCAGCCCAAAAAATGGGCTGAAAAACTCGGCTTATACTCGAGTATATACGGTAAATATATATATATATCAATATCAAAATACTGTTAGAATAAAATTGCATATATATATATATATTTTTTTTTTTTAATTATTAAAAATTATTTTTATTTTTGTTATTTATTTTTATTAACATATTATTTGTATTTTATAATAATATATATATATATATATATATACCATATATATAGTTATTATATATATTGTATACCGTATATACTCGAGTATAAGCCGACCCGAATATAAGCCGAGGCCCCTAATTTTTCCCCAAAAAACTGGGAAAACTTATTGACTCGAGTATAAGACTAGGGTGGGAAATGCAGCAGCTACTGGTAAATTTCTAAATAAAATTAGATCCTAAAAAAAATATATTAATTGAATATTTATTTACAGTGTGTGTATAATGAGTGCAGCGTGTGTGCGTATGAGTGCAGCGTGTGTGCGTATGAGTGCAGTGTGTGTATGAGTGCAGCGTGTGTGTGTGTGTATGAGTGCAGCGTGTGTATGAGTGCAGCGTGTGTATGAGTGCAGCGTGTGTATGAGTGCAGCGTGTGTATGAGTGCAGCGTGTGTATGAGTGCAGCGTGTGTATGAGTGCAGCGTGTGTATGAGTGCAGCGTGTGTATGAGTGCAGCGTGTGTATGAGTGCAGCGTGTGTATGAGTGCAGCGTGTGTATGAGTGCAGCGTGTGTATGAGTGCAGCGTGTGTATGAGTGCAGTGTGTGTGTATGAGTGCAGTGTGTATGAGTGCAGTGTGTATGAGTGCAGTGTGTGTATGAGTGCAGTGTGTGTATGAATGCAGTGTGTGTATGAATGCAGTGTATGAATGCAGTGTGTGCAGGGCCGGTGCAAGGATATTTGCCCCCCCCCCCATATGTCCTGACCTCCCCTCCTCCTCCCTCAGTGGTCCTTACCTCCCCACCCCCGTGTTCCTTCACCCCCCTCCCCCAGTGGTCCTGACTCACCCCTCCCCTAGTGGTCCTTACCCTCCCCTCCCCTAGTGGTCCTTACTTCCCCCTCCCCTAGTGGTCCTTACTTCCCCCTCCCCTAGTGGTCCTTACTTCCCCCTCCCCTCCCCTAGTGGTCCTTATCCCCCCCCTCCCTCCCATAGTGGTCCTTATCCCCCTCCCTCCCATAGTGTTCCTTTTCTCCCCCCCTCCCTCCCATAGTGGTCCTTATCCCCCCCCCTCCCTCCCATAGTGGTCCTTATCCCACCCC
This sequence comes from Pelobates fuscus, assembly GCF_036172605.1. NCBI lineage: Eukaryota > Metazoa > Chordata > Amphibia > Anura > Pelobatidae > Pelobates > Pelobates fuscus. The sequence continues at coordinate 45,508,341 of NC_086318.1, read as the reverse complement.
CTCCATCCGATAGTGGTCCTTATCCCCCCCTCCCTTCCATAGTGGTCCTTATCCCCCCCTCCCTCCCATAGTGGTCCTTATCCCCCCCTCCCTCCCATAGTGGTCCTTATCCCCCCCTCCCTCCCATAGTGGTCCTTATCCCCCCTCCCTCCCGTAGTGGTCCTTATACCCCCCCCCCCCCTCCCACAGTGGTCCTTATACCCCCTTTTTTTATTATTATTTTTTTTTATTATTATTATTTTTTTTTTTTATTATTATTTCTTATTTTATTTATATTTTCATTTATTTTTCGTCCCCCCTCCCTGCTTGATACATGGCAGGGAGGGGAGCTCTCCTTCCCTGGTGGTCCAGTGGCAGTTCAGTGGGGGGGAGAGGGGGGCTGGCAGAGCTGTAACTTACCTGTTCTGCAGCTCCTGTCAGCTCTCTCCTCCTCTGCGCCGTCCGTGCAGCTCCTTCTATCAGCTCACACTGTAAGTCTCGCGAGAGCCGCGGCTCTCGCGAGATTTACACTGGGAGCTGACCGAGGTGCTGAACGGACGGCGCGGAGGAGGAGAGAGCTGACAGGAGCTGCAGAACAGGTAAGTTACAGCTCTGCCAGCCCCCCTCTCCCCCAGTCTGTATTATGGCAATGTAAATTGCCATAATACAGACCTTGACTCGAGTATAAGCCGAGTTGGGGTTTTTCAGCCCAAAAAATGGTATATTCGGTATATTCGTGTGTAATTTAAATATAAGTGTATTTTTATATTAATATACGTATATATAAATATAAAAATACACTTAGTATGACATTATATATATATGATATATATACATATATTATATATAGGTATATATAGATTTAATACATGTATATATATCATATATATATATATATATACACATATTATTATTTTTTTCACACTTATTACTTTATTTTAAAACTTTATTTGTGATTTTTCACTTGCAGGGAGACTGCCTGTCAGCACAGACAGTCCCCATGCAGGCAGACACATGGACCCCTATTGCGGTCATGTGATCGAGTGATCACATGGCCGTGGGGTCCTGATCTGCCGAGGGGGGGCTGCCCGGGCAGACAGGCAGTCCCCCTGGACCGGGAGGAGAGCTGATCGCCGCCATGGGACCGACGGCGATCAGGTAAGTAGCCCCAGACCGTTATGACGGTTCAGGACCGTCAGCGGTCCAAACGCACGTTTTACCGCTGCCGGTCCTGAACCGTCAGCGGTCCTGAAGGGGTTAAACACATAAACATAAATACTTATCCCTGTGTAGCAAAAGGGCAGGGTAAATCTAAAAAGATAAATAGAAATAACACATAGTGCTTTCTGTATATGTAAATATAAAAGCAAAATATAGGAGGAATAGAACTCACAAGTAGTGATTTCCCGAACTGTTCGCCAGGAACCGTTCGCCGGCGAACATAGCTTGTTCGTGGCGAACGCGGCGGGCGAACATATGCGATGGTCGGTCCGCCCCCTATTCGTCATCATTGAGTAAACTTTGACCCTGTACCTCACAGTCAGCAGACACATTCCAGCCAATCAGCAGCAGACCCTCCCTCCCAGACCCTCCCACCTACATGACAAATAGGGGGGCGGACCGACCATCGCATATGTTCGCCCGCCGCGTTCACCACGAACAAGCTATGTTCACCAGCGAACGGTTCCCGGCGAACAGTTCGGGACATCACTACTCACAAAGTATAGAGCCGTGTCAGGCTCTATATACTGCGCTCCAAGGGTGCCTATACAGGCTTCGAGATGAGTATAATTCTTCCTTCTGTAGTTAAATTACTGAAGATGGAGGCTCCATTTGAATGATGGAAAATTTTATTTGCAAAGTTTAACAAAAAGTTAAAAACAAAATAGGGACAATAAGCAGTGTATGAATAACAAATAAATGTCACCGCAGGGAAAAATATAAACAAGTCCCAAGTAGTAATCAGTAGACACGTTTCGACTCCTCCTAGAGTCTTCCTCAATGCTGATCTGTGCCTCCATTCTTCCGGCATATATAGTCTGGTAATTAGTATTCATTCCGTTCACCTGGCTTGTTCCGACATCCTTTCTGGCGGGTAAGTAATGTGTCATCGTGGTGCACATTTCCGTCACTTCTGGTTTCGGAGTGAGCCTGGTAAAAAGGCGGAAGTAGTCCGGGCGCCATTTTACTTAGGGGAAAGAAGAATCCTCAAACGGAGTGATAGATAAGTATTAATATAAAATATGCATAGTGCAATGAATTAAAATAGTAATATGTAATGTTGTTTTTTCACTGTATTCTTGCATTTATTATCAGCTAAATATCTCCTTTTCTTCCTTTCTGTAACGCTCACTCAATGCTTCAATAATATAAAGATTGACAAAAAAAAAAAAAAAAAATTTAGTAAGGAGTTTTATTAAACCCCATAAAACTAACAATACATTCAAACTAAAATCTGGTTTTTATTATTGCAAATTGTGCTCTGGTTGTAAAAAAATTAGTTTTAAAAAGGCGCCTATCACATCATTTAAATCGTCAGTGACAGGAATACATTTTAATGTTAGAGATATTCTAACTTGTCACTCCACAAACGTTATATACCTCCTCTGGTGCCCATGTGGACTGCAGTATGTGGGTATGACTACCAGGAACCTAAAAACACATGGGTAATATCCAGAGGGGGTATGAAAAACACAGTGTATCTGCTCATTTTGCCCAATTCCATAATAAGGATCCATCACTTTTAAATTTGATGGCTATTTATAAAAAAGTTCCCAATTGGAGAGGAGAGGATAATTTTAAAGAACTAGGTAAAATAGAAACAAGATGGATTTTTACTTTACACACCTTGGCTCCAAAGGGTCTTAATATTGATTTCGAATTGGTTCATTTTCTTTAAACTTCTGGGTAATTTACTATTAATATCTTGTACTTAAAAAAAGTCCTTAAACCCTTTTTTTTATAATTGTATTTCTATTCATTTATTTAATTTTTATCCATTATGATATAATGTTTATGCAATTGTTTTTTTATAATATATTACTATTTTAATTCATTGCACTATGCATATTTTATATTAATACTTATGTACCACTCCGTTTGAGGATTCTTCTTTCCCCTAAGTAAAAGTAAAATGGCGCCCGGACTACTTCCGGCTTTTTACCAGGCTCACTCCGAAACCGGAAGTGACGGAAATGTGCGCCACGATGACACATTACTTACCCGCCGGAAAGGATGTCGGAACAAGCCAGGTGAACGGAATTAATACTAATTACCAGCCTGCCAACTGAAAGAGTGGGATAGAAAAAAACACTCACCTAAAGTAAACGTAACAAAGAAAATGGTAATAACCTTTATTAAACTAAAATTAAGCAAAGAAAATATATGTAATAGGTATAAAGCTTGCCCTGGATAGAAACACCATAGAAAGTTGTGTTAGTGAAATTCACATAAAGGTGAGGAATTAAAAACCTGGGGATATGTTCCTTAATCTCATAGAAAATGATATATATATTGTATGTGCACATACGTATAAAGTCCACTAAAATAAATAGTAGTAAGGCCTCTAAAAAGGACCAAGTTAGACTATAGGGACATCCAATATGTGGACCAATATATAAGAGAAACAGAACATAAGTACAGACTGCTCCGTACAAACGGTGAAAATTAAATAAACCAAGTCGCGCTAAAACGGTAAAATCCGTAAGTAATATATATAGCTGGGATCGTGGTACCTAGCAATAGTAGAAATGCCGATATGGTACTGGAGTTAAACTGTGGTCATTATAAATAGTGTCTCAATAGAGTATATCAAGATAGCTCACTGGTGGAAAATAAATTCACAAAGAAGCACAAACGGTGTAGAGCTATGTAGCAGACTCTCTGGGAGGCATATGTCTCGTTTAGCAATATAAACTATAGGGGAAATCCAATAGTGATATATCCCCTAGTGTGAGACTAAAAGATATATAAAATCCACAGCGGTATATAACCTTAAATCAAAAAAGCCCCCTCCGTTTTTTCAGTTCTTATGATAGCAATACTTATCCATGCCTTATCCTTATACACAGCACTGAGTGCCAGTGGTCTTGTGCATTTAACACCTGGTTTAGCTGAAAAACATGTTCTTAATCTCTGTCAGCCATATAAACATGTCGTCAGCTACTCTTGTTTTGCATATATGCAAGCAAGTTAAAGATTTAACTAATTACCAACCCAGTCCGTTACACCTCATTTACATTAGGCGCAGCAAGACTCCCAGAACGCACAGCAAGCCATCCTAATGCCTACCTTTAGCCAGATAGCTATATAACACCAACCAGACAAGCCAAGCAACTCACTTTAGCATTTTTTTATGATACATCTTAGTCACTCTCACAATGCCCACTACGATGTGCACACTATGTATGTAACTAGCTTGACCATAACAGGCGCACGTTTCACTCTTAACTAAGCTTTAAAGACACAACTACCTACACTTGTATATCCTATAAAAATTTGTGCAAGTCAATCATTTGCCTCAAATGTCAAACGAAATGTACGCCTGAGTACTGCCTCATGCCTGCTTGTATTTTTCTTTTGCACAGCAAAAATAAAGAATATAAAAAAAAAAAAAAAAAAAAAAGCCCCCTCCGAAATTAGTAACTTTAGAGGAAAGGAGACGATATCCTAGAAAACCCTGGGCTTACTATCTAGCCCACAGGCAGGCCATAGATACTAAACTGCTGCTTCAAGGCAGCCTAGCAAATCCCTATAAGCTTATGTAAGCACATACTTGGAAAAAATAAATAAATAAATAATGAAAGCGGACATCCGTCAAACCCAGGTAAAGAGTAGAAAAGAAATGCTTAGTTAAAGTAAATGCATCGTCAAAATGCTCGACGCACGTTTCAGCGTTTACATACGCCTTTGTTGTGGGGTTAAGCCCCCGTGTTACCTCTTGTAATCTACTTTGGGGTTCTGACGTTGGCTAGTCCAACATCAGCACTCCTATCTCATATTTAATTACCAGCCTATATATGCTGGAAGAATGGAGGCACAGATCAGAATTGAGGAAGACTCCAGGAGGATTTGAAACGTGTCTGCTGATTGCTACTTGGGACTTTTTTGTATTTTACCCTGCGGTGACTTTTATTTGTTATTCATACACTGCTTATTGTCCCTATTTTGTTTTTAACTTTTTGTTAAACTTTGCAAATAGAATTTTCCATCATTCAACTGGAGCCTCCATCTTCAATAATTTAACTACAGAAGGAAGAATTATCTCGAAGCCTGTATAGGCACCCTTGGAGCGCAGTATATAGAGCCTGACACGGCTCTGTACTTTGTGAGTTCTATTCCTTTAATATTTTGCTTTTATATTTATATATACAGAAAGCACTATGTGTTATTTCTTTTTATCTTTTTAGATTTACCCTGCCCTTTTGCTACACAGGGATAAGTATTTATGTGTATGTGTTTAAGGTGTTTACTTCTCTGATTTTGTTTATTGTCTTTATATGGTGAAGGGGATACACCAGCTATACACCTTATTCTGTGTGTTGTTATCCACTGTGAAGCGCCTACACACCTTACTATTACATACATTTTTTTTTTATTGACTTATACTTTCTTTTGGTATTGAAAGTGCTGAATAATAGGAATTACCATCGTGTGGTTGAATAGATTGTTACTCCTGAATAGGTTCATACCAGACTCAGAATACCTATAGAAGAAAACAGGTTCACTATATATACTCAGTTTGTTAAGGGACACTACCTATTGGCACCAAAACATTTAGGAGTAGTGATGTCCCGAACTGTTCGCTGGCGAATAGTTCCTGGCGAACATCGCTTGTTCGCGTTCGCCACGGATGGCGAACACATGCGCTGTTCGGTCCGCCCCCTATTCGTCATCATTGAGTAAACTTTGACCCTGGCCTGTACCTCACAGTCAGCAGACACATTCCAGCGATTCAGCAGCAGACCCTCCCTCCCAGATCCTCCCACCTCCTGGACAGCATCCATTTTACATTCATTGTGAAGCTGCATTCTTAGTGAGAGTAGGGACAGTGTAGCTGCTGCTGATTTGATAGGGAAATTGATAGCTAGGCTAGTGTATTCAGTGTCCACTACAGTCCTGAAGGACTCATCTGATCTCTGCTGTAAGGACCGCACCCCAAAAAGCCTTTTTTAGGGCTAGAACATCAGTCTGCTTTTTTTTTTTCTGTGTAATGTAATTGCAGTTGCCTGCCTGCCAGCCTGTGTGTCAGGCTCACAGCATATACTGTGCCCACTTGCCCAGTGCCACCACTCACTCACTGGTGTCACAATAGCTTGCATTTAAACAAAAAAAACAACCTTTTTTTAATGTAGTATAATAGCAGTCAGTTTCCTTCCCTAGTGTGCGTTTCAGGGCCTGCCCAGTGCCACCACTCACTCACTGGTGTCACAATAGCTTGCATTTAAAAAAAAAAAAACTTTTTGGACTGTAATATAATAGCAGTCAGTTTCCTTCACGAGTGTGCATTTCAGGGCCTGCCCAGTGCCACCACTCACTCACTGGTGTCACAATAGCTTGCATTTAACAAAAAAAACACTTTTGGGACTGTAATATAATAGCAGTCAGTTTCCTTCACTAGTGTGCGTTTCAGGGCCTGCCAGGGCACAGTGTCACCAGTGCAACTCATATCTGGTGTAACAGTAGTGTACATTTTAAAAAAAAAAATACAATTTTGACTGTAATAGATTGAATAGCAGTTAGTTGTCTGCCAGCGTGTGTGTCAGGCTCACAGCGTATACTGTGCCCACTTGCCCGGTGCCACCACTCACTCACTGGTGTCCCAATAGCTTGCATTTAACAAAAAAAAAACTTTTTTGACTGTAATATAATAGCAGTCAGTTTCCTTCACTAGTGTGCGTTTCAGGGCCTGCCCGGTGCCACCACTCACTCACTGGTGTCCCAATAGTTTGCATTTAACAAAAAAAACCTTTTTGGACTGTAATATAATAGCAGTCAGTTTCCTTCACTTGTGTGCATTTCAGGGCCTGCCAGGGCACAGTGTCACACCAGTGCAACTCATATCTGGTGTTACAGTAGTGTACATTTAAAAAAAATAATAATTTTTGACTTTAATAGATTGAATAGCAGTTAATTGTCTGCCAGCGTGTGTGTCAGGCTCACAGCGTATACTGTGCCCACCTGCCCAGTGCCACCACTCACTCACTGGTGTCCCAATAGCTTGCATTTAAAAAAAACTAAACTTTTTTGACTGTAATATAATAGCAGTCAGTTTCCTTCACTAGTGTGCGTTTCAGGGCCTGCCCAGTGCCACCACTCACTCACTGGTGTCCCAATAGCTTGCATTTAAAAAAAACTAAACTTTTTTTTGATTCTTTATTTTTCATTGTGCATGAGGTAACAGAACATTTGACAATGCCACAACGGCATATAAAAACTCAGGTACAACACAGTTTTACATATATATGGCATGAAGGTAACGGCACATTTTTAAATGTATTATGATCAGGTTAGGCAGACATGTATGGTTCTCAGCAGTTTAAGTTAATTATGATTCAATTTTTCTCGTCTAAAACATAACAACAGGTAAGAGTTAAACATTTTCATAACCCTATGAAACACCGCTTTGCTATCTAGTCATGAAATTCTTATGCTGTGTCAAGGGTTAGTGTGTGGGTACAGGCTAAGTTTAAGTGTAAGGATGAGTTTACAACGTTTATAGGTACATGCAAATAAAGTTCTGCAGGATCGGAATATGTCGTGCTATACGTTAACTTAGGTTCCATACTAGCGGCAGGTAGGCGTCTACATCTAATTATGTCGGCATGGCCGTAGAGTAGCGGCACGATTCGTTAACGATGTAGGCTAAATAAACATAAAAGTATAAACAGGCTTCATTTCACAGTCCTAAAATTAAACAAAGATAATACCTTGGAGGTTAACCAGACACAGGCGTTTAGCTGCTAGGCCGCTACTTAGACAGGCTTGGTCTGCCATGTCAGAGAATCTTTTAAGTGATAGTTTTACCCAGAGACTATACATCGTGCCATATCAGCGCATTTAAGCGGGTTCCTGACATTTAACTTAAAGGTTAATCCACGCAGTTAGTTTGTGTGTCACTATGTATTGCTGGGCGCTGGTGAATAATCAAGAAAAACAACAACAAACAAAATGTAGTCTGATCGCTGGTTTACCTAGCCAGTCTAGGGTATATGATGGTAACTTCTTGTTGCTAGTCCGCTAGGTGTGCACTGTAAGCGTTTGATAATATTGCTTGGACTATTGCTGGGGCCAGGAGTTTGACGCCCGGTTAAGGGGCCTTTTGTTTCGATCGTTAATGCGGTTCAGTTGGGTAGGGGGGGTGTTAATGCACGGTCGGAAAGTTGCTCTACGGGAGTGGGGGTATGTTGCTGTGTCTAGGGTGTAGCCTAGTGTGAGTAAGAACTAGGAAAATCAAACATTTAAAACTTGTGGTAGCTAAGGGTAACTGCGGGTGTTGGGTACCCCAAAACACAATCAAGAGTTCAAGTGGTGACCGTCCAGTGGAGGCTTCCGCGGTACGAATGCTGTCACTTTCGCCGGGTCCCAGCGTTGAGGCACAGGATTGGGCCTCTGAAATCCGTCTGGAGGCAGCGAGTCCAGAGTGAGTCCCAATGTGTGCAATAGAGTCTGAGCTTCAGTGAGGTCACGGACTGCGTGCTGGGTTTCTCCGTGTAGTATTAAGAGGGTTCGTGATAGCCGCCATTTGTATTGGATGCTCTTCTGCCTAAGGAAGGTGGTAACCGGTTTGAGGGATCTCCGCCAGGCCAGGGTCCCTCCCGAAAGGTCTGGGTAAAAGGTGAGTTGCGTCCCTTCGAAATTGTAAGAGTCCCTGTCTTTGAGGGCCATGAGCATCGCCGCCTTGTCCCTACCATTGCGGAAACGGACTATTAGGTCCCTCGGGGCTGCTGCTGGGGCTGTTGGTGCTTTGGGTATGCGGAAACAATCCTCCATAGCCATAGATTTGGCCTGTCGTGGGGGTAATAATGCCACCATGAGGCGCCTCAGCATATGTGGCAGCTCCTCTGTGGGTATAGCTTCCGGGACACCCCTGATCTTTAGATGGTTTTGCGCCGCATGTCTTCCAGCATCGCCAATCTGGTATCAAACGCTGCGTTCTGTTTCTGGAGCCCCTGTATTGTTTGCTGCATGGAGGCAATTTGGTGTGAATGCTCCCCTGTGGTGGCTTAAATGGCTCCGATCCCACCCGTCAGGCCCTGGAGGCCTGCACGTAGGTTCGCCATGTCAGCCAGGATATTGTTTTGTAGCTCTGCCAGCAGACTTTTCAGCACCGCTCTGGTTACCGGTTCCTTGTCTGGGCTGAGCGGTTTTACTTCTGGTGCCAGTCTAGTCGGCATGTCGTCGTCCTCCAGGGACAATTCTTCAGACAGGTCTGAGTAGGCCTCAGGAAAGTCGGCCATTTTGGGCCCGCCTGTCTGTTGTGCCCAGGGCCGGACTGGCCCACCGGGATACCGGGAAATTTCCCGGTGGGCCGTCGGCAACTGGGGCCGGGGTGACCTGCGGCCGCAGGGAGAACTTGAAAGGCGGCCGCAGGGGAAGCTTTTCATGAGGCCGGGAGCAGGCTCTTCTGGGGGAGCAGGCTGTTCTGTCTCTGCTCCCCCTCCCTCGCGCGCAGCTTAATGAGACCGGAGCCGGAATATGACGTCATATTCCGGCCCCGGTCTTTCTAGCGCGCGAGGGAGGGGGAGCAGAGACAGAACAGCCTGCTCCCCCAGAAGAGCCTGCTCCCGGCCTCATGAAAAGCTTCCCCTGCGGCCGCCTTTCAAGTTCTCCCTGCGGCCGCCAGCACAGCTACCAGTCTGCCCACCCACACACCCACAAATGTAAGTAGTCATTTTATGTGATGGGGCTAAATTAATTAAAGGGGGGGGGTGGATAATGGATTAATTAAAGAATTAAAGGGGAGGGAGGTTTAATTAAGGGGGGGGGGGTGTATTAATTAAGGGGGGGTGGATTAATTACGGGGGGAGTGAGTATTAATTAAGGGGGTGTATTAATTAAGGGTGTGTTAATTAAGGGGGGTGTATTCATTAAGTGGGTGTATTAATTAAGGGGGAGTGAGTATTAATTAAGGGGGTGTATTAATTAAGGGGGTGTATTAATTAAGGGGGGAGTGAGTATTAATTAAGGGAGGTGTATTAATTAAGGGGGGTGTATTAATTAAGGGGGGTGTATTAATTAAGGGGGTGTATTAATTAAGGGGGTGTATTGATTAATTAAGGCGGGAGTGAGTATTAATTAAGGGGGGTGTGGATTAATTAAGGGGTTGTATTAAGGGGGTGTATTAATTAAGGGGTGTGTGGATTAATTAAGGGGTGTGTAATAATTAAGGGGGGAGTGAGTATTAATTAAGTGTGGTGTATTAAGGGGGAGTGAGGATTAATTAAGGGGTGAGTGGATTAATTAAGGGGTGAGTGGATTAATTAAGGGGGATGTATTAATTAAGGGGGTGTGGATTAATTAAGGGGGGTGTGGATTAATTAAGGGGGGTGTATTAAGGGGGAGTGAGGATTAATTAAGGGGGTGTAATAATTAAGGGGTGTGTGGATTAATTAAGGGGGGTGTATTAATTAAGGGGGGTGTATTAATTAAGGGGTGTGTTGATTAATTAAGGGGGAGTGAGGATTAATTAAGGGGGTGTATTAATTAAGGGGGGGGTGAGGATTTATTAAGGGGGGTGTATTAATTAAGGGGTGTGTGGATTAATTAAAGGGGGCTGTGGATTAAAGAATTAAAGGGGGAGGTTTACATAATGGGGGTGCAGGTTTTTTTTGATTAAGGGTGTTGCAGTATTCTATTTATTAAGGGAGGATGTGCACTGCAGATTTTTGTTTTTGTTAAGGGGGTGTGCAGGTTTTTTGTTATTAAGAGGGGTTGTGCACGTTTTTGTTTTTTATTAAGGGGGTGTGCAGGGTTTTTTATTAAGGGGGTGTGCAGGATTTTTATGTGTAGGGAGTGAATGAAATTTATGCGATCGGGGTGCAGGGTTTTTATGTGTAGGGAGTGTCTGAAATTTATGTGATCGGGGTGCAGGGTTTTTATATGAAGGGCGAGACAAGGGGCTTTGTAGAAAGGGGCAGGGCAGGAGTTTTCTAGAAGGTTCTCACCAGCCCCTTTCTACAAAAGCACTGGTCTTCCCCCTTCTACAAAACTGGCGCATTTTACAAATTTTACAAGCAGTTTACAAATTTGTGCAATAAATATTATTGAAAACATCGAAAAAATATGTGGGTGTTTTCTTACATTTTTATTATGGGGGGGGGGGGGGGGAAGTTGCCACACTCAGGGTCCGCCCCGGGTGCCAAATGCTCTAGGTACGCCCCTGCCCACAGGTACTAAAAAATATGTATGTCAGTGGAAGTGTGTGTTTGTGTCATGCTGTGTGTGTTTGTGTCTGTCTGTCATGGTGTGTGTGTATGTGTCTGTGTCATGCTGTGTGTGTGTGTGTCTGGATCATGCTGTGTGTGTGTGTGTCTGTCTGTCTGTGTCATGCTGTGTGTGTCTGCGTCATGCTGTGTGTGTGTGTCTGCGTCATGCTGTGTGTGTGTGTCTGTGTCATGCTGTGTGTGTCTGTATCATGCTGTGTTTATGTCTGTGTCATGCTGTGTATCTGTCTGTGTCATGCTGTGTGTCTGTCTGTGTCATGCTGTGTCTGTATCATGGTGTGTGTATGTCTGTCATGGTGTGTGTGTGTCTGTCTGTGTCATGCTGTTTGTGTGTCTGTGTCATGCGGTGTGTGTGTGTCTGTATCATGCTGTGTGTCTGTATCATGGTGTGTGTCTGTCATTGTGTGTGTGTGTGTCTGTCATGGTGTGTGTGTGTGTCTGTCATGGTGTGTGTGTGTGTGTCTGTGTCATGCTGTGTGTGTGTCTGTGTCATGCGGTGTGTGTCTGTCTGTGTCATGCGGTGTGTGTGTGTCTGTGTCATGCTGTGTATCTGTCTGTGTCATGCAGTGTGTGTGTGTCTGTCTGTGTCATGCAGTGTGTGTGTGTCTGTCTGTGTCATGCAGTGTGTGTGTGTGTCTGTCTGTGTCATGCTGTGTGTCTGTCTGTGTCATGCTGTGTGTCTGTCTGTGTCATGCTGTGTGTCTGTCTGTGTCATGCTGTGTGTGTGTCTGTGTTACGTTGTGTGTGTGTCTGTCTGTGTTACGCTGTGTGTGTGTCTGTCTGTGTTACGCTGTGTGTGTGTGTCTGTATGTGTCATGCTGTGTGTCTGTGTCACGGTGTGTCTGTATCATGCTGTGTGTCTGTCTGTGTCATGCTGTGTGTCTGTCTGTGTCACGGTGTGTCTGTATCATGCTGTGTGTCTGTCTGTATCATGCTGTGTGTCTGTCTGTGTCATGCTGTGTGTCTGTCTGTGTCATGCTGTGTGTCTGTCTGTCTGTGTTACGCTGTGTGTGTGTCTGTGTTACGTTGTGTGTGTGTCTGTATGTGTTACGCTGTGTGTGTGTCTGTCTGTGTTAAGCTGTGTGTGTGTGTCTGTATGTGTCATGCTGTGTGTCTGTCTGTGTCACGGTGTGTCTGTATCATGGTGTGTGTCTGTCATGGTGTGTGTGTGTGTCTTTGTCTGTCATGGTGTGTGTGTGTGTGTGTGTCAGTCGTGGTGTGTGTGTGTCAGTCGTGGTGTCTGTGTGTGTTTTTAAAAATAGTGTTTTACTCACCTTTTTTTTTTCCCAACGTCGTGCTGGTCTCTGCCTCTATGACTGAGATCATCAAGCTTGATGATCTCAGCCAATCCGCACTGACACAGGAAGCGCCTCTAGTGACCGTCTGAGTGTCTGTCACTAGAGGTGTCACTAGGAAGCAATGTAAACACTGCCTTTTCTCTGCAAAGTCAGTGTTTACATTCAAAAGCCTGCAGGGACAGGCTATAGACACCAGAACCACTACATTAAGCTGTGTGTGTGTGCGCCTGCTAGTGAGCTTGCTTGCATGTGTATGTGTGTGTGTGTGTGTGTGCCTGCTAGTGAGTGAGCTTGTGTTTTTATGTCAATGAGCTTATGTATATTAGTGAAATTGTTTGTCTATGAGGCTGTGTATCAATGAGCTTGTGTGTGTCAGTGAGATTGTCTGTGTCTGCATGTGAGTATGCTTACTGTATAATTAAATGTTTTACTCTGAAAGGACCAATATATTATATTAGAAAAAGCAATATATATATATATATATATATATATATATATATATATATATATGTATAGCGACAATATATGGCGCAATGACTTATGGGGCTGGCATAGATTTTTTTTTCCAGGGCTGCTTTGTATCCCCAGTCCGGCCCTGGTTGTGCCTGCCTCAGAAGCACGCCAATGTCGTGGCTTAATCAGGGTTTGTCAGCTTAATCTTCTTATGTTTACGACCCATATTGTAATCTGGGTCTACCGCCTGTGTCTACCGACGTTTCGGTCCAGCAATTCAGCGGGTAAAGTGGGTAAGTATCTAGATGTGTCTCGGAGCTCCGAGACCATGCGGCCATGCCGTTCAATCGCTTAGCCACGCCCCAAGAAGAAGTCTACTTTTAACCTTCAGTGTTACTTGTCAAAACTAAACTTTTTTGACTGTAATATAATAGCAGTCAGTTTCCTTCACGCGTGTGCGTTTCAGGGCCTGCCAGGGCACAGTGTCACACCAGTGCAACTCATATCTGGTGTAACAGTAGTGTACATTTTTAAAACAAAATCCAATTTTGACTGTAATAGATTGAATAGCAGTTAGTTGTCTGCCAGCATGTGTGTCAGGCTCGCAGCGTATACTGTGCCCACTTGCCCAGTGCCACCACTCATATCTGGTGTCACAATAGCTTGCATTTAACAAAAAAATACCTTTTTGGACTGTAATATAATAGCAGTCAGTTTCCTTCACGAGTGTGCATTTCAGGGCCTGCCCAGTGCCACCACTCACTCATATCTGGTGTCCCAATAGCTTGCATTTAAAAAAAAACGAAACTTTTTTGACTGTAATATAATAGCAGTCAGTTTCCTTCACTAGTGTGCGTTTCAGGGCCTGCCCAGTGCCACCACTCACTCATATCTGGTGTCCCAATAGCTTGCATTTAATAAAAAATAAAGTTTTTGGACTGTAATATAATAGCAGTCAGTTTCCTTCATGAGTGTGCGTTTCAGGGCCTGCCAGGGCACAGTGTCACACCAGTGCCACTCATATCTGTTGTCACAGTAGCTTGCACGCATAGTACCACTAATCGAAAAAAAAAATGACAGGTAGAGGCAGGCCACCCTGCAGGGGCCGTCGTGGTCGTGGTTCTGTGATTCCCTTTGGCCCTAGAATAATGCCCAGTGTTCAGAGGCCACGTACCCTGAACTTATTTATTATTTATTTATTATTGCCATTTATATAGCGCCAACAGATTCCGTAGCGCTTTACAATATTATGAGAGGGGGATTTAACTATAAATAGGACAATTACAAATAAACTTACAGGAACAATAGGTTGAAGAGGACCCTGCTCTGAAAAGTTCTGAGGACATAGTTGACTGGCTAACACAGGACACCCAATCTTCTACAGCTTCCGCTCGGAACCTCGACGCACCATCCTCCTCCAGCTTAGCTTCGGGCACCTCTTAAGTTACCACTCGCCCGCCTGCCGCCACCACCAACACTAGCACCACAGCTGCTTCACTTGGTATGTCAGAGGAGTTATTTACACATCAGTTGGAAGAAATGAGTGATGCGCAACCATTATTGCCAGAGGATGTAGATAACAGGGATATGTCTCAGTCAGGCAGCATTACAAACGTACGGTGTGATGATGATGATGTTGTACCCACTGCTGCTTCCTTTGCTGAGTTGTCAGATACAAGTGAAGTGGTTGATGATGACGATGCGTCCGTGGATGTCACGTGGATGCCCGCTAGAAGAGAAGAAGAACAGGGGGAAAGTTCAGATTGGGAGACAGAGAGGAGGAGGAGACGAGTTGGAAGCAGGGGGAGGTCGTCGCAAGGAGCTAGTGGCACAGTCAGACAGCATGCATCGGCACCCGGGGTCAGCCAGACAGCACGCCAATCAACGCATGCTGTTGCCACCATCAGAATGCCATCATTGCAGAGCTCAGCAGTGTGGCATTTTTGTTGTGTGTCTGCCTCTGACAACAGCAATGCCATTTGCAACCTGTGCCAAAAGAAACTGAGTCGTGGGAAGTCCAACAACCACCTAGGTACAACTGCTTTGCGAAGTTACATGATCGCACATCACAAACGGGATCAACACATGAGTACAAGCAGCACACAAACTCAAAGCCGCCATCCTCCTCCTGGTCCAGCATCTTCAGCCATGTTAACCACTGCTGTCCTCCTTGCCCCCTCTCAACCATCGGCCCCTCCGTCTCTCGCCTTGAGCAGTTCCTGCTCATCTGCCCACAGTCAGGTGTCTGTCAAGGACATGTTTGAGCATAAGAAGCCAATGTCACAAAGTCACCCCCTTGCCCGGCGTCTGACAGCTGGCTTGACTGAACTTATCCCGCCAGCTTTTACCATACAAGCTGGTGGAGTCTGAGGCGTTCAAAAAATTTGTAGCTATTGGGACACCACAGTGGAAGGTACCCGGCTGAAATTTCTTTGCACAAAAGGCAATGCCCAACCTGTACTCGATTGTGCAAAAGGAAGTAATGGCATGTCTGGCACACAGTGTTGGGACAAGGGTCCATCTGACCACTGATACCTGGTCTGCAAAGCATGGTCAGGGCAGGTATATCACCTACACTGCGCATTGGGTAAACCTGCTGACGGCTGCCAAGCATGGAATGCGTGGCTCTGCAGAGGAGTTGGTGACACCGCCACAACTTGCAGGCAGGCCTGCTGCCACCTCCTCTACTCCTCCTACTCCATCCTCTTCCATAACCTCCTCGGCTGAGTCCTCTTCTGCTGCTGCATCTTGCTCCACATCAACGGCACCCCCCAGCTCCCCAGGTACTGTTCCACATCCCGGATACGGCAGTGTCACGCCGTCTCGGGATTGACTTGCCTGAAAGCAGAGAGCCACACCGGACCAGCACTCCTGTCCGCCCTGAACGCACAGGTGGATCAGTGGCTGACTCCGCACCAACTGGAGATCGACAAAGTGGTTTGTGACAACGGAAGAAATTTGTTGGCGGCATTGCATTAGGGCAAGTTGACACATGTGCCGTGCATGGCACATGTGTGTAATCTGATCTTACAACGCTTTGTGCATAAGTACCCAGGCTTACAGGACGTCCTTAAGCAGGCCAGGAAGGTGTGTGGCCATTTCAGGTGTTCCTACACGGCCATAGCGCACTTTTCCGATATCCAGCGGCGAAACAACATGCCAGTGAGGCGCTTGATTTGCGACAGCCCGACACGTTGGAATTCAACACACTCCTAATGTTCGACCGCCTGCTCCAACAAGAAAAAGCCGTTAACGAGTATTTGTATGACCGGGGTGCTAGGACAGCCTCTGCGGAGCTGGGAATTTTTCTGGGAATGCCTGTAGGCTCATGCGTCCTTTTGAGGAGGTGACAAACCTAGTCAGTCACACCAAAGGCACCATCAGCGACATCATACCATTTGTTTTCTTCCTGGAGCGTGCCCTGCGAAGAGTGCTGGATCAGGCCGTAGATGAGCATGAAGAGGAAGAGTTGTGGTCACCATCACCACCAGAAACAGCCTTATCAGCATCACTTGCTGGACCTGCGGCAACGTTGGAAGAGGATTGTGAGGAAGAGGAGTCAGAGGAGGAATGTGGCTTTGAGGAGGAGGAGGAAGACCTACCACAACAGGCATCCCAGGGTGTTTGTTGTCACCTATCTGGTACCCGTGGTGTTGTACGTGGCTGGGGGGAAGAACATTCCTTCAGAGAGATCACTGAGGACGCGAACAGGACATAAGTAGCTCGGCATCCAACCTTGTGCAAATGGGGTCTTTCATGCTGTCGTGCCTGTTGAGGGACCCTCGTATAAAAAGGCTGAAGGAGAACGACCTGTACTGGGTGTCCACACTACTAGACCCCCGGTATAAGCAGAAAGTGCCTGAAATGTTACCGAATTACGGCAAGTCGGAAAGGATGCAGCAGTTCCAAAATCAATTAAAAAGTATGCTTTACACAGCGTATAAGGGTGATGTCACAGCACAACGGGAATCTAACAGGGGAAGAGGTGAAAGTAATCCTCCTCCTCCCACGACCACGCCGGCAAGGACAGGACGCTTTACAGGCGTGTTGTTGATGGAGGACATGCAGAGCTTTTTAAGTCCTACGCATCGCCACAGCCCTTTGTGGTCCACCCTCAGAGAACGACTCGACCGACAGGTAGCAGACTACCTCGCCTTAACTGCAGATATCGACACTCTGAGGAGCGATGAACCCCTTGACTACTGGGTGTGCAGGCTTGACCTGTGGCGTGAGCTATCCCAATTTGCGATAGAACTTCTGGCCTGCCCCGCTTCAAGTGTCCTGTCAGAAAGGACCTTCAGTGCAGCAGGAGGTATTGTCACTGAGAAGAGAAGTCGCCTAGGTCAAAAAAGTCTAGATTACCTCACCTTTATTAAGATGAATGAGGGATGGATCCCAAAGGGACTGACAGTGGGCGATACATTTGACTAAAAAAGGCCTGATGAGGGGGGCTACTTAACACACCACTCCTATCTGGTGGCACATTAGATTGCACGCGCAGTGCCCCAAATTTGAAGTAGGAGGACCGACCAAGCATGTTTTTCCATCTCCCGCTTTCTAAAATCGATGCCTTATATACACGTCCCCTGATAGGGGACGTAACAGGGATTAAACTGATAAGAATAGTACTACTTAACACACCACTCCTATCTGGTGGCACATTAGATTGCACGCGCAGTGCCCCAAATTTGAAGTAGGAGGACCGACCAAGCATTTTTTTTTCCATCTCCCGCTTCCTAAATTGATGCCTTATATACATGTCCCCTGATAGGGGACGTAACAGGGATTAAACTGATAGGAATAGTACTAATTAACACACCTTATAATAACGCAGAGAGAGGCAACACAGAGAGAGGAGTCTGAAGAAGAGGAGTCAGAGGAGGAAGGTGGCTTTGAGGAGGTGGAAGACCAAACACAGCAGGCGTCCCAGGGAGCTTGTTGTCACCTTTCCGGGACCCTTGGTGTTGTACGTGGCTGGGTGGAGGAAGAGACCTTCAATGACATCAGTGAGGACCAGGAACGGGACATGGCTAGCTTGGTATCCAACCTGGTGCAAATGGGGAGTTTGCGGTTGTGCAAATGGACTGTTTGCGGTGCATTAAACGGGGAGTTTGGTCTGTCACTGTGAAGCGGGCTTAACCCTTACACTACCTGATCGATACAACATCAAGGCAGGTTATTCCAAACAATTTAGGAATGTTAGGTGATTTATGCCCTTTATGGATTAAAACCAGACTCTGCATCAACTATGTAATTTTCCATGGGAGTTTTGCCATGGATCCCCCTCCGGCATGCCACAATCCAGGTGTTAGTCCCCTTGAAACAACTTTTCCATCACTATTGTGGCCAGAAAGAGTCCCCGTGGGTTTTAAAATTTGCCTGCCCATTGAAGTCTATGGCGGTTTGCCCAGTTCGCCCGTTCGCGAACATTTGCGGAAGTTTGCATTCGCCGTTCGCGAACCGAAAATTTTATGTTCGCGACATCACTATTTAGGAGTTAAATCACTTATTTATACACCTCTAGTCACACCTCTCTGCATGTGACGTATGCAGCCTTCATAAACACTTCCTGTAAAGTGAGATCTAATGTTTAAACGTCCTTTATTGCACATTCTATTTCATTTAGAATTCCTTAGCTCCTGCTGTGTTAAAAGTATGATAGACCTTGCAGGAACCTCCTGTGTGTGATTCATTTCAATTTACAGAGTAGGAGATACAAACTTCTAAAGTAATTTAACATTGAAAATGAAACCATTTTGTTTTCATACAGACTGTGTAAGTCACAGCCAGGTGAGAAGTGGCTAGGTCTGCATAAACAGAAACAAAAGTGATTTAACTCCTAAATGGTAGAGAATTGATCAGTGAGACTGCAGGGGCACGAGCTATACACAAAAACTACTTCATTAAGCTAAAGTTGCTTTGGTGTCTATAGTGTCTCTTTTTGTACTCAGCCAAGCAATTCCCACAACTTTATTCAGCACATTGATAGACACTTATTACTATCTGTATATCTTGCTTTGTATGGTACACTAAGAGATGGACTATGCAATTCATAGGTACTGGGTTACTGCAGTGGCGGATCCAGAGCCTGATCTCGGGAGGGGCACTTGTAGATTATTTAAATAAATAATCCAGACACAATAACCACTACAGCTCAGTGTAGTGGTTATAGTGCCAATAATGCCAAGACCCCCTCCCAGAGTAAGTAGTCAAACTGTTTAAGAACTGTTTGACAACTTACCTGAGGTCCTCTGGGGAATGGGGCTGTAGTAGGGCAGAGGAGCAGTGGTATGTGTGAGTGGTGCAATGTGTGAGGGGTGCAGTGTGTGTGTGTGTGTGTGAGGGGGACAGTGTATTAGCAGTGTGTGTGTGTGTGAAGGTTGCAGTGTGTACGTGAGGGCGGAAGTATATGTCAGGGGTGCAGTGTGTGTGTGGGTCAGTATGTGTGTGTGACAGTTACAGTGTGTGTGTGGGGCAATGTATGTGTGTGGGGGCAGTGTGTTTATGGGGGGCAGTGTGTGTATGTGGAGCAGTGTGTGTATGTGGGGGCAATGTGTGTGTATGGGGGGCAGGGGCAATGTGTGTGTATGGGGGGCAGGGGCAATGTGTGTGTATGGGGGCAGGGGCAATGTGTGTATATGGGGGGCAGGGGCAATGTGTGTGTATATGGGGGGCAGGGGCAATGTGTGTGTGTGTATGGGGGGCAGGGGCAATGTGTGTGTGTGTATGGGGGCAGGGGCAATGTGTGTGTGTGTGTGTATGGGGCAGGGGCAATGTGTGTGTGTGTGTATGGGGCAGGGGCAATGTGTGTGTGTATGGGGGGCAGGGGCAATGTGTGTGTATATGGGGGGCAGGGGCAATGTGTGTGTGTGTGTATGGGGGGCAGGGGCAATGTGTGTATATGGGGGGCAGGGGCAATGTGTGTGTGTATGGGGGCAGGGGCAATGTGTGTGTGTGTATGGGGGGCAGGGGCAATGTGTGTGTGTATGGGGGGCAGGGGCAATGTGTGTGTGTGTATGGGGGGCAGGGGCTATGTGTGTGTGTGTATGGGGGGCAGGGGTAATGTGTGTGTGTATGGGGGGCAGGGGCAATGTGTGTGTGTGTATGGGGGGCAGGGGCAATGTGTGTGTATGGGGGCTGGGGCAATGTGTGTGTGTATGGGGGCAGGGGCAATGTGTGTGTGTGTGTATGGGGGCAGGGGCAATGTGTGTGTGTGTGTATGGGGGGCAGAGGCAATGTGTGTGTGTGTGTATGGGAGGCAGGGGCAATGTGTGTGTGTGTGTGTGTGTATGGGGGGCAGGGGCAATGTGTGTGTAGAAGAAGGATAGGGGGGGGGGCTTTTTTTTTAATGTGTGTGTGGTTTTGTTTTTAAACATTTAATTAAAATTAATATATAATTTATGTCCCCCCTCCCTTCTTACCTTTACTGGGAGGAGGGGGGACATCTTTCTTTCCTTGGTGGTCCCAGTGGGGATTCCCTGGTGGTCCCAGTGGTAGGAGTGAACTCTAGCCCGCGCTCCAGGGCTAGAGTTCACTCTCGCGAGATTTGGAGCGTTGCCGTGGTAACCGCGGCAACGCTCCAAATCTCGCGAGAGGAGGACCCGGAGGAGCTGCTGGTAACAGCTCCCGGGTCCTCTCTCCCTCCCCTGCCGGTCGGCTGTCAGTAATGTGCCTGCAGACCGGGGAGGGAGATCACTGATCTCCCTCCCCGGTCTGCAGGCACAATGCAGGGCTGGCACTTGGGCAATGTCAGCCCTGCATTAGCCGGCAGGGGAGAATCTCGGGGGGGGCAATTGCCCCGTTGCCCCCCCCCCTGGATCCGCCACTGGGTTACTGGGTAACACACTGAACACCATGGGATAACACAAAAAATATCACACTAAGTAACATTGTGAAACACACTGTAACGGAGCTTCCTGTACCCCGGTTTGGTACCTCTGCCGACGGATGCTCCAAGGGCTCCAAGCACTCCACTAGACACCATAACCCCCACAGACACCACGAACCGCCACAGCTTGGTTGGGGTCTCGCCGTCTTCCACCCACTCTGGATCCAAGACCAGGATCCAGCTTCCAGTAGGTAGACCTCTCTTGTAGTCCAGAGAGCAGGAAGACGAACAGCTCTTACAAGAGCTTAGTGATTATACTCTGGGGAGTATAGTGATTATAGCAATCCCCAGAGTGTAGGTAGTTCTCCAATCCCCCAAACATGAGCCAAAACTTCATGAAGGGTAGAACAAGTCTGAGGCTTTATTGGTACAGGTTTGCTAATATACAATTCCTCAGGCCAGAGGCATACCCCCTGGAACTGAGCACAGGCACACAAAGGACACAAACCAATCAGAACAATACAACAATGTTCGACACTCCCACATACAGCACACAATCCCTCCCCTCTGCCTGTGATATAATTAAGGTAGATAATATAATAACCCAATTATGTACAGGCAGAAAAACATACATTTTCCCCAAAGTCCAGAATCCAGATCTGGGTGAACAACATATGCAAAAAATCACCCAGATCAGAGCAGGGGTTCAAAAGTTTCACGGAAGTCTCTTTGACCAACCGCACACATGATTTTCATGCCCAAAACAGTTCCAGAGAATTTGGCTGTGTGGCCAGTCTATTTCCAATGACTAAGTTCATTTCAAATGCATGAACAGGGACCGAATTGTCGAACGCCGTTCGCCTCCCGTCGAAGAGTCGAAGTCCCAGAGAAGGTAACGTTTCAGCGGTGTTCGTCCCGTTGCATGTCCGATTTGAGTTCCATGAACTCAACGTCAAAACACAGCTGAACACGTTCGGCTAAACAAAAGGGCCGCCGCCACGTGTTCGACTATACGAACAGAGGCCACCCAGCCGTTCGTCAATTTGGCTGTGGTTAACTACCAGCCTGGGAGGTAAATAGGCTGTACACTCCACTTGTGTGTGGTCCGGCTGTTCGTGGTTCGAAGTTCCACTTCGACCACTTCGAAAGTTTAAAGGGGCATTGTGCCAAGTCCCAATAGGCACAAATAGTATATTTAATCCCAGTAAATTAAAAGGGCCATAGTTACAGGGCAACAGGCTGGCAAGTACCAAGAACCAGTGGCGAAGTTGCTTTCACACTATGCACCCATTTCACAATATGAAGTAAACCAATCGTGCTTTACATTAATAACTACCAAGGGTTTGTGCATTTTTGAAAACACTCTAAAAATGTAAGACATATAATAGCGGCTACTTCACTGATTTACTGTTTAAATAAAAGTTGCTGTATAAACTGCTTACAAGAACAAAACTAATGAGAAAAAACATATAAAGAGACAGCAGGGATCCATAAGAACCCCTAATAACCACCTAGAGCCAAACACAATGCTAACATACGTTCATTTTATTTATATATATATATATATGTTATATATATATATATATATATATAATACATATACACAGGGCTGCCATCAGACATTTTGGGGCCCCTAACACAGCTCAAGGTCTGTGCCCCCGGGTGCCCGCCTTCAAGCCCACCCACAGGGCCCGCCTCCAAATCCCGCCCACAGGAAAACACACACACAGACACAAATGGACACAGACACACACACAGAAAGATACACACATACAGGCATACTGACACACACATACTGAGACACACACACACATATACAGACATACACACATGCATAAGGAGATACAGATACACACACACACTGACATACATACATACTCACATACACACATTCTGACACACACACACACACATATACATGTAGACATACATACTGACAAACAGACATACATACTGACATGCATACATACATGCACAGACATACATGCTGATATATACATACATACTAACATATAGACACATACTGACATACAGGCATACATACATACATACATACACATACTGGCATACATACATTCAAACATACACATGCTGGCATACATACATACATACACATGCTGGCATACATACATACATACACATACTGGCATACATATACATACTGGCATACATACATACATACACATGCTCGCATACATACATACATACACATATACTGGCATACAGACACATACTGGCATACATACATACATACAGGCATGCATACATACATACATAGACATACTGGCATACATACATACATACAAACACATACTGGCATACATACATACACACACACATACTGGCATACATACACATACTGGCATACATACATATATACATACAGGCATGCATACATACATAGACATACTGGCATACATACATACATACACATACTGGCATACATATACATACTGGCATACATACATACACATGCTCGCATACATACATACATACACACATACTGGCATACAGACACATACTGGCATACATACATACATACAGGCATGCATACATACATAGACATACTGGCATTCTGGCATACATACATACATACAAACACATACTGGCATACATACATACATACATACACACACATACTGGCATACATACACATACTGGCATACATACATACATACATACACATACTGGCATACATACTCACATACATATATACACACACACCTCATTTTACAGCCACCCACCTCTTCCCTACCTTTTCGTTGCAGGAGGGTGGCTGGGGATGATGTGAGACGTCTGCCTATCCTTCCCACGCGGAGTGAGCTGGGAGGAAGTGACCGGCCGTCACTTCCTCCCAGCAGCACTTGCATTGTGGCTGCATTTTCTTTTTAACCCCTTAAGGACACATGACATGTGTGACACGTCATGATTCCCTTTTATTCCAGAAGTTTGGTCCTTAAGGGGTTAAAGGGACCCCGTCGCGCTATTACAGCGCTGAACGGGCCCCTGAAGATTATTTTTCGTAGTTTGTTCCTGAGTTTTGGAGGAATATAAATCCTGTTTTTGAAATAAAATATGTCTTCCTTTTTGTACAATCTAGGTGTGGAGGGTAGTTCAAGTTCTTCTACTGCCATATTTTTTAATTCTTCGCATATGGTGGATACAAGTCCAACAAATGTATTGTTTGACAACATTGACATAGGTTGATCTCTTGAGGTAGGTTTGTGAGGGATCCTAGAAAGAGCGTCAGCTTTCTTGTTTCGAGATCCGGGTCTATAAACTATTTGAGAATTGAAACAATAAAAAAAAAAGACTCCATCTTACTTGTCTAGATGACAAAGTTTTATTGGTATTGAGGTATTCAAGATTTCTGTGGTCAGTATACACAACTATAGGAGTTTTATTCCCCTCTAGAAGATGACGCCAATTCTCAAAAGCTGCTTTTATGCCTAACAATCCGATGGGATAATTCTTCTAAGATGAGGTTAATGATCTTGGAAAAAAAAGCAACTGGATGGATAGGATCTTGAGGTGTCTTTTGTTGGGAAAGAACTGCTCCGATGGCAGTGTCTGATGCGTCTAATACTAAGTCATAAAGGAGGGATGGATCTGGTAGGTGTAGAATGGGAGCAGTAGTGAATTTCTTTTTAAGAGCATCAAAGGCAGATTGACTGTTGTCATTCCAACAAAAAGGATGTTTGTTGCTAATGAGGAGATTGGGTGGATGAGCTTTCTGTAAAAATTTGCAAAACCAAGAAACCGATGCACATCCTTGGTAGAGGAAGGGATAGGCCAATTAAGAATGCAGTTTATTTTAGAATCATCCATTCTTATAAGTAGGCATGTGCATGGGGAAAATTTTCGGTTCGGTTCGGCATTCCGAAATTCGTGATTTTCGCAATTCGGCACTTCAAGACTTCGGAACTTCGGCAACTTCGGAACTTCGGCACTTCGACACTTCGGAAATTCGGCAACTTCGGCACTTCGACACTTCGGAATTTCGGAACTTCGGCATTTCGGAATTTCGGCACCTCGGGGACTTCTTTTGCAGCCACTTGGTAGATAACTCCCTAATTCCCACAGTATTAGGGAGTTATCTACCAAAAGGCTGAAAGACCTAAATTGGTCTTTCAGCCAAATTTACTAATACTAAGTAAAAATTACTTAGTATTAGTAAATTTTGCCCCTACTCGCTATACCGCGAGTAGGGGCATGTCTAGTAAACAGTGAGCAGCATGTGACTGCTCACTGTTTAAAAAAAAAAAAAAAATAGTACCCCCCCCCCCGGCCCCCATCCCTGAGCAACGGGTGGGGGCCCTAATGTAAAATGATGGGGGGGACCTATTGTCCTCCCCCTGGCCCCCACCCCTGAGCGGTGGGTGGGGGCCCTAAATCAGAATAAGGGGGGGGACCTAATGTCCTCCTCCCTGGCCCCCACCCCTGAGCGGTGGGTGGGGGCCCTAAATACTAATAAGGGGGGGACCTAATGTCCTCCCACATGGCCCCCACCCCTGAGCGGTGGTGGGGGCCCTACAGTAAAATAAGGGGGGGGCTAAGGTCCTCCCCCCTGGCCCCCACCCCTGAACGGCAGGTGGGGGCCCTAAATACTAATAGGGGGGACCTAATGTCCTCCCCCTTGGCCCCCACCCCTGAGCTTCAGGTGGGGGCCCTAAATTGTAATAAGGGGGGGACCTAGTGTCCCCCCCTGGCCCCCACCCCTCTTTTTTCAGCCCCCAAAAAGGCCAAATAAAAAACCACATTAACCAACGAAATTATAAAAAATAAAATTAAAAAAAACGAGCGCAAAAAAAAATAATCCTTCTTCACCCATGGAGGGCTCTGCACAGACTGAGCTCTGCAGGGCGGGGGAAGGCTTATAAAGCCTTGCCCCGCCCTGCAATTAGGCTCAGAGCACTCTGATTGGTGGGTTTAAGCCATCCAATCAGAGTGCTCTGACAGGTAAATGAAGAGACTGACAGGTAAGTCTCTACATTTACCTGTCACAGCACTCTGATTGGTTGGTTTGAAATTGGTTACTTAATCCACCAATCAGAGAGTTATGAGTCAAATTACACAGCGTGGGAAAATTCCAAAGAACTTTCCCACGCTGTGTAAAATGACACAGAGCACTGTGATTGGTGGATTTCATACCCCAGCAGTCCCACTACTCCCCACAGCTTCGCTCTCCTGCCCCTAATGTCCCCTCTGGCCCCAATACTCCTTCTGGCCCTACCCATCACATCCAATGGCCATAGGGCTGCCCAGAAGGTAACACTCCAGCTTTTCCTGTATTATCCTCTAGTTTTATGGGACAACCCTTCATAGTCCTCAATGTAAATGGGAGGGATATGCCCTTTATTGTAGATACGGGTGCCACCTGTTCCACCATATGTATGGATGTATATAGAGGTTTAAGGGAAAAGTCAACACCTTCTGTGGGAATAAATGGAGTGTCCAAGCTAGATGTAGGATACATAAATTGTACCCCTTATAAAGCAAAATTACGCCCAAATGTCAGCCCAATTTATATTAAACAGTATCCCCTGTCACAGGAGAAGAAGGATGGGATCAGACCTATGATCCAGTCCTTCCTTCAGCAGGGTATACTAAGGCATGTAGTCTCCCCCTATAACTCCCCCATTAACCCGGTCCCTAAGGCTACCAAGGACTACAGATTTGTTCAAGACCTTAGGGCCATTAATAATCTGATTATCCCAATAGCCCCCATTGTCCCTGATATTAACACTCTGATAACAGCCATTCCTCATGAAGCTAAGTATTTTACAGTCATTGACTTAAGTAATGCATTTTTTTCGGTCCCTGTTGACCAAGAGACACAACTACTTATGGCTTTTACTTTTGAGGGGGTTCAGTATACCTGGACTCGCCTTCCCCAGGGCTACATGGACTCACCAGCTGTTTATTCACTGGTGCTCCAGCAAACCCTTAAGTCATGGACCCCTAGTCATGGTTCCGTCCTGCTGCAGTATGTTGATGATATCCTGCTGTGCAGTCCTGACTGGGAAGCCAGCACACAAGACACTGTCAGTTTATTGAAACATTTAGCATTGGAAAGCCACAAGGTAGCCAAGCATAAGATCCAATTAGGTGCAGAAAAGGTTGACTATCTGGGATTTGTGTTACAACAAGTTACACGCTCACTCAGCTCCAAACGTATTGAAGCTCTACAAAAGATACCCAAACCTGTTACGAAGAAGGAGTTGCTCACCTTCTTGGGTATGATTAATTATTGTCATCAATGGATACCTGAATGTTCATACTATGACTCAATTTTGAAAATGACTGTAAGAGAGGACAGCCCAGATTATATCAGATGGTCACCTGGAATGGATGATGCATATGTGGCACTCAAGGTAGGCATTATGCAGGCCCCAGCTTTAGGACTGCCTAATTATTGTAAACCATTTCATCTTTATGCAAGGGACAACTGTAAAACCATGGCTGCGGTCTGTGCTCAGGAACATGGCGGTGGTATGCGTCCTGTAGCATTTTTCTCCAAAGTAGTCCCTGTTCCGGTTCAGGGGATGCCGGCGTGTCTTAAGGCCCTGGCTGCTTGTGCAATGGCTGTTGAGACTGCTACTACTATCACTCTGGGCCATCCCACTATTCTCCATACATCACATCAAGTGTTACATTTGATCAAGAATCTCACTACACAACATATGACAGCCCAGAGATAAAGTGGTTATGAAATAATTCTCTTAAATTCTACTAATTTACAGATCAAGTATGGCCCTATTAATTCTGGCCCTATGAGTGTACTGCATGCTATCCTTACTCATGACAACCCTAATCTGAGCAAAGCTCAGCCAGAGGAACATGACTGTATTCATGCTATACATACACATACCTCCCCCTGCTTAGACCTCATGGATACCCCTCAGCCAGGTTCTGAGGATGTGTTTGTGGATGGATCTTGTTCCCGACCTGTTGACGGTCAGTACCAGACAGGGTATGCAGTAGTCCAATTACCTGATAAGGTCCTTGAGGCTAGCTCCATACCCCACATGTCAGCCCGGGCTGCTGAGTTGATTGCCCTTATTCGTGAATGCACTCTATTTACTAACAAAGATGTAAATATTTACACTGACTCACGATATGCTCATGGGGTTGTGCATGATTTTGGAATGATTTGGAAACAAAGAGGATTCATTGCAGCTGATGGTAAAGGCATTTCTCATTAGACATTAATTGAATACCTCTTGCAGGCTTTACAACTTCCTCGTACAGTGTCTTTCATCCACTGCAGAGCTATGCACTAGCAGATAGAATTGCGAAAGAGGTAGCGTCTCGAACCATTTATTACCGTATAATATATCCAATTTTTTGTCTCCCTACCTGCCCAAAAGAACAGTTGTTGCAAGAACTTCAGGGTTTTGCAACCCATGAGGATATTGCATACTGGAAGAAGCAGGGTTTGGAGAAAGACCAAAATGGCCTTTATTCCAAAGAGGGGAAGATAGGGATACCAGAAAGTAGTGCCCCTATTTTTATTTCCCAGGCACACGGAGTGGGTCACAAGGGTCTTAAGGTCACTTTGCGCCTTATTCAACCACATTTTGTAATTTTAAATCTCTCTCTCCACTGTCAGGTATACTTACAGAGGTGTGTCCAATGCTTACAGACCAATACTACTGTCACACACAGGCATAGACACGAACCCCTCCCACCACCTGCAGGCCCTTTCACCCATTTACAGGTAGATTTCACCCACATCCCCAAGACAGGTAAGCGACAACAATACTTACTGGTGATTGTGGATCACTTCTCTAAATGGCCCGAGGCCTTTGTTACTAATAAGGAGGATGCTAGGACTGTGGTGAAAATACTGACCACTGAAATTATTCCTCGGTATGGCTGCCCATTACAGATCAATTCTGATAATGGCCCTGCCTTTGCTAGCAAAGTTACACAGGAATTGGCCAAATGGTTACAGGTTACCTGGAAATTCAATGTACCCTACCACCCCCAGAGTTCAGGTATAGTAGAGAGGATGAATAGGACAATTAAGGAAAAACTGATGAAGGCCACAGATGGCACATGGGTTCACTGGCAAACATACTTACCTGCTATTCTAGCTGAAATAAGAATGACCCCTAACAAGACTACTAAATTGTCACCGTTTGAGATACTCATGGGAAGACCATTTCCTACTCCTTGGGTGAAGGGACAATTTGTTATAATGCCTGGTGATTTAGAATTAATCCAGGAAGAGTATGTTAAACAGTTAATTTTTAAACTCAACTCTGTATATGGTGATGTTTCCGTGCAGTTTCCTCTACCCTCACAGGAACCTACACATCCTTACCAGCCTGGTGATTTGGTCTGTATCCGACAGCTAAACAAGAGCAGGAAGGGAAAGTTTCCTTTTGGCCCGCCTACCACTGTGATTGCCGTGACCCGAACCGCTGTGCTCACCGACTCCCAAGATATCTGGATCCATGCATCCCATCTGAAGCGTGTCCAAAGACGGGTGAAGTAGGAGACAAGCTCAAGGCCCTTATTCCGATTGGCCCTGACGACCCAACATCCTTATCTGAAGTGCTATGGCTAAAGTAAACCTACTGGATCCCTTGCATGGGGCAAATAGTTTTTACATCATCCTAATTCTCTCCATGATTTTCTTCCTGCCGCTGATCGTCCTTCTTGATTGTCACTATGATTATGAGAATATGAGAGAGTTCCAGAAAGTCTGTTTCTGGAAAGATCACAACTCCACCAGTTACAGTGTCCAATTAGGCCTTGGTCATCCTACTAATAGAACCAGTCACAATTCCACCAGTTACAGTGCCCAATTAGACCTTGATCATCCTACTAATAGAACCAGACACAAAAGATCACTACCCAGAGACAAGACTTTACAAACTCAAACCAATTGTTCTTCTAAATCAGTATCTTGGTGGAGCCGTGCCAAAGAGACTAGAACACAAGACGATTTCATATGTAATGGCGGTGAAACCTGCCTTGTACTTAACATTACAACTAATAGTCAAATATGTATTGCTGCAAAGACTGCACAAGTAGTGGTCAAACCATTGCATGATGATTCCGTAAATTGCTCTATAACAATTACTAACACTACTGGTTTTTATAATCTTGCTTGGCTATTTGAAGAGCCTTATCCTTTCACAAACAAAGGGGTTGGTTCAATATTTTATTATTTGCAACATTCTAATGTTTCTCTAGATCAAGACAATCCGGTTCCCCTTACATCTATTGCAACTGGTGATAATGTTCAAGGCACATATAATACCACATGGCCAAGAGGATACGTCCGTATCATATATAATCATACTACAATAGAAAACAGGGGTTGGTTTGGTGTTTTATTATTTTGTAGCCCACATACTACACCTACTGTTCATAATTATTCCCATATTCCAATACCCTCATCATGTGTGAACGATGTACGATGTACGATTATGTAACCCACTACCTAATAGAGAGAAGAGAGAATGGTATGATACCCTATTAGGAGGTACGGGAACAGCTATCGGAATAATTAAATGGTGTAGATATGGAAATACTAAAGAATAAGTTATCCACGGCAGGGAAAGAATTAGGGATGGGATTCCATGTAATGGCTAAATGGGCCCCTACCGTGGTACAATCACAATGGCAGGAATTACAACTAGAACAGTCTATGTACACCTATCTAGGTAATCTAACATATGCTATTACTAACCTAACAAAAGGAAGCACTGACTGGACCTTATGTGCCACTAGAGTTTTACGGATGCATCAACAGAGGTTAAGACTAGAGAATACTCTTATGGTACCCAAAATACAGAAAGTCAGAGAAATGATGGAATTGACTGACAACTACTGGATTAGTTTAAGGTCAAATGATGTATATTGTGAAGAATGGGTAGAAGATGCGATATCGAGTTATTCATGTAGGGTTGGATTTACGTTATACGAAGTTGCTCCAACCCATATAAAACTAGCATGTAAGTTCTTCACTTTACCTACACCTATGTTTAATGTACTTAATAATAATCTTACTTGGTGGAATCCAACTTATACAGGAGAATATATATTCCCCAGGGATAATAAAACATATTCATTAGAACACTGTGATAAGGCAGATAAAGGTTACACATGCAGACATTCCTCACCCATCTATGAACCATGCTTATTAGCTAATCAAATAAGTAGTTGTACTTGGCAAGTATATCCATCGGATTATTCAATTATGTTAGAAATAGAACCACAAATTGTGTGCCTAGCTACCAACCAACCTGTCAATATTCCCGAAGTTGATAACATTTACCCTTTGTGGGATGTATATCAAATGCCACCTGGATAAAGTGGAAAGATCAGACTTATTTCTTGCAACCTATTCCTAGTATATAAAGGTCCATAACATGTATTCCACCTGCGTTACCTATCGTTGATTATCAACTTCCTATAGGAATAATAATCAATTTAATAAAAGGAAAAGAGAACATGTTTAAACATTTGAAAGCACATAAAGATGCCTTAGTACATACTGAAATATCCACCCACATAGTTGAAAGGGAATTAATTAAAGTTAGTTCTAAAATCCAGGAAAATTTTGCCCATCATTGATATGATGCCCTCACAGGTTGGTCTCCTACTGGCGCACAAGTTGTAAGGTCCTTTTTCTACCCTATTGTCATCATTGTAATAATACTTGCATTAATGATATTGTTTAATTGTTTTCTAACTTACACACTTAAGAAACGTGTACAACAAATGATTACAGAAGCTGAAAATCGACAGCCCGAACTCCTCTTAAAGGGAAAACCTACTGCACAGAGCAAATGGGGGAAATCGAGGTGAAGAAATAATGAAAGTCCCGCAGACGTGATTAGCACATCTGAATATACCTCCTTTTGTTTCTCTGCCGCAGGCCTCCCATGGATATTTACCGTAAGATAGATCATGATATGATCTAAGAGGGGAATTGTAGATACAAATATAAATTTTGCTATCTATCCTAGCTGTTCATAAAAGGGCTAATTTGACCCAAGAATAAATTTGGCATTTTACGGGAAAAGTACTGATTTCGAAATGTCCTTGTTAATTGTCCAAGATATCGGTATTTGTAAATATCTGGTTTTAATCAAATGTGTAATGCGTTATATAACGAAAGATTATAACTAGAAACAGCTGTTTATAACTTGTGAAAAACATATTATGTAATTAAATGCGCATGACCCCCACCGACATGAAAATGGGGTATAAATGCAACTGACGTATAATTAAAATTTGAATTGGTTATAGAACACATCTCTTGTCTTCTTGACTGATTCCCAGGATCCTGTCTGTCTATCAAAGAGGGTGTGGCTCCGACAAAATATCCATCTATCTAAGAGGGTTTCGTGTATAGCTGATTTTATCCCCAACAAGCACTTCGGAACTTCGGCACTTCGACACTTCGAAAATTCGGTAATTTTGGAACTTCGGGACCTCGGCAATTCGGCACTTTGGCAATTTGGCACTTTGGCAATTCGGATATTCGGGAGTACCCGAATGTCCGAATTGTCCGAAATTCGTCCGAATACATATTCGGACCGAAACGAATTGCACATGTCTACTTATAAGATGAGGAGAGCTAACATATCCAAGAAAAGTGAGTTCACTAACTTCGTATAGACATTTTTCCCGGTTTAGCAAAGAATTAGAGTTGAGCGAACCCAGACTGTAAAGTTCAGGTTCGTATTGAACATTAAGTTTTTTGGACCCCTGACCCGAACACAGACACTGTATGTTCGGGTTGGAGTTCAGTGTTCGGCGATTTAATGACGCGTTTTCACAGGCTGCAGGGCAGCCAATCAACAAGCGTTTGACTCATGTGCCCTTAGAAGCCATCACAGTCGTGCCTACTAATGGCATGGCTAGTGCAGCATGTGACCCAGCCTCTATATATAAGCTGGAGTCATGTAGCGCGCACGCACATGAGGTCTTATTAGTGTAGGGAGAAGATGCTGTTGCTGTGAGGTACAGCTTAGGAAATAATTCTGCAAACTAGTACAATAGTGGGGTGCACTTAATATCTGATAGTCAAATAGAAGCGTCAAATACCGCGGTTACATCAGCGTTTTAAAAAGTCATTTTTTTTTGCTGCTAAATAGTACGTTAGTGGGGTGCACTTCATATCTGAGAGTCAAATAGAATCGTCAAATACTGCTGTCACATTGCAGTTTTAAAATTTACTAATTTTTGGTTGCTAAAAAGTACATTAGTGGGGTGCACTTCATATCTGAGAGTCAAATAGAAGCGTCAAATACTGCTGTCATATTGCAGTTTTAAAACTTAAAATGTTTTGGGTGCTAAACTGCTAATTAGTACATTTGCGGCCTGCACTTCATATCTGAGAGTCAAATAGAATTGTCAAATAGTGCGCTTACAGCGCAGTGGTAAACATTCTTATTTTCTGGGTGCTAAACTGCTAAATAGTACATTTTGGGGCGTGCACTTCAATCTAAGAAAACTGTTGCCTGGATACAATTCTAAAACAATTTCCATATGTCCTTTGCAGACTTTAAATGCTGGAAAAACACAGGTGCCAACTGCTGTAACTTTCTGCATTGTGCATACCGGCAAGGAGGGCAGGGTTGAGGAGTGGGTGGAAGATGATGTGGAGGATGATGAGGTCCTAGACCCCACATGAAATCAAGGTCATGCGAGTGACGTGTGCAGTTTGGAGGAAGAGGCGCTGGTCGCACAGAGGCACCAGCACAGCATAAGAGGGAGCAGGGTGCAAAAGCGGAGCGGCCGTCCCCTAGCTCTCGTCGGCATGTATTATCTTTAGAATTCCCACAGTTATCTGTCAGGATCGGGACAGGGATCCAACATGCAGAATACAAACAGGAGCTAGGTACATATACCGGACCTTAGAATGGCCGGACTAACGTAAGGAGTAAGCAAAGAATGGTCAAAGACAAGCCGAGGTCGAGGGAACGAGAGAGCAGGTAAGCGAGAGACAAGCCGAGTCCAAAGGATAAGAGAGGTAAGCAGGGTAGAAAAATACAAGCCGAGTCAGAACCAAAAAGACAAATCGCAATAAGAGCACTGAGTGACCAGACTAGCTAGAACCACGACAGGGCAATTAACCATTACACACAACCCTATTTTATACCTTGGCTCTTTAATTGATTATCCCGCCCCCGACGAGTCCTGATTCGTTGCTCGGGACTTGATTGACAGGTCGGAACGTGATTGTCGTCATGACGTCGGCTACTGAGCGCCGCGTCATAAAAGGAGGCGGAGCAATCGCGGCCTGCGTGTAAACGGCCGGGAGGACTGCAAGGATCGGGTGAGTCAGCCCCCCTAAGAGGACAGACGTCTAAGTGTCTCACCTCCTCCGAGGTAGAGACAACAGGTACCCTGACATTATCCAAGTAACAGTAGAAGCGATAAAAAGAACCATAACAGATTTAACGAGCCATTCGCAGTTTCACAGTCCGGTAACCAGGACCCAGACACTGTCTGGGCAGCGGTCGGACGACCGGGACCCAGTATGCCTGATGTAGAAGTTAGGAGTCACAGTGTGGAATGGATAAGCAGGGTCTGGGTACCCGCACGCCCCCTGGTGTTAAGCACAAGCGTTTGTGCGGCCACATACCAGGACCCTGATGCTTCAGTAAAAAGAGTACTGGATACCAGAAGCCATCACCAGACTGATCCGCAACTTGGAACAGGATGTGACATTCACTGTAGCGGCTGTGCGCGCTTTCGGCGTTCTCACCCTGCTGCTGCTCGCCTGTCTGCGCTGCAGTGTAACTTTGGCCTTTCCGCTCACTGCCTCATATGTGACGTGCCCACAAGGTGGAACTCCACCTTGCACATGCTGGAGAGACTGTTTGAGCAGCAGCAGGCGATAGTGGAGTTTCAGCTGCAGCAAGCACGGGTCAGTGGCTCTGGACCAGACTTCCCTCCAGTTGATCAGAGTTAAAGGATTTCAAGTGGACTCATTACAATTACAAGGGCCCCTAAAGAGTCCAGTATTGTTATTTGTCATCACTACCTTCCCGCGTCGGTAGTGGGTCATTTGCGCGCCTGCTGCCTTCCTTGCATGTGGTAGCCGTTTGTCAGGGTCCCTGTACGGAAAAGAACCCTGATTCTCCGTTACCCGTGGTCACCATGGTAGGCGCAGTCAATGGCATCGAAAGTGGATATGGATTGACATACGAATGCGTCGTCGCCTTCTCATTGGGGAGCACATTGAAAAAGTGCTCTAGCATGACGAGCTGGGTGATCTCCTCCGGAAACTTGGCTTGATAGGAGTTGAGCCAGTTCTGGGTGGCCCTTGTGATGCCACGGTGAATACCCAGATATATCATAGCTGCTGCAGAAAGTGCGGGCCGTCTGTGCGCGCTTTTGGCGTTCTCACCCTCCTGCTGCTCGCCTGTCTGCGCTGCAGCGTAACTTTGGACTTCCTGCTCACCGCCTCATGAGAATGTGCGAGCAGCAGCAGGCGATAGTGGAGTTTCAGATGCAGCACGCACGGGTTAGTCGCTCTGCAGAACAGTTTTCTTTTTTTATATGTCCCAATATTTTGGGGGCTACTCCAATTAAAATAAAAAATAGATATATATAAACAGTGTTGGCTACCTCCTTCCTCCTTCACCGCCGCTTCCACCTACACCGCCACGGTCGCCGCCTCCTCAACCTATGGGTCACTTAGTATGAACTATGTACATAATAGCAGAGGCTTGTGAAGGCCTTTTCTCCATGCATCAGGAGTTGAGCATTTCTCCATGCATCAGGACTGCAAGAAATGCACTGCAGGCCCCAAATGTTTCTTTTTTTGTATATCCCAATATTTTGGGGGCTACCCCAATTAAAATAAAAAAAAAATATATATAAACAGTGTTAGCTACCTCCCTCCTCCTTCACCGCTGCTTCCACTTACACCGCCACGGTCACCGCCTCCTCAACCTATAGGTCACTTAGTATAAACTATGTACACAATAGAAGAGGCTTGTGAAGGCCTTTTCTCCATGCATCAGGAGTTGAGCTCAGTTTGAACAATGAAAGAGAATACCCTGCACTCCAACCCTCTTGTCCTACTCTTACCTCCATTTTACTTCCTTTTGCACTCCAACCCTGCACTCCAACCCTGCACTCCAACCCTCTCTCAAATGGATAATTCTGGTGATCCTCCTGACAGCCATGCTTTAGATTTTGATTTATGTTCTTCCAAAGCTAAAATCATAGATTTTATGGCTCAGCTGTTTTTTTTAATTTTTATGTTATTTTAAGTGATTTCCCTATCCACATTTGTTTGCAGGGCACTTGTCCTACTCTTACCCCCATTT
Source organism: Pelobates fuscus (assembly GCF_036172605.1). NCBI lineage: Eukaryota > Metazoa > Chordata > Amphibia > Anura > Pelobatidae > Pelobates > Pelobates fuscus. The sequence goes on along the minus strand of NC_086318.1, from coordinate 45,472,028 downwards.
TACTTCCTTTTGCAGCCCTCTAGCCCTTTCCAATACTTTATTAGAGGCATTTTTGTGGCCAAAAGTTCGGGTCCCCATTGACTTCAATGGGGTTCGGGATCAAGTTCGGGGTCAAGCTCGATCACAAACCTGGACTTTTTTTCAAAGTTCAGCCAAACCCGCCGGACCCGAACATCCAGGTGTCCGCTCAGCTCTATTTATGAGTTCTCAATGTGGATAAAAGCCAGTGTACATGTTTCCTGTGATCCTTAATGTTATCAGAATATATTAAAATGTCATCCAGGTAGATGATGACACATGTGTCTAAGAGGTCTCTGAACATATCGTTGATGAAATGTTGGAAAGTTGCAGGGGCATTACAGAGTCCAAAGGGCATGACAAGATATTTGAAAAGGCCATATCTAGTACGGAAACTGTTTTCTATTCATCGTCTTCTTTTATTCTAATTACGTTGTAAGCCCCTCTGAGGTCAAGTTTGGTGAAGACAGTAGCGGTTCTTAATCTTTCGATTAATTCAGGAATTAATGGGAGAGGATAACGGTTCTCCCCTTAGAAAAGAGAATACAGAACAGACTTTAGTTCTTTCAGTGGGGTATGATCTGGTTTTAAGGGCAAACATTAATTTACAAGAATTCAGGAATTCCCTGTATTTGGAGCGATCTCCATAAAACTTTTCAGGGTTGCAGACAGCAGGATCACTTGCTGAATGGGGAATCCCAAGTGCTGGAGAAGCCTGGTTTTGGATTTCTCTGACATAGGAGAGGATTCTCTTGTTTGCAATCTGTAATTCCTGCATACCCTGAGTAAGCATGTCCACTCTGTGATTTAATGAGGACAATTGGGAAGAAACTTCTGCTGGTTCCATAAATAAGGCTTAGTGATTCTGTTATGTCACAAGTTGAATAGATGAGGAACACAACTGCAGATTATAATATTCCTCTATTTTAATAGTGTGGAACTAATAGTAGGGGAAAAAGTCCTGTAAGTAAGCACAATTACTGTAGCTTTAAGGATCCCTGGATGTTGGAAGCAATTAGATGAAATCTAAAGCAATAGCAATTGTAGCAGATACAGTGGCAACAAAGTTGTAGCAGGAGATAATTAGCAAGCAGGATAAGGTTCATTAATAATGCAATTCCCAGAATTATGAATAAGAGTATACTTAGAGTATTATGGGAGTAGTCTTCCACTAGCAGGATCACTGTAGTCAGGAAGGAGCATAAACATTCAAGCAGTCCGGTTCTTGAGGGTTGGAAAAAGCAGGATGAACGAAATTCAGTCCGAGATCAAAGGAGTGGAGAAGACAGGGAATCTGTTTAAATAGAGTACAAAGAGTTGTCATTAATGGTAAATTTTCAAGCTGGACAGAGGTGGCAAATGGTGTCCCTCAGGGTTCTGTTCTGGGACCCCTTCTATTTAACATGTTTATAAATGATCTTGAAAAAAGTATTGAAAGTCATGTTTCAGTGTTTGCAGATGACACGAAACTCTGTAAAATAATACAATGTGAGCAAGATATTACTTTGCTGCAGAGGGATTTGGATAGACTGGGGGACTGGGCACTCAAATAGCAGATTAAATTTAATGTTGAAAAATGCAAAGTTATGCACTTCGGCGTAAAGATTACACAAGCAACGTATACCCTTAATGGAAGCGAATTAGGGATAACAACACACAAAAAGGACTTAGTTGAAACCTTGAGCGTGGAGTGTGAGCGCGCGCGATAGGACCCGAAAGATGGTGAACTATATTATTTGGCACCAAAGGACCTTCTTTTATGCAGGTTTTCCACACATAGTACCACCCACAGGGTTTTTCAGAACAACCAATAAACACATTACAACACATACAATGCAAGTAGAGCAGCCAATCAGACACAATGGGACAATAGAAGCACACCCATCATATTCCTCCCCTCTGCTTAGGAGATAATTGAGTCAATTACTGTATCTACTCAATTATCTCCAAGCTGAAAAGTTACACTTGCATTTTTATAACTTTGTTAGTTTACATCGTACATACATAAAACATATTATTTTAAACAGTATAACTTGGGGACAAACATATCCAAAATTCACTTGAATAGGTTCAGGGGTTTAAAAGTTAGGTTGAAGTCCTTTGTTATCACTTGCAAGCATGGCTTTTCCTGCCCAAACCAGTTACCACTGGTCTGGCAGTGTCCCTAGGACAACGCCCTGCTGGAGAAAAATGGAGCTGGGGGAGGGGAAGAGCCACACCTTCCCAGGGATTCAAAGGGGAAGAAAAGTATCCAAAAGTTTAAATATGTCCATACACTGTTTTTAAAGGGCCAGCAACGTACAATAAAAGTCCTTAAGCCCAAATTCTGGTTTAAACGGGTACAATCTCCCAGAGGCCATAGTCGCAGGGCAGGAAGCTGGCAAGCAGACCTCTCCAGGACCAAGTGGCTAAGTGCACTTCGTCACAACCACATATTGAATATGCTGTACAAATTTGGGCACCTGTTCTAAAGAAGGATATTATGGCACTAGAAAAAGTGCAGAGGCGGGCTACAAAATTAATAAAAGCAATGGAACATATCAGCTATGAAGAAAGGTTAACAAATTTAAACCTATTTAGTTTAGAAAAACGTCGCCTGAGAGGGGATGTGATAACATTATACAACTATATTCGGGGCCAATACAAACCATTGTGTGGAAATCTATTTACAAACCGGACTTTACATCAGACACGAGGTCATGCATTTAGACTGGAAGAAAGAATATTTCGTCTAAGGCAAAGGAAAGGTTTTTTTTTACTGAAAGAACAGTAAGGATGTGGAATTCTCTGCCTGAAGAAGTGGTTTTATCAGAGTCCATACAGATGTTCAAACAGCTACTAGATGCATACTTGCAAAAACACAATATTCAAGGATATAATCTTTCAATGTAGGGTAATAACTGCTTGATCCAAGGATAAATCTGACTGCCATTCTGGGGTCAAAAAGGATTTTTTTTCCTAGCTTGTTGCAAAATTGTGCTTCAGACTGTGTTGTGGATCCAAATAATGATCTTTGTTATATTCAGAGGAAGCCCAAATTATTATTACAAGTGCACCTGGAGAAGCGAGAATTAGACACCAGACACCTGTTGGTATTCAAAATAAGCCTCTGACGTTTTATTTATTAGCTGGGTTTTTAAACATATTACGTGCAAATACTCATAGAACAGTAATAGGAAGGGAGTACAGATAAGACATAGGGATGAACGTCATGTACACATAACAAATATGTTGCAAGGTAAGAAAGAACAAAAAGATTAGAGAAGAGACATCTCAGGTGGGGGCTCTCTGCTCCCGGAACTAGACATATATGGTCTTAAGTGTTGTGTTAAGCATCAAGCATTTCCTGAGTCCAAGTTAGCCAATTTTAATATAGGATATCATTATATGACACCTATAAGCTTGAAGGGACACTCCAGGCACCCAGACCACTTCTGCTCATTGGAGTGGTCTGGGTGCCAACTCCCACTACCCTTAACCCTGCAAGTGTAATTATTGCAGTTTTTATTAAACTGCAATAATTACCTTGCAGGGTTAAGTCCTCCCCTAGTGGCTGTCTATTAGACAGCCACTAGAGGGAACCTCCTGCTCTATAGCACAGGTTTTCTGTGCTAGAGCGTCGCTGGACGTCCTCATGCTGTGTGAGGACCTCCAGCGTCGCTCTATTCCCCATAGGGAAGCATTGAAATTCATTTTCAATGCTTTCCTATGGGGTGCGCATGCGCATTAGGTCTCCTCGGCCGGCGGGCGAGATCAGTCTCGCCCACCAGCCGACGTAAGCAGAAGGAGGAGCGGCGGGGGAGGAGGAAGCAGCGACGTGGGACCTGTCGCTGCCTCTGGTAAGTCACTGAAGGCGTTTTCACCCCTTCAGCAACTGGGGATTGGGGGGTGGGAGGGAGAGGGACCCTCCAGTGCCAGGAAAACGGATCGTTTTCCTGGCACTGGAGTTTCCCTTTGAGTCTTGGAATCAAGATAAATTCTATCACACTAGCTTGTTGCAAAATTGGAAGTGCTTCAAACTGTTTTTTTTTTTTTTTTTGCCTTCTTTTGGAACAACACCAAAAAACAAATGTGAGGAAGGCTGAACTTGATGGACGCAAGTCTCTTTTCAGCTATGTAACTATGTAACTGATGAGAGGAAGAGGAAGGGGAGAACCTGTGCTGTCATGTGTCATTGGAAGGCAGAATGCCCCAACAGGTGCAAGAGTATTCTACTGATGCCCCTCCGAACCAGCAGCAGACAGGAAATTGGGACTCTTGCTTGTGCAACCCTTCAGCTCACTGAAGTATGGAACTAGATGCCAATGAGCACTCTTCTAGTGAATGAACAACCCTATTCATTTTTGGTTGATAGTAGGGCCATTCTTTCTAGTTTGGTGTAATTCATCAGGGATCTGTCATTAGCACAAGTATCAAATCTGTTGGCATTGGTGCAGTCCCCATGTTCTGCAATAAAACCCCAACACTGACTGTCCATACCCCCGAGGGCACTTTTCTGAAACATGCTTTTGTTGTCACTTCTTCATGCCCTGTTTAATCTTCTTGGTAGAGATTTAATGGCTACAAAAAAGTTTACCTCTGCAGATACCCAACAAGTTTGTAAAATGCTGTTTATTCATTGGAAGTTTCACATTCAATATCATCAATAGTCCTCAGGACAGGTGGAAAAAAATGAACAGAACCATCAAAGAGAAATCGACAAAATAAGGCTTGCTGTTTAACAACAACTGACCTGGCAATTTGCCTGCTGTATTAGCAGAGCTCAGAATGATCCCTAGTGCTGCTATAGGTTATTCACCCTTTAAATTGTGATTGGTAGGTCTTTTCCTACTCCTTGGTGTAAGTCTAAATGTGCTCCATGTGGTAAGTGGAGACTTTAATGTTTCGCTTGATGAATATGTATTGAACCTTGTGGTAAAATTGCATGGCACCTGCCATGTCTCTCCCATTTCCTGTAGGTAGACTGATCCAGCCTATTAAACCTAGTGACAAGGTGCTGGTGAAATCCTTTTGCAAGGCAAGCACCCTGAATGCACCCTCCGAACCACCTACAACCGTGATTTCTGTCAACACGAACCGCTGTGATAACCAAGCCTGGATAAATGTAAATCGCCTATAGACAGTCCCTGGAACGGTTCCAGCATCAGCCAAGGCCGAGACCAAGGGAAGGTACAATCCATTTCCCTTTTCGCCTGCCTGCAACATGCAAAGCCGAAAGCCACAGGAAGCTCAGAGGTGCCCAGCTCCCTCCACCCCCCCGAAAAGTGCCACCCCCCCGAAAAGTGCCACCCAAGCAAATGCCTTGTTAGCCTTGCAGTAAATTCAATGTAATGCTGAGAACCCATTGGTATACGGTGTGCTTGGTGTAAATTCTCTGTACAACACAAAGCTAAAACAAGCTATTTTAAAAAAAAAAAAATAAAGGAAAGCTACCCTTATTTTAAGGTGTTATTTTATACAGATCAACTGTCTTTTGCAATAACAATCACTTAGAACAAATATTTGCATACACAGCAAAACTATTGGAGAAATGCGAGGATTAGGGAGTAAAGCTCAGTTCAGTAACTTGGAATGTGGCTTATTTCCCAGCTGTCTTTATGAGCATTAATTGACATACTTGGCACATACCGGAAGCTGCCTTTTACTAACTGAAGGTGTAAGATTGTTTTTCAATCAGTGCGGGTCTGCAGAACAGTAGGTGAGCTGCTAGATACAATGTAAAAAGGCCTTTACAGTCCAACTGAGGCTACTGCACCTGACTGAAGCTCTCTTCTCTCTGCTGCCATCTAACTTTGTCTCTTTACAGTCAGATCTGACTGTAGTTCCCGTGTCTCTCTGCAACTCACTCTGACTGTAGCAATCTGCTCACTCTGATCATTGTCTCTCTATTTCCATATCTAACTGTACCATCATTGTCTCTCTATTACCATATCTGACTGTACCATCATTGTCTCTCAATTTCCATATCTGACTGTACCATCATTGTCTCTCAATTTCCATATCTGACTGTATCATCATTGTCTCTCTATTTCCATATCTAACTGTACCATCATTGTCTCTCTATTTCCATATCTAACTGTACCATCATTGTCTCTCTATTACCATATCTGACTGTACCATCATTGTCTCTCTATTTCCATATCTAACTGTACCATCATTGTCTCTCAATTTCCATATCTGACTGTACCATCATTGTCTCTCAATTTCCATATCTGACTGTACCATCATTGTCTCTCTATTTCTACATCTGACTATATCATCATTGTTTCTCTATTACCACATCTGCCTGTATTATCATTGTCTCTCTATTACCACATCTGCCTGTACCATCATTGTCTCTCTATTACCACATCTGCCTGTACCATCATTGTCTCTCTATTTCTACATCTGACTGTATCATCGTTGCCTCTCTATTACCACATCTGACTGTATTATCATTGTCTCTATATTTAACGAGAAAGTTCCCTTTTGAATAGAAATCCTCCATCCTAATTCATACCATTGTTTCACTATTTTCTAGAAGCTGATAATTTGTGATATAAGTATATTTAAAGGGACACTATAGTCACCAGAACAACTACAGCTTATTGAATTTGTTCTGGTGAGTAGAATCATTACCTTCAGGCTTTTTGCCGTAAACACTGTCTTTTCAGAGAAAATGCAGTATTTACATTACAGCCTAGTGATAACTTCACTGGCCACTCCTCAGATGGCTGTTCGAGATCCTTCCTGGGTCATGGCGGCCTAAAATGCATCCAAACATTTAGTATCTCCTCCCTCTGCATGCAGACACTGAACTTTACTCATAGAGATTCATTGATTCAATTCATCTCTATGAGGAGATGCTGATTGGCCAGGACTGTGTTTGAATCATGCTGGCTCTGCCCCTGATCTGCCTCTCTGTCAGTCTCAGCCAAATCCTATGGGGAAGCACTGTGATCAGGCTACCATTTCTGATGATGTCAGCAGACTGCTTGTTTTTTCTGAGTCTCACATCATGCAGAGTTACAGCTTCAGGCTTGAATACAGTAAGATTTCTATACTTAGGGAGGCATGATGGACCCAGGGGGGCTAGATGGTGTTTTTAACACTACAGGGTCAGGAATACATGTTTGTGTTCCCGACCCTATAGTGATCCTTTAACTACATTAGGGGCGCTCTACACCCATAAAGCACTTTAGCATGCTGAACTCTTTCATGTGTGAAGAGTTTGTCCTGTTTTTTTCATATCACAATACAGTGCATATTTCAAGAGAAATTGGAACTTTTAGAAATTAACCTGGTACACCCCACTGCCTGTCAATCACTAAACTCAAGAGGCAGTGATTGCCCAGAGCACCTGCCTTGCAAAAACTTCTCATTGAGCTGCATTGGGAATTCTGCAATTGGACAGACACAGAAAGTCTGGGCGGGGTTAGAAGGGGAGGGTTTGTAAAGGCAGAATACAAGAGATCTGCAGCTTTTGCAAGCTGATTTTAGATACATCACCTTTTTCTAGCACTAAGTGCCTAACATGACACTATTAGTTCAAGGGAATGTTCAACAGATCATTAACCACTGTCACATAAGACTAGGACACCTTATGCATGCACTGTAACAAAACCAATGTAATAATTAACTCAATCCAAACCTTATATGTCTCTTTCTTTCCGAAAGGCTCTGAGAAGTAAGCTGCAGTTCCAACAACAGGAATATGATAAATAAAGAGAACATGCTTTCTGACGATGAAAAAGTTACCCAACAAACAGAAAACCTCCATCTGAGGCGTGAGATCGGATTGGTTAGTGCCGTATCCCTGATCGCTGGTACAATGATAGGATCTGGGATTTTTATGTCTCCTCAGTGGGTCCTCTACTATGTGGGAAGTCCAGGAGCCAGTCTACTGATATGGGCTGCTTGTGGTCTGCTTGCCATCCTGGGGGCATTGTCCTATGCAGAACTCGGAACTGTGATTAAGGAGTCAGGAGGAGAGTACATATATATTTTAAGAAATATTGGCTCGCTGCCTGCATTTCTCTTGGCATTCACTTCTGTCATGGTAGTGAGACCTGCTAGCATTGCAGGGATATCTTTGAGTTTCGCAGAATATGTGGTGGCATCTTTCTACCAAGATTGCCCAATGCCCCAAGTGGTGGTTAAGTGTACTGCAGCTGCGTGCATCTTGGTCTTAGCCATCATTAATTGTCTTAATGTTAGGCTGGCAACCTCTATTATGAACATTTTTACAACAGCCAAAATCTTAGTATTGTTGGTTATAATTGCGGGTGGAATGGTTCTTTTGGCCAAAGGGAACACTCAGGTATTGCAGAACTCCTTTGAAAATACAGTCACCGGTTTTGGTCCTATAGGAGTGGCTTTTTATCAAGGACTCTGGTCGTATGATGGATGGAACAACCTTAACAGTGTGACGGAGGAACTGAAGAATCCCGAGGTCAGTGAGTGCTTAGAACAGGTGTAGGCAACCTTTTTGCAGCACTGTGCCAAAATAAGATTGTGATGGCCCGTAGCGTGCCGGTCCTATTTTTTTTAAATTGAGGTGTATATGTAGCCATATCCTGCTTGTGTTATTTATGCTGCAGTTGCTTTGTATCGTTGTATTTGTGCGTATATGAGCTATTATATTGTATATGTTCATGAGAAGTTTGTGGTATCGTGTATGATACCTATGAATGTGGGCTGTGTATGAGGGCTGCTTGTGGAATTGTGTGTGAGGATTGAAATGTCACATATGTCCCAAATGTCCTATGTGTGTTTGGTAGTGTGTGGGTGTGGGGGGGGGGGGGGGCTGTTTGGTGTATTGTATGTAAGAGCCTGCATGTGGGGTTGTGTGCATGTATGCAAATTGTTATGGTGTTGCGTTTGTGCGGATTGTGTGTATGTTTGTGTGTGGGCTGTTATTATTTGTATGAGGGGAGGGTTATTATGCATTGCTGGGAGGAAGTGCTCTGAGATCACTTACTCTACATGCTGCAATGCATAAATTGAGGATTGTCCTTCACCACTTTTTTGTATTAGCAGATATCTGAAGTTTCACTGGGACTCCTGATAGGTCAGAGCCTGTTTAACTCTGGCAGCCTTGAGTGCTGTGCAAAGACACCTCGAGTGCTGTGCATGGCACATGTGCCATAGGCAGGGACGTGTCTATAGTGAGGCAAACAAGGCATCTTCCTTGGTCGGCACTTTGCAGGGGGCGGCAAAAAGCAGGCAGCGAGGGAGAATACTCACCTGAGCTCTTCCTGCTCAGCTCCCTCCGCGCCGCTTAATAAATCCGGGAGCCGGAATATGTCGTCAGACCTGCTCCCGGCATCACTAAGCGCCTCCTACTCAGCCTGTCCGCCCCCTGCCTGCCCTCCCAGCAGCCACACTGGACTGCAGTAAGGAATCCACCCCAACTCTCCCAGGGAGGCTCGGTGGATTTAAAATAAAATAAAAAAAATATTAGTTTGTGAGTGTTGGTGGAAATGTCTGTGTGTGTGTATGTCTAAGTGAATATGTGTGTATGTGTGTGTGTGTGTGTGTGTGTGTGTATGTCTAAGTGTATGTGTGTGTGTGTGTGCTTGTGTGTGTGTGTCTGTGAGTGAATGTGTGTATGTGTCTGCAAGTGTGTGTGTGTGTGTCTATGTGTGTGTGTCTGTAAGGGTGTGTGTGTGTGTGTGTCTGTAAGTGTGTATGTGTGTGTCTGTAAGTGAATGTGTGTGTCTGTAAGTGTTTGTGTGTCTGTGAGTGAATGTGTGTGTGTGTCTGTAAGTGTGTATGTGTGTGTGTGTCTGTAAGTGAATGTATGTGTGTGTCTGTAAGTGTTTATGTGTGTGTCTGTGAGTGAATGTGTGTCAGTCAGTGAGTGTGTATGTGTCGGTCAGTGTGTGTGTATGTGTCGGTCAGTGAGTGCGTGCGTGCGTCTGTCAGTGAGTGCGTGCGTATCTCAGTGAGAGTGTGTGTCTGTCAGTGTGTGTGCGTCTGTCAGTGTGTGTCCAAGTAATAGTGTGTGTGTATGTCATTGTTTGTCAGTGTATATGAGAGTGTGCGTCTGTCAGTGAGTGAGCTTCTGTCAGTTAAAGTGCGGGAAGGGGTGGTGGAAATTTAAATGGGGGGGAGGGGTGCCCGAGCACCGTCCTGCCTAGGGCAGCACAAATCCTAAATACACCACTGGCCATAGGTTTCCTACCCCTGACTTAGAACATAAAAATGATTATGTCAGTCATTTAACTTTTAAAATGCAACAAGCTGACAATCCATACAGCAGACCAGGATTTAAAGGAACGCTAAAAGTGACAGACTGCTTGTTTTAGATAGTAGTTTTTGAGAGAACACAGTAGTTTATGGGAGGTTTAATTTACAGATATGTCTTATTAGAATTTATTCTAACATGTTATAGTGCACATATCATAGAAATGGTAGTCATTTATATAGGCTGATTCACTAAATTGTCAAGAATTCAACGTGAATTAAAAAATTTAGCCACATCAGCCCAAGTTGAAAGATAGCCCTATTTTTAGTTTGGTATTTTGGCAATTTTAAATTTACCTTGCATTCTTGACAATTTGCAATTTAGTAATTAGTCCTAATAGAGCTTAAAGGATCACTATAGTGTCAGGAAAACAAAGTGGTTTTCCTGACACTATAGTGCACTGAGGGTGCCCCCACTCTCAGGGTCCCCCTCCCGTGGCGCTGAAGGGGTTAAAACCCCTTCAGCAGCTTACCTTTATCCAGCACCGGGCTCCCTCGGTGCTGGTGACCTCTCCTCTCCCGCCGACGTTAGCTCCCTCTGCCGACGTCAGCAGAGCCGAATGCGCATGCATTGAATTCCTATGGACGCTCTGCGCGATGGAGGCATAATATGCCTCCAGCGTCACAGATGCGCCTCTAGTGGCTGTCCAGAAGACAGTCACTAAAGGCTGGCTTAACCCTGCAATGTAAACATAGCAGTTTCTCTGAAACTGCTATGTTTGCATCTGCAGGGTTAAAACCTGAGGGACCTGGCACCCAGACCACTTCATTGAGCTGAAGTGGTTGGGTGACTATAGTGTCCCTTTAAATTTTAATCTGGATATTGCAGCCATTAGCACCAAATCTGATTAAACTGACACTAAAAAAAGGAAAACTCAACAGATCCACCACAATTAATTAATACATGGACTAACTAAATAAACTTAAATTTAATTTAATTACATGTATATCAGTTGGACCTAACGTCAGCCAAGTTATTAGCTGTATACATTAACCGATCTTATTGCAGCACTGAACACACCCACGAGGAACTCTCATGAAGTTTTCTCAGTGTATCCCAGTGGTGTCAATGCTTGGGTAGATACAGATTTCAATTTAGTTAAAGACAGGGACGTTAAGAACCATCATAATGGCATTGATGTATATTTGTTGCTGCTACATGTTTTTGCAGGTAAACCTCCCACGAGCGGTCATGATTGCTATTCCACTTGTCACATGCATTTATCTTCTTGCCAACATCAGCTACTTTGCAGCTATGACGCCCCGTGAGCTTCTTTCAACAGATGCTGTAGCAATCAGCTGGGGGTGAGTTACACTTTCTGCATATATATAATGCCACCAGAATCTTAGACAGGATAATTTGTTTCTTTATTTTAATATTATGTAATTATTTTGTGTCAGACACCTAGATTTAGTTGGTATATGAATCTCATGCATCTGTCTGTTAAGATGGTAGGGGTGAGTTCTCGCCTTGTCTTTCTGTACAGTAGCTGAATAAGGTACGTTTTCTGTCCTCACACAGTGCTTCCTTACAGAGCTTGACAGAGAGCCAAACTCTTTTCACAGACCACACAGATGAGAAGGATGATGTCGATCCACGGTTTATTTGGACATCACCAACCCAGTGCAACACATGAGAAAGAAAAACTGTAAAACTGAAATATACAAATACTAAATAATATAACTCAATAAGTGACGTTACTAAGGCAGTGGAACAAATGACTTGCAAATAAATGAGTCAGTATAGTAACAGGTTGCATACTGAATTGTCAATTGTTAAGGCGACACAAAGAAGAGATGTAGTCTGATTGATACACCACAAAATTGAGGCCATAGTAACTGAGTAAAGACTGAAAGAACGTAGAAAGTGATCTAGTGAGTAAAAACTAAACTAGCTATATTGCAAACAGAGAAACAAGAGAATATAAAGTGTCAGGGCAGGTTAAGGAATACCCCCAGACAATGCTATCTAGGAGCAATGCATATTAACACAGGTAACAGTACACAGCTTCAGTTATAACAGGATGTGTGGATGTGAACAAAATGGCTTCTGCGAGGGTTGGAGGAAACCGTTTCTATGGAGAATAGAACCATAAGCAAAAAAAATACAAAAGCAGGAAAGCAAAATATGTGATTCATGGAAAATAAGATCAGAGAGGAGGCATAATAGTTAAAAGGGACACTATAGGCACCTGAACAACTTCAGCTTAATGAGGTTGTTCAGGTGAGAACTATAGCTCCCTGCAGCCTTTCTCATGTAAACACTTTTTTCTGAGAAAATACAGTGTTTACACTGAAAGCTAGGAACACCTCCAGTTGCTGTCACTCAGAGTGAACCAGAGGGACTTCTGAGTTGATGGAGGCATAATATGCCTCCATCCACTCAGATCTGCTGTGCACAGCATCCTGTGATTCAGTATCTCCTCCCTCTGCGTGCAGACACTGAACTTTCCTCATAGAGATTCATTGATTCAATTCATCTCTATGAGGAGATGCTAATTGGCCAGGGCTGTGTTTGAATCATGCTGGCTCTGCCCATGATCTGCCTCTTTGTCAGTCTCAGACAATCCTATGGGGAAGCACTGTGATTGGATCAGGCAGGGCCGGACTGGGAAAAAAATTAGGCCCGGGCATTTTTCAATCAGAGCGGCCCCTAAGAAGGGGGCGGGGCCAGAGAGGGTGTGTTTTGTCATCACTAATGACAAGCACACCCCCTCTCAAAGTGAGCAAGTTGGTTCAATGCGCAGAGCCGCGCTGAAGAGCTCTGGCATTAGAAAAAGGCTTGCGCTGTGTTTGCTTTTAAATTGTCTCTGGTGTCTCCACAAGTGGGATACCAGAGGACAATTGGGCCAGGAAAGTGTATGGTGCATGTGTTTGGAGCCTGCTTGTGAAATTGCGTGTGTGTAGAGTGTGGTGTGGTATTGTGTAAATAGGTCAATTTCATTTGTGTTTGTGGTGTAATATGTGTGGCTAGGGGCTGTAGATAGTGTGTGTATAGGGGGCATAGTGTTATAGGGGATGTAGCGAGTGTGTGCATACAGGCTGTAGTGTGTGTGTGTGTGTGTGTATAGGTGACGTAGTGTGTGTAGGGGTTGTAGAGAGGGTGTGTAGGAGATCTAGTGTGTAAAGGACCCAGAGTGTGTATAGGAGATTGTGTGTGTGTGTGTGTGTGTGTATATATATATAGAGAGAGAGGATTAAGAGTGCATATAGGGTAAGGGATCTAGCGTGTATCTGGAGCGTAATGTGTGTGGTGGTGCAGTGTGAGGGGTGCTGTAGTGTGTGTTTGTGTGTGTGTGTATATATATATATATATATATATATATATATTTGGACGTATTGTATGTGTGAGGGGCGCAGTGTGTGTGTATTTAAGAGGGGTGCTGTGTGTGAGGGTGTTTTTATCTGCCGTCCCATTCTAGGTTTCTAATTTTCTTTGTCTGTTAACTCACTGAGGGTTATTTTATATATGTGTATGTGTGTGAGCGAGGGTGCTGTCTGTCTGAGGGTGCTGTCTGTGAGTGAGGGTGCTGTCTGTGAGTGAGGGTGCTGTCTGTGAGTGAGGGTGCTGTCTGTGAGTGAGGGTGCTGTGTGTGTCTGAAGGTGATGTGTGTGTCTGAAGGTGATGTGTGCTGAGTGTCTGAGGGTGCTGTGTGTCTGGGTGCGCTGTGTGTCTGGGTGCGCTGTGTGTCTGGGTGCGCTGTGTGTCTGGGTGCGCTGTGTGTCTGGGTGCGCTGTGTGTCTGGGTGCGCTGTGTGTGTCTGGGTGCGCTGTGAGTGTCTGGGTGCGCTGTGTGTGTCTGGGTGTGCTGTGAGTGTCTGGGTGCGCTGTGAGTGTCTGGGGGTGCTGTGTGTGTCTGGGGGGGCTGTGTGTGTCTGGGGGGGCTGTGTGTGTCTGGGGGGGCTGTGTGTGTCTGGGGGGGGGCTGTGTGTGTCTGGGGGTGCTGTGTGTGTCTGGGGGTGCTGTATGTGTTTGGGTGCTGTGTGTGTCTGGGGGGGCTGTGTGTGTCTGGGGGTGCTGTATGTGTTTGGGTGCTGTATGTGTTTGGGTGCTGTGTGTGTCTGGGGGTGCTGTGTGTGTCTGGGGGGGCTGTGTGTGTTTGGGTGCTGTGTGTGTCTGGGGGGGCTGTGTGTGTCTGGGGGGGCTGTGTGTGTATGGGGGGGCTGTGTGTGTATGGGGGGCTGTGTGTGTATGGGGGGGGGGGCTGTGTGTGTATGGGGGGGGCTGTGTGTGTATGGGGGGCTGTGTGTGTCTGGGGGTGATGTGTGTGTGTGAGGGGGCTGTTGGTGTGATTTTTTTTTAATTTAAATATTTTAATTTAAATATATTATTAATAATTAATTATTATTTTTTTTAATTTAAATATTTTATTAATAATTAAAAAAAAAAAAAGTTATATCCCCCCCTCCCTTCTTACCTTTAGCATGGGAGGGGGGGAGCCGTTCTGCCTGGGGGGGATCCTTTCTGCATCTTCCTTCCCTGGTGGTCCAGTGGTGAGAGTGAACTCTAACCTGCCGGCTAGAGTTCACTCTCGCGAGATCTGAGCGTTGCCGCGGTAACCGCGGCAACACTCAGATCTCGCGAGAGGACCCGGCGGAGCTGCTGGATAGAACTCCGCCGGTCCTCTCTGCTGCCTCCCTCACACCCCACAGCCGGCGGCCGCCTGTCAGTGTCTCTGGGCCGGTGAGGGAGATCTTTGATCTCCCCACCGGCCCATGGAGGCTCAGAGCAGGGCCGGCGCTCGGGTAGCGCGCTGGCCCTGCTGGGGCTGGCAGGGGAGATCCTGTGATCTCCCCTGCCGGCCTCGGCCCCACGGCCATCGCGGCCCACCGGGCATTTGCCCGGTGTGCCCGATGGCCAGTCCGGGCCTGGGATCAGGCTACCACATGTCAGCAGACTGCGTGTTATTCTAAATCTAACAGCATGCAGATCTATAGCTTCAGGCTTGAATACAGTAAGATTTTTACTATATTTATGGAGGCATGAGGGGCCCAGGGGGGCTAGATGGTGGTGTTAACACTATAGGGTCAGGAATACATGTTTGTGTTCCTGACCCTATAGTGATCCTTTAAACACAATCAACTGTTATAATATGCAATATATTTGTTCATGTCATAAGGTCAAAATACACAGTTTAATATAATGGTTTGTGAATTTTTAATTTTGTTTCTAATTTGTATAATCAGGTCATTGTAAGTTAATTTGTCAACTTCTTTTTTTCTTTTTTGAAATTACAAAATTGATGGTCAAGGTCAGGTGCGTTTATTCTATTTTTAACATTCCCCTGTTTTCACCTTTTTTTCTCTTATTTTTGTTACCCCCTTATTTTCTTTCATTATTATATATGATGTTTATGTTTAATTTGTTTTTAAATATGTTTAAAATTTAAATAAATAAAACATGAGAAGAATGACTAATTTCCTGCTCTGTTAACAGTGTGCTGTTTGACCTCCTGAATGGCAGAGAATTGCCCCCTAACCCCCTGTAGTAGTTATGATGTTAAAAATACGCTGGCCCAATTCCATGGTATTGGGACAAACTATTTAGCAAAGGATTGTCCCCTTACCAAGGTCCTTGACAGGCTCCGATACTCCCTGGTGGTCAACTGACATGCTTCTGGCTACAGCAGAGCCGCAGAAGCCATGGCCATCGCCATTCATTGGTTGAGAGTGTCAGCTGGCTGCTTTCAGCCAATTGTAACCAATGTATAAGCGGGGCACACCTGCTGTTTTCTTAAGCAGGCAATCTTTTATTAAGAGTACAGAACAAAGACAATGTTTATTCTCTCCTTGTTAAGTCTCATCAGACTTATATATTTGTTACAATTGAATCTCCTTGGGAACGTGGTCCATCCTGTTTGGAGCATCCTGTTGGGAGTATTCCCTGAATAAAGTGTGCAATATCCTCTTAACTTGAAAAACATACTCTCAGCCAATGACTGACATTCTGTGCAATAAAAGTTGCCCAGAATTTACATCAACCAGCCCAGAACTAGAGTTAATGACTAATGACACCCAAATACAGGGCCGCCATCAGACATTTTGGGGCCCCTAACACAGCTCAGGGTCTGGGCCCCCTGGGGGCCCGCCTCCAAGTCCGCCCACAGGGCCCGCCTCCAATCCCGCCCACAGGAATACACACACAGACACAAACGGACACAGACTCACACAGAAAGATACACACATACTAACAGATACAAATACTGAAACAGACATACACACATACAGGCATACTGACACACACATACTGAGACACACACACATACTGAGACACACACACATGCATAAGGAGATACAGATACACACACACTGACATACTCACATACACGCATACTGACACACACACACACATATACATGCAGACAGACATACATACATACACACTGAAATATACATACTGACAGACACATACATCACACACACACAAATATACATGCAGACATACATACATACAGACATAAAGGCATACAGACATACATACATACAGACATACATACATACAGGCATACAGACATACATACATACAGGCATACAGACATACATGCAGGCATACATACATACATACAGACATACATGCAGGCATACATACATACATACAGACATACATGCAGGCATACATACATACATACAGACATACATACATACAGACATACATGCAGACATAAATACATGCAGGCATACATACATACAATTAATGGGGATGATGGGTGATGCTGCCTCTCCTCTCGGCCTTCAAAAGTCTTCGTCCTCCTTCCCACGCGGAGTAAGCTGGGAGGAAGTGAACGGCCGTCACTTCCTCCCAGCAGCACTTTTGTGTGGCTGCATTTTTTTTATAAAAGGGGCCCGGTCGCGCTAATACAGCGCTGACCGGGCCCCTGAAGATAATAGGGCCCATTGGGTGGCCCTAAATGCTTGGGACACCTGATGGGCCCTGGTGCAGATGCACTGCGGCAATTCCGCCGCTCCACGTGGGGCCCGGCCTCATGGTTGTCACCCCCTGATGGCGGCCCTGCCCCAATGACGCTGCTGGAAGTGGAGTTAAACCTGCTGCAGCAGAACAATTCAGCGAAATGCTGCACATACAGACTCCAGGTTCCATGACCAGTTTCAAATCATTCAAGTGGACATTGTGTTTGGAGTAACCCTTTAAGTTAAAGTTGTTTTGGTTCTTAAAGTATCCCTTTAAATATAAATTGTAAATTGATGTTACCATGCTTTCTAATGACTAGATTCAGAATATTATAATTTTAGTACTCCTCTCCTGTGTACTATTATTACAGGATTAAGGTGCTCGGTACATGGACATGGATAATCACACTGGGTGTTGCCCTATCTACCTTTGGCTCAGCCAATGGGACTTTTTTCAGTGGAGGGCGAGTGTGCTATGTAGCCGCCAGAGAAGGACATCTGGTAAGCAAAGTTTAATTTTGGATAATTCTAATATATTTGTAGATATATACAGTGAGTAAAACAAGTATTTGATCCCCTGCTGATTTTGAATGTTTGCCCATTGACAAAGTAATGTCTATAATTTTAATGGTAGGTGTATTTTAACAGTGAGAGACAGAATAACAAACAAAAAATCCAGAAAAAGGCATGTCAAAAAAGTAAATTGATTTGCATGTCAATAAGTGAAATAAGTATTTGACCCCTTTCAACTTAGTACTTCACGGCAAAACCTTTGTTGGCAATCACAGAGGTCAGACGTTTTTTGTAGTTGGCCACCAGGTTTGCACACATTTCAGGAGGGATTTTGTCCTACTCCTCTTTGCAGATCCTCTCCAAGTCATTAAGGTTTCGAGGCTGACGTTTGGCAACTCGAACCCTCAGCTGCCTCCACAGATTTTCTGTGGGATTAAGGTCTGGAGACTGGCTAGGCCACTCCAGGACCTTAATGTACTACTTCTTGAGCCACTCCTTTGTTGACTTGGCTGTGTGTTTTAGGTCATTGTCATGCTGGAATACCCATCCATGACACATTTTCATGTCACATTTTCAATACCCTGGCTGAGGGAAGGAGGTTCTCACCCAAGATTTGACGATACATGGCCCCGTCCATCGTACCTTTGATGCTGTGCAGTTGTCCTGTCCCCTTAGCAGAAAAACACCCCTAAAGCATAATGTTTCCACCTCCATGTTTGACGGTGGGGATGGTGTTCTTGGGGTCATAGTCAGCATTCCTCCTCTTCCAAACATGGCAAATTGAGTTGATGCAAAAGAGCTCAATTTTGGTCTCATCTGACCACAACACTTTCACCCAGTTCTTCTCTGAATCATTCAGATGTTCATTGGCAAACTTCAGACGGGCCTGTACATGTGCTTTCTTGAGTAGGAAGACCTTGCAGGCGCTGCAGGTTTTCAGTCCTTCACAGCATAGTGTGTTACCAATTGTTTTCTTGGTGACTATGGTCCCAGCTGCCTTGAGGTAATTAACAATATCCTCCTGTGTAGTTCTGGGCCGATTCCTCACCATTTTCATGATCATTGAAACTCCACAAGGTCGAGCACCAGACCGAGGGAGACTGACAGTTATTTTGTGTTTCTTCAATTTGCGAAAAATCGCACCAACTGTTATCACCTTCTCACCAAGCTGCTTGGCGATGGTCTTGTAGCCCATTCCAGCATTGTGTAGGTCTGCAATCTTGTCCGTGACATCCTTGGATAGCTCTTTGGTCTTGGCCATGGTGGAGAGTTTGGAATCTGATTGATTGATTGCTTCTGTGGACAGGTGTCTTTTATACAGGTAACAAGCAGAGATTAGGAGCACTCCCTTTAAGAGAGTGCTCCTAATCTTAGCTCGTTACCTGCATAAAAGACACCTGGGAGCCAGAAATCTTGCTGATTGATAGGGGTTCAAATACTTATTTCACTCATTGACATGCAAATTAATGAATAACTTTTTTTGACATGCGTTTTTCTGGATTTTTTTTTTTGTTATTCTGTCTCTCACTGCTAAAATACACCCACCAAAATCAGCAGCGGATTAAATACTTTTTCCCCTCACTGTATATTTTGATTCTGATTATGTTCCTGATTTCGAACATTCTTAGTCATGTCAAGTGACCAAACTACCATCTTCTATTACTGTTTCAGAAGAATTGTCTAAAACATTTGAATTGATCTTCAAGGTGAATCATTATTTCATCAGGATGACCTTCTCCATCTCAGATCTGCAGAATGGTTATCATTGGATCACAGAGCAAGATATTTACAACATAGGGTACATTGCTTATTGGATAGACGAAACTGCAGCACCATCGAGGAATTTATCATCAAAGGAAGGGACCTTAGAAACCAATTTAGGGAGAAAGGATAACCCAATAAATGCTTGAAACGCCCCTATAAGAGGGCCTTGGAGTCTGACCGTAATGTACTGGTAAATGAGACTGCACCTAATGAGACATTAAAAGGGGATCATTAGATTGATAGCCACCTACAATGCGGGATGGGGAAGTGTGAAAGAATCACTCCAGCGCTTCTGGCCATTACTCACCAGCGATGAGCACTTAAGAGGTAGTTGCCCCCAATGTGACTATTACATCAAGCAGGGGTAAAAACATTTGAGACCATTTTGGCCCCAAGTCACCTACAGCAAAGACAGTCTTCTTCCACAACATGGCTTCATAACCCTCTAACTGGTACTTTCGGATGTGGAAGGTGTGCTGTATGCAAATACATCAAGAGGGATTCTAAAAATGTGAAGGATAGTGAAGAAAAGGAGGAGTTCAAAATAACATCTTTTTTCAACTGTAACTGTAAACGATAAGGTAGGGGTGGGGTAATTACTAATGCTCGTTACACCCCTTTTTTTTCTTCCTTTCATGGAACTCATCTCAAATAGCCCCAGAAGTGTGTCTCAGTGGACATGGTGTCGATCTCAGTGGACATTGTGTCGATCTCAGTAGACATGGTGTCGATCTCAGTGGACATGGTGTCGATCTCAGTGGACATGGTGTCGATCTCAGTGGACATGGTGTCGATCTCAGTGGACATTGTGTAAATATCAGTGGACATTGTGTCGATCACAGTGGACATTGTGTCGATCTCAGTAGGCATTGTGTCGATCTCCGTGAACATTGTGTCGATCTCCGTGGACATGGTGTCGATCTCAGTGGACATGGTGTCGATCTCAGTGGACATGGTGTCGATCTAAGTGGACATTAGGACGATCTCAGTGGACATTATGTTGATCTCAGTGGACATTGTGTCGATTGTGCAATTAATAAACAGATCACCAGAATAAGTCAAAATGGAAGACAGGTCCCCTTTACAAGAGAGAAACAGCAATTCCACACCATAATTTTGGCATTCTTGGGCCTGAGGTTCTACAATGATATCACTTTTATCAAATCGGAGTATTTATCGTGAATAGCAAAGCTTTGCACTTTAATGAAGAATTTACAATCCTGATGATAATTATCATATAGTTGTCTGATGAGTATTTCTGTGTCTTGTGGAAACAGTTTTAAAGTTGAATTAGTTACATTTCATTGACAGTAGAGTGAAAAGGGAATTTGAAAGCTTTTCTCTATGGAATGCCGTGTCTACTACAGAAATCTAACTTGTCTTTCCGATTTATCAGCCAGATATCCTATCAATGGCCCACGTGAACCGGCTCACACCTTCTCCTGCTCTGATATTCACAACCTTCATCTCCCTGATAATGATCATACCATCAGACTTCAGCAGTATTGTCAACCTTTTCAGGTACCTTACCCAGGAAACATACTGATGTGCTTCACTAGTTTTCAAGTTCATGCCAAGGTCAGGATGTAATTAAGACCCAATTGACTTGTACACTTATTGGCCCTGGAATGATAAAATGTGATTATGTCTCGTAAGAAACTGAAACTGTTTTTGTTTTTCTGACACTAGCGATGCTATGGGTGAGGAACTAACCATTAAACCATTACACTGCTTTTATTTATTTTTTATTATTTTTTCTTATAAATAAATGTTATATGTTTAAAGATTGTATGTCATTGTTACTATATTTGCTTGCCTACAGTTTTACAGCCTGGCTTTTCTATGGAATAACAATATCTGGGCTTGTGTACATAAAAATTAAGAAGCCGGACATTCCCAGGCCTTATAAGGTAAATTAAACAAAATTCTTATAGTGACTAATGTTATAATACATTATTAGTGATTATTACACATTTAGACTTTACGGTTATGAGATTTAGCATTATTTATACCAAACACAGTACAGGAGATTATTATTATTTATACCATACACAGTACAGGACTAGCAAATCTCTCAGATATAGAATAGTTCCTGTATTCACTTTAATCTGTTCTTCCAGTAGTCACATTATCAGAATAATTACAGTTATCTACAATATTTGTTCACTGGCTGCACAAACATTCAGCAGGCAAACAGTTAAAGGGACACTATAGTCACCAGAACAACTGTAGCTCATTGTATTTGTTCTGGTGAGTATAATCATTCCCTTCAGGCTTTTTGCGGTAAACACTTTTCAGAGAAAATGCAGTGTTTACATTACAGCCTATGCACACCTCCACTGGCAACTCCTCAGATGGCTGTTAGAGGTGATTCCTGGAGCAGTGCCGCACAGTGTGCAGCACTGCCATTCAGGGTCTCCACCTGCACGGAATCATAAATTTCCTCATAGAGATGCACTGATTCAATGAGTGTTTGGATACACCCCTGGCCCGCCTCCTTGGCAATTTCAGCTAATCCAATGCTTTCCTATGGAAAAACATTGTGATTGGCAGAATTCATCACTTCTGATGATGTCAGCCAAAAAGTTAGATCAGGGGCAGAGTGGGATAAAGGTAGGATTTTACTATACTTAGTCCTTCACCCCCCTAACACTATAGGGTCAGGAATACATGCCTACAGGTACGTTCTATACTCACCAGAACAACTACATTATGCTGTAGTTATCCTGGTGGCTATAGTGTTCCTTTAAGCTAAAGTTGTTTTGGTGCCTATAGTGTTCCTTTATGATGTAGTAGTTTTGGTACTTAGAGTTTGCCTTAAAGGGACACTATAGTCACCAGAACGACTACAGCTTAATGTATTTATTCTGGTGAGTATAATCATTCCCTGCAGTCATTTTCATGTAAAAACTGCCTTTTCAGAAAAAAGGCAGTGTTCACATTGCCACCCGGGACACTTCCAAGTGGCCATTCCTTAGATGGCCACTAGGGGTGCTTCCTGGGGCAGTGCTGCACAGTAGGCGCTGGAATTAAGGTGAGTTTTGACACCTTCTAAAGGGGATAAGAGGGGGCAAGCCACCTAAATGGTGGATTACACACTATAAGGTCAGGAATACATATTTGTGTTCCTGACCCTATAGTGTCTCTTTAAACAAATGGGAATTCACAGACACCTACTAAACAGAGGGGACAAATGTTATGGCCCCTTTTAGTACCTCACATCATAGGCAACAGTGTGGAGGTATATGACAGAACACATAGCTGGTGCTGAATTAAAACCCATGAACTGTCAATCATTTAAATCTATTTATTTATTATTTAGCTATTTGCTGCATGTGCTGAACATTTTTGACTGCACATTTCATGTTTGCCTGTATTTTTACATAAATATAGATTGAAAGCAAACAAAATATAATGTTTTTTTTTTTTTCCCTCCAGGTTCCAATCATTATACCCATCATTGTGCTGATCGCGTCCGTGTACCTGGTGTTGGCTCCAATCATCTTCAGTCCGCAACTGGAATATCTTTACGTGGCTATCTTTATACTGAGTGGGACTATTCTCTATATTCCTGTGGTCCGATACAAATGGTCTCCTAAAGCTTTCAGATCAATTACGCTCCATCTTCAGCTCCTGCTTGAAGTGGCTCCAACAGATAAAAACCAATGAGCTGCCTCCAGAGCATGATAACACATTTTAATTTAATAATTACTATTAATGGGAGATATTCCTAATAAAGAAAAACATTAAATTGGTCTGCTGACAAAAGGATACCTCTTAAAATAATACTAGCAATGATCAAACGGACTATGGATGAAAAAGTACGCTGTAGTTGCTGTGATAAACTCAGCAGCTGAACTCTGCAGGCCAGGTACACTCTGAAACATTATATTAAAGCAAAGTTTTTTATACTCTATGTGAATCCAACCAATAGTATCTATGTGTTGCGGCTTAAACTGGGGCACATCAGTTCAATGCATATAGATTGTATAAATTTAAATGGAAGTTACGCATTGTCATTATGTCATTAACACAGGTTTTATAATCAGGCTATCAAGTATAGAAAGGGTTAATCTGCTCAGCTACGTTGTGATGTGAGCAGAGTTTAGGATAGGATAATTACAGACTGCTCATGGTGAGAGGGTGAATGTTGAAGGTTGACATTTTTTAAAAATAATTTATGATATACTGTCTGGGTACTGAAATCAGTGGGCAAACTGCCCAGTAAACAGCAGGGGCATTGCTAGGGTCATAAAATATCTGGGGTTTGGGCCAAAACAAAATTTTCTGAACCCTCCTCATAATCCCACATCTGATCCCTTACAAACTCTGCCCCTTAACAACTGCAATATATGCCTCTTAACACACTCATGGACACATACACAAAGACATACACACAGACACAGGCACACACACACACACACACACACACACCCAACCATGCGCAATGACTGGCACTTACAGAGGCACATACAGTAATACAAACAGCAGTTTATTCACTAAACTGCGTGTTGATAGCTGATTTGTAAATTTTATTCCACAATAACAGAATCGGAAAAAATAATATCCCACATTGTTAAACGTACTACTTTCTCAAACTTTGCTATTTAGTCCTAGGGCTTGTAAGCTAGTTGTCAACGTGCCACAACTAACTATTTAGTGAACGAGTCCCTAACAATTCCATCTCTAATATCTAGATACATTAACAAATATACAGCTTAATAAACATTGGATAACATGGCCAGCTAGAGTAAAACACCATGAAAATGTAAAGTTTACCGAAATGAGTGTTACATAACAGTATCTTAATAGTTACAATATCTAGTTTACTCTATCAAAAATAAAAATTACAGTGAAACACTGTAAATAAAAAACGCAGGTCTTATCTGATTCAGTGTATTGCATTTTGTTTTTGATACATGTTTTTCTATGGCAAGAATGTACTTAGACTCTGCATTTGGCACCCCTGGGGGATCCTGTATTTGACTCATCCCAACTTTAAAATGTAAAAAACACTCTCCATGTCTCATTAACCCAGCAGCCCCTCCATGTGTCTCATTAACGGGACACTCCAAACCCCTAAAGCACTTTAGATTGCTGAAAAGCTTTCTGTGTGAAGAGTGTGCTCTCTTTTTATCATTTTGCAAAGTGTGCAGATTTCAAAAGAAGTTGATCCTTTTACAAATTAACCTGGTTACACCCCCTTGACTTTCACACTGGCAACAGGTCCTGTTACTTCCTGGTTTGGTTAGCTCATTGGGACTAAACTCAAGAGGCAGCAATTGCCCAGAGCACCTGCCTTGCAAAGACTTCTCATTGAACTGCATTGGGGAGACTGTGATTTGACAGCCACAGAAAGTCTGGGAGTAGTTAGAACGGGAGGGCTTGTAAAGACAGCAGACAAGAGAACTGCATGTTTTACAAACTGTTTTTATATATAACCCAAATTGAAAAACACATAATTAAATGCATGCAAGTTTTCATTTGGGGTATATATACTAAACAGTGATTTTTATTTATTTTGTATTTAGGCACTGGAGTGTTCCCTTTAACCCCTTAACCCCTTAAGGACATATGACATGTGTGACATGTCATGATTCCCTTTTATTCCAGAAGTTTGGTCCTTAAGGGGTTAAGGACACAGGACATGTGTGACATGTCATGATTCCCTTTTATTACAGAAGTTTGGTCCTTAAGGGGTTAAACTACACCCAACCCCTGCTTGTGCCTCATTCCCTCCACCCCCTCAGTCCCTCCATGTGTCTCATTAACCTCGCCAACCACTTCATGTGTCTCATTAATCCTGCCGGTCCCTCCATGTGTTCCGTTCCCAAGCTTGTCCATGTGTCTCATTCATCCCCTTCCCCAGCCCCTGCGGTGTAGAGCGGCCAAGACGCAGACCGCGGGTAGAGGAGCTTCTGTTCATCTCCCTGGTCTGACAGGAAGCAGTTCTGTGCTCTCTGTAAGCACTTCCTGTCAGATCAGGGAAGGGAACAGAAGCTCTTCTACCACAGTTCGTGGCTTGGTCACGCTACATTTAGTGACTGGCAAGAGGGGAACACTTCCCCTCCTACCAGTCACCCTGTAATTGTGCAGTGCACACATATATTTAAGAAAAAAATATTAATTTATTTTTGGGGATAAAACCGGTGTTGTGTTTGCAATTGTTTCATATATGAGAAAACAAGGGTTTGGCTGCACTCACCTAAACATGCTTAAATGGGGTGCTGCTGGGGGCCAATAAGTACAGTAAAAATGAAAATCCAGCGCACTCACTTGTCTACTAAACAGTTATTATAGTGCTGAACAATTTTGTTAGTTTTATTAAAAACACCTAATCTAGGCAAAAAATAATGGGGGTTTAGTTACATTATATGATCATACATTGCATAAGCCTGCCCCAAACGTCAATGTACCCCATCTTTGGCAGGTCCTAAGCTCACTGCCAACTGTCTACTAAATGAGCTACTCACTTGGGGAAATCCTTCCATCTTGAGTTCTCTGCACTACAAGGCTTAAATAGGGTCCTGAGATGAGGCACCTGTAACAGGGAGGGGTGCAAAAACCCCATTATTTTTAGATTACGTGTTTTTAATAAAACTAACAAAATTGTTCAGCACTATAATAACTGTTTAGTAGACAAGTGAGTGCGCTGGATTTTCATTTTTACTGTACTTATTGGCCCCCAGCAGCACCCCATTTAAGCATGTTTAGGTGAGTGCAGCCAAACCCCTTTTTCTCATATATGTATATATTTAGGAGTCTAGCCAGCTCCTTGGTTTTGCACCCCTCCCTGTTACAGGTGCCTCATCTCAGGACCCTATTTAAGCCTTGTACTGCAGAGAACTCGAGATGGAAGGATTTCCCCAAGTGAGTAGCTCATTTAGCAGACAGAGTAGGACCTGCCAAAGATGGGGTACATTGACGTTTGTGGCATGCTTATGCAATGTATGATCATATAATGTAACTAAACCCCCATTATTTTTTGCCTAGATTAGGTGTTTTTAATAAAACTAACAAAATTGTTCAGCACTATAATAACTGTTTAGTAGACAAGTGAGTGCGCTGGATTTTCATTTTTACTGCAATTGTTTCATATCCATGAGAGCACAGAATTTCAATGTATTTTTTTAATAAAAGATCAGAAGGTTAAACAATAAAGACACATTTTTACCAGCATTCTTTGCTCATATTTACCAAGAATGTCAATATTAGTGGAGGGCACTGTATATGTGTGCAAAATTCTCACATACAATAGATATATGAAAATAACCAAATACCTTACTTATAGGTATAGATAAGGACCTTGAAGGCATTATGTCAGTACAGCTTACTGGAAAAGGCAACAAAATGTAAAAATAATGTCTGCATTTGAACAGAAGTATCCACATGCAGTAAATCCTGTTAAATAATATATTTCTAAGACAAAGGTAATTAAAATTCAATCTTTTTGAATGTCTGGACAGCTAATGTAATGCTGACCACGAAATGGTAGCGTCCATTCGCTCCTCCCTTACTGTAGGAATGATATGACCCAGTGAAACTTCCTGTGCTGTTTGGAAACAGCAGTTGAGCTTACATTTTAAGCACATTTAAAGGCATTATATCAGTGAGTAGTGGCTTCTGGCAGAGAAATCTGTTCCTCTGTAGGCTGGTAATTATAACTAGAGTATATATGAGGGTGAGTGAGGCTTTAGCAATTAGATTTCATACTGCAAAATACATGCACATAAAATAGTTTAAACTCGATTTAGGTAATGAAGTGGTTAATGGATAAAAAAAAAATTCAACTCCAAAATAGTCACAACTATTTTAGCTCAAATTTTACAATTCAGATCTCACTTCACTACTTTGGAATATTTCCAGGCTTATTTATTAAAGTGAGAATTCAATGTGAATTTCAAAGTTTAGACCAAGGTAGATGAACTGGAGGCATGGCCGACAGAAAACATTTCATTTTGACTATCTTGACCTTAAATTTGAAATTCGTTTCAAATTCTCACTTTAGTGAATAAGCCCCTGAGTGTTCTGAATGCAGTTATTTTCGTAGGAGGAAAGGTCTTCCAGGCCACCGAAGTCGGCATCAGAGCTTCCTGTGTATTGAGAATTTCTCTGAACTTCTTTTTGAAGTAATGAATATTGCATTGTTCCTTCCAATAATCCATTAATATTCTACGTTTCTATCAAGACTACATCTCTCAAGCAAAAACAAAGACTATTGTATCTTTTCTTCTGACCTTGTGGCCTCCTTCTTTTGGCCCTTGGCTTCTATGTCCTTTTCCTTGTTAACTTCCCACACGATATCCAGAGAGAAATGTCTAATGCTGATCACACACTCTGAATGAAGTGGATACAGTTCCTTGTATTATTTTCACTATAAAAATGAAATACATGGCTACATATTTGTAGCTGTTGCAAGCAATGTGTATTGCAACTAGATATTTCAAATAAGGCCATATAAGAAAGTCTTGATTTATGTGTCCACAAAAATAAACTTTATCAAATCAGCTTCCATAAAGCTCCATGTGTCCAAATCTCTTATAACTTACACTTCATTTGTATTGGATATATAGACAGAAATAAACAAGGATGGAGTCCCAGAGTTAAAGACCCAGGAGCTTTACATGAAATATTTAGAACTTTTCTTCATCGGTAATAATGGAAGATTAATTCAATATAAAATCTGCAAAACAGAGCAAATTAAACAAAATATACAAACGCAGTATGCATTTATACATATGCAGGGTTAGTCACTAAATTGAGTATTGGCAGGAAGTCAAAGTGAATTCAAAGAGAAATTCAAACTTTAGGTCAAAATAGGCCAAATTAGAAAAATTCTCCCAGTCAATTCTGTGTTCAGTTTGGCTACTTTGGTCTTACATTTGAAATTGACTTTTCATTCCTGGCAATAAGGAATAGGGAATAACCCTGATAGACTGCAATAGTGTAGACCCTGTGGTATATGCCAAGGAAGATTCTCTGGCCGACACTTAGGGTAGCTGTTCAACACAGGGATTCTACGCAAAACAAAACAAAGCATCGAATGCAATAAAACTAGTATGAGCATGAGCAACAAGCAGGTGCACTATGGATAACAGAGGCAAAACAGTGATTCTGGTACTGAGCTCATAGTCCAGGAGGCCACTGCACCCACAACTGACAACGCACCCGACCCCAACCCCTCGGCAGAGGCTTAATTATGTACTGATTGGAGTAGCTAAGTATCAGCTGGTGGTCAAAGAACTGGAACAGTCCACACCGCCCTCCCCACATTGGAACTCATTGACGCCCAGCTCCCATGCTCCAACTATATAGCTGGCCTCCACCCCTAAAACCACTAGATCCTTCACCACGCCTCACACTATTATATCAGCATCTTCACCACTGAGGACTCCATACAGACCTCCAACTACCAGTCCCTCTGGGGCCCCGACTCCCCTCGCACAGCAGGCAGTCAGGATGGTTCTAAGGACTGTTGGTCGGCCCGGAGACTGTCTGCCAGCCTGGTATGCTTGACACACATAGAGTGGCGGAACTAATGCAGAGAGGGCCCCAGTGCAAGAAATCATTTTGGGCCCCCCTAGCACACACACAGATACAAACATATACCTACACAGACACATGCACACATTGTCACACATACAAACATATACTTACACACACACACACATACCTACATACACACACTGGCACACGCAGATGCACACATACACACATTGGCACACAGACACAGATACCTACACATACACACAGAGATACACACACTTGCACACATTTACATACAAACACTAGCATACACACAGTGGCACATGCACACATACACACAGAGGCACACTCAGGAGATACACATTGACACACACAGATACACATACCTACACACACACTCAAACACTGGCACAAAGATACACACAAACCACATAACTACACATACTCACTGGAGCACACATAGATACAAACTGGCACGCACACACACACACAGATACACACCGACACACATTCAAACATACACACACACCAACATACACACACTGACATTCACACACTTACACATACACACTGGCACTCATACATACCTACACATACACACACCGAGACACACACACAGATACACATTGACACACACAGACACGCATACCTACACTTTGCTGTAATTGGACACTTTGAGGAGTGGAAACTATGTATAAATTAAATTTAGAAATATGTTTTACAAGGTTCTTTAGAAATACACTTTTTTGGTTTTACTTGCAATTCCACATTATGGCCACCAGGGGGAGTGTGAGAATACAATATCTATCGAGCTTCAGCAACATCTTTGTCTGATTATGAAAATATACAATGACTACATACTTGAGGATGCTATTCTGGGTGCAAAGTGAAAAGGTTTAGAGGCATTCCATGGCAATCGCTTCTTATTTAGCTCTTTGTCTTACAGTACTTGTTTTTGCCTTGATAAATCTCTCCTTGGTGTTATTTTATGTTATTGATTGTTAACCCTTTCAGCATTGCAGATAACCCCCTTCTGCTTTGTTTAGTTTTTTTTTCTTTTTTTTTTCTTTTCCGTATGAAATGTCTTCTTTTTATTTTGTGTATATTAGAATGTTTAAATGCAAAAAAAAAAAAAAAAAAAGCATTCACAGACCATAATATAGGGGCCAACTACTACAATAACATAAAAAGAAACACTGCTTCATCTCACTGAAGTGGTTATAGTGTTATCCATTTATTTAGTGTTAAACTGCTTTTAATGTTTTAATGCTAAATGAGAGTTCCCAGCAGTCCATCCTCTTTATGCTGTTTGGGAAGCTTTCTCTAGCCCAGAATTTGTGTAATACATGCAAGTACCAACATTGGGCAATAGATGGCAATATAACCCAAGAATATTATTTGACATTGTGTTGCTCCTGCAAACCTTTTTTCTTATATAAAACCTCAGTTCCCCCCTTTTAGCACCCCCTCTAATACACATACAAGTGGCCCTCTCAAAGTCTAATCCTGATCGGCTATTATTTGGTCAAAACGAGCAATTCCCATTTCTAGTCCACGATTCCCAGTGTAGTATTCCACGGCGCCCTAATTTACACTTGTAATATTACCAATTTATACTCATAGTTACATACAGATACACACAGGAGGGGCCTGATAATTATATAGCAATAAGGTGCCTTCAGTAAGTTCAAATCCTAAATTAAACCAATATGATCCATGTATTTATAAACTGCTCAAACACACCAATAAATGTAAAAATAAAATATATTGTATTAATATAAACCTGTAAAGTGTCAGATATAGGGAACTGGTTATTTTTACATCTAGATTAACCTGTTTGTAAGCAGCTTACCCTGCGGAGAATTGACAAAGGTATTGCAAATTTTAATAAGCAAATGCTTCGACGTAACTAGGTTTCTAGCTTTGTTGTTTTTGCCTAAATGTTACCATTTCCTTGTTAATTCCCCACAATTCCAAGTTTAACTGAGTTTGGACGACTAGACTGTAGACAGATAGAGATGGAAGATGGGAGACAGGACCCAAACTCAGTACTTTGAGAACTTGGATGCCCCCTGTCCCACCCCCTGTCTTGTCTGAGTCTCCCTCATCTTCTTGGTCATCTTCACAAAATCTAATTTGCCCCATGCCCTTCCGGGCCCCATTCTACAACACTCTGTACATTGTAGCCAATGACCCTTGTGACCTCTGCCCCCTCTCCTTAATGTTGATCTTATCTTAAGCTGCTAATACCTCTGTAAGTAAAAACATGGTTTTGTTTTTTTTAACACCCTCTTAGTAAATCTCCCTATTTGTCTACAGAAATGCACGAGGTGAAAACCAAACAATCAGAAGATCTGTTTTCAAGAGGGAACGTTAAGTATTTCTAGATGTGTGTGATTGCGCATGGTGTCTTTGGGAAGGGACACTGGGATGCCCTCAGTGTGCTCGGTGCTTTTAAAACCATTAGTGTATTCACCTGGTTAGTTATACACAGAATATCCCAACGCTGGCAGCTCCTTCATACAGTCATTACAGCCAAGGAACAAAACAACGTGAGCTGTCTGGGCTGATTCACTGCAGCTGTAAAATAAGCCCTAAACAGGAAAAGAACTGAGTACAGAGGAAGACAGAGAAAAGGCGACAAAGTCTGGGGAGTAAGGGGTCTGGAACATAAGTTGTAGATGTGCCAGCAAGTGGGGGTTACTTCATATTCCCACCCAAGGGGATTCTGACAAATTACAGACTATAAAATAACTGACACTAATGTTTCAATGTTATAGGAATAAGATAAAGATGGGATATGGTCATGTGCGCATGTCCCTTTGCCATCCGCCTCCAATTCTTAACAGTGCAAGCCAATAATTGGGGGGGGAAACAAACGCACTACCACTACGTTAAAGGGACACTTTAGTCAACCAAACAACTTTAGCTTCATGGAGCAGTCTTGGTGTATAGATCATGACTCTGGAGTCTCATTGCTCAATCCTCTGCCATTTAGGAGGTAAAATCACTTTTGTTTCTGTTTATGCGGCCCTAGTAACACCTCCCCTGTCTGTGACTGACACAGCCTGCATGGAAACAAAAATGGTTTCATTTTCAGATGAAAAAGAAGAAAAAACTGCTTATTTTTACTTTTTTCCTAATGATTGCAGTTAACAGATCTGATTCTAAATATTCCAAAAAACATATGTATTATTTTCTACTTTTAAACAATGAAGGATATTTGTAAATGTGGTTTAATTCAATTATAACACGTACAACTACATGTATTATAAGATGTGCATAAAACCCGAAACAAGGGACCTGCGAGTCCGTCAGCACTGTGGCCCTGCGAGCCCGAACGGACAATAACATTTTCTTCTTGAAAGTAATTCACCCTGGAGACCTGCGAGTCTCACTGTTTCCTAAAATTGAACAACGAATAAAAATAAAAATAATATTCACAAAAAAAAAATAATTGGGCCAATTTAGACGGGTAGAAAAAAACTAAATCTTCAGTGTAGGTGAGTCGGTGATGTCTCATAATTTGGCTATTATGGAGCAAGTTTTACCATGTTAGTTAGAAATTTATACTACTTGCTGTTCTGTAGATAAACCCTAAATTGCATTGTTTCTATCTGCCATTTAGCAGGCTAATAAACATTATGTTCTCAGCTATAACAGGCAGTCGATGAAATGTAATGTATGGCTTGGAATTCAATAAATCAGAATAATATACCATAACAGTGATTGATTGAATGCTGAGTTTTTTATTAAGGTGATTGCATTTCTGGATTGAAGTAACAAGCAGTCAGAACAGACTTTACAAACTTCAATGTCTTCAGACAGACAGCGAATCACTCAGTGGAATTTATATTAATCAATAAAGCATTAAAACCAGATATGTATTGTAAGAAAATATTTAAACGGTTTGAAAGGTGCTTGGTATGATACATTTCAATGTGCCTGCCTTCTGAATTTATTATGAAAATGGCACAGAGCACAGGAATTATTATCTTCTAAAGCTACAACTTGTTCTATGGTGATGTAGTGTTGTAGACGGTTGTATATAAAAAGTAAGAAGATAAGGCTGGTTATTTAATAAACATATTAAAAAAATATATATTAATAGCAGATTAAACATGAATTGCAAAAATTAAGGCAAAACTAGCTGGTAAAGAGAACAGCTATATATCATAAGAAATGGCCATCAAATTTCTTAATTTGTGTTCTGAGTAGCCATTCAACACCATAACTGGCATTGGCACCATAAGGCTTTTTGACCAATGTAACCTGCATGTAATGGTGTAACTAGTTAAAGCATATTGTGCTACGCTGTGATCAGGAAACTAAATTGCAATGTCCGTATTTTTGTGATCATTTTTTGGGGGGCTATAATTTTCTCCACGTACCTTTAAACACCACAAACTGCAGGTGCTAAATAACTATATATATATATATATCATGCGCACTCTGATCCTGTGCGTCCAACTTATCTTGTTGCAAATACTTTAGTCCATCTATTGTACAGCGCTGCAGAATTTGTTGGCACTTTACAAATAATAATAATAATATCAGAAGCAAGGAACAAGCTGTACCATAAATTGTACTATTAATGCAAAAACGTCATAAAGTCAACCAGTGTACTATACCGAAATAAACAATACTGAAATAAACAAGACACTTTGAACACAATAGGACAGATCCAAAGCAGGAAGTAGCAAAATAAACACACAGATGTGATTTACTGAGTGACGAGCAGTCAGTAGCATAAATAAAAAAATGAAATGATCTTTAGCACGTCTTTAAAAATGAATAAACCAGCTTTATGCTGATTATTCTTACCTACAAAGTTATAGAATGATTGCAACAGCCTCATGCCAAATATCACGAAAACAGACTCTGCACATACCGAGAAAAAAAAAAATATATAAAGCAGGCTTAGGAAAAAAATACTTATTAACTCTAAGGGGTAAATTCAATGAAAAGGGGTCTATTTACTAAATAGTGAATTTGGTGAATTTCAAAGCAAACTGCAAAAATTAGACAAAAATAGACTGGGCTAATCTCAGGGCTTGGGTTATTTTAGCCTTAACTGTGCAAACTGGATTTCACTTTATTAAAATTTGATATTTAGTGAGTAAATTCCTCCTTTAAGTCACTGAGCCAGGAGCTGGAGAAAATTAACAAAGAAACATCTAATTTTAAATTAAAATGGTCAGAATTTTTCCAGTTTTCATGTTTTGATCTAGATGTTGCAAAGCTTATTGGCAGTTCTCCACAATTGCCTGCTTTGTGAATAGGCGCTAGTCAGCCTTCAGCATTCCTGATGTTTTGGACTACACCCCCCATGATGCTTTGCAAGCAATATAGCAGGTAGAGGATTATGGGAGATGTAGCCAAGTTTGCTTACACCTGGCCTAGGTGTTTAGTAAATATATCTTAGTGACAGCAAGTCTTTGCTGTAGCTGAAATAGTTAATGGCATATAATATTACTAATACTTTGCTTGCAATTTAAGGGAAAAATAAAGACTGCTTCAAAAATCTTCAGCAAAGAGCAACATAGGCTCAGCACCAAGTGCACTTCTTGGTAGCATGTATGCCAACTACAAATGAGTGGCAGCTGTCAGTGCCAAGTGTGTGCCCATGTGCCAAGGTACCTCAATCGTGTTCTATACACCACCCAGGCACATGTTTAGTAAATACAGCACGAATGATGCTCAGCTGAGTGTTATAGGAGTTGTAGGCCAAGAAGAGATAAGGGACTAAATTGACCCAAACGATTTCCTAAAACATGTGCCTTTAGGCAGGATATGGGATAGAAATACCCCTCAAAATATGAGATCCTTTATACGAACTGCCTCAGAGAAAACAAACTGGAGCAAAAATGATCACAATAAACCCTAAGGGGCACTGCCAATGCTAATTATCAGGGCAGTATGGTGTAGGCAAGGCTGTATGTATCACTCTTCAATGAAAATGGCAATATTATACATGTTGCACCCCTGCACCGCCCCCCCTCCCCCTCCCCCTCCCACAATCTCAGCTAAAATGGGGGACAGCAATATAATTTAATAAAAATCTCTGTCTAGAAAGTAAATATCACCAAATGGCAAATTGTGTGTAAACTCAGCATGGAATTTAACTCATGCACAGCCAGAATGAATAGCTTTCACTTCTGACTACAAAGGGTTAAATGGGAGCAGTAACTATCACCAAATGACAAAACCTGTCTGAAAGCAAAGCTGCCTTTATCCAGTCACTGGCAGAAATATTTACGATTTCACTAAACTGTAACAAGTCCTAACAAACAAATTAACCCATAACCATCCTAACAGCTGAATGGACAACCCTGGGAATATTAAATGGATTTCTAACAGAGAGAATCCTGATAATCCTCCCTCCTGTGAGCTAGTGATTTCCCTGCTAATGTCACAGATCGAGCCCCCCCCCCAACCCATGGCTAATCACACCGCCCTGCAGCTGACCCGCTCTCCCCTGCTCACTGCCCACGGTATTTCCCATGCAAAGACAAGGAAGAGACCAGACTATGTCACCCTGTGAGAGGATCTGGCTCACACCCCTTCCCTCCACTGGACCTATCAGGGCTCAGCTTCCCTGTGTATAACGTCACTCCTGCCCTTCTCATTGGCCAGCTATATTAAGAAAGCACCATGGGGCTTTAAATAGCCAGAGCACTGCATGCCTGGGAGTTAAAGAGTTCCGAGGAAGGGAGAGAGAGTCTACATTGTATCCAGAGCAACACACTGAATGATCCTCTGTCTGCATTCTATCCAGAGCAACACACTGACTGATCCTGTGTCTGCATTCTATCCAGAGTGGATGGTCCTGCTTCTGCATTCTATCCATTGCAATACACAGACCTCCTGTGCCTGGACTGTATCCTGAGCCATATACAGACTGCTAACTGGCTGTAACACGGAGAGACAATTGGAAGCATTGTGATCACTGCTTGCATCCCATAGCAGCCCTGCTGTACTCTGCCTGCACTCAGTGTGGAGAGATTGCGGACTGCATCCAAGGCTGTGGATTGACCAGCAGCAGTGAGGCTTTGTCCTAGAGGACCTGCAGTTTGCACCCAGAGACCTGATCTCCTGTGTGTCCTGTGACAGGGCCACCAGGGTGCAGAGGAGCCACCATTAGAACCATAGGCAAACTGAGAAAGCGCCGGGGACACTCCGGCAGCTCCAGCAACAAGGTGTCCATGGCTGCCATCAGGAAGAAGCTGGTCGTGGTGGGGGATGGAGCTTGCGGCAAGACCTGCCTGCTCATTGTGTTCAGCAAGGACGAGTTCCCCGAGGTGTACGTACCCACCGTGTTTGAGAACTACGTGGCGGACATTGAGGTGGACGGGAAGCAGGTGGAGCTGGCTCTGTGGGACACAGCTGGCCAGGAAGACTATGACCGACTCCGGCCCCTCTCCTACCCGGACACTGATGTCATTCTCATGTGCTTCTCGGTGGACAGTCCAGACTCCCTGGAGAACATCCCAGAGAAGTGGGTGCCCGAGGTCAAGCACTTCTGCCCCAATGTGCCCATCATCCTGGTGGCCAACAAGAAGGACCTGAGGAATGATGAGCATATCCGCAACGAGCTGGCCCGCATGAAGCAGGAGCCGGTTAGGGCAGAGGATGGTAGGGCCATGGCCTTGCGTATCTCTGCCTATGAGTACTTGGAGTGCTCTGCCAAGACCAAGGATGGAGTGAGGGAGGTGTTTGAAACGGCCACCAGGGCGGCGCTGCAGAAAAGGCATGGTACCAGCGGTGACTGTATCAGCTGCTGCAAGCTCTTATGATTAAAAGTCATCCATGGACTTTCATGTATAATGTGACCTTCACTGCCACTCCCAGTGCAGTATTGGGGAGGCTACCCCTAGCCCAGTGTGGCTGAACTGGTTTATTGACATTGGGGTGACTCACTCAAACTATGTGGATGGTGAGGAGCCACTCTGCACCCCTTCTGTTGGCCAGAGGCTCATGGTCTGCCTGTTAAAGGCACCATCCTGCATCAGACCTGACCTCAGGCAGAGACCTCAACACTTCCTTCTGCAGCTGGACATCAATCCATGTATTTGGGAGGAGGGGGTGGGGAGGATGAAGGCTGCATGTGACTTTGCCTGCTTGTCCCCTTCTAGGGGTACCAACCTGCCCTTAACAACACGACATGCTGTTTTCCAGTGGCCTTCCATGCATTTCTGCTCATGATTCTGATTGTTATGGGGTCTCAAGTCTTTCCTATGGGGAGGGGGGTAAATTGAGAAATAAAAAGGAATTAATCAGTGGGGTAAGTTTTAGGAATTTGCCCTTTAGGATAGAATGATAAGAAGCACTCCATTGTCAAGGGCAAATCCCTAGAAGAGAGCTGGGGTTGCTATTTTTTTTTCACTGCTGCTGTTTGTGGATTCTTTCTCCCATGACCCCCAGCAAGCCTAAATTGTGGCTGAGGGTCATGGCAAATAGCTCACAAACCTGTAGTGCCAAGGCTGCCATTTAAAGAGGAGTGGGTTAGCAACATTTTGTTTTCACTCCGTCAGACACTTTATAAGAACTTGTCGTGAATACAATGTCTAATATGTAAAGAATAATTGTAAAATATTGTTATGAATATGTTTGGGGCTGCTCTAATGTACGCCTTAATAAAGAGGAAAAAAATATTATAGAACAAACTGTTTGTCTTTGCAGCTAAAGTTTTCATATTTTCTTTTTAACTTTTTTTTTTTTTTTTTTAGTTGCGTTTTCATTTGAAAACTGATTTTATTTATTTATTTTTTTGCACATCTTTCTCTTATGATTCTTAGGGGCATGTTTACCAAGGCAAAACTGGAGCAATTATAGGGGGAAAACATCTAATCGGGAGCAATTGCCATGGGAACTGGTAAAATATTTCTGTCAGTGGCTTCAAATCAGTTTGCCCCAAAACTGCTCCAGTTGTGTCTTAACAAATTACCCATAATGCACTTGACATCAGCATTCATCACTGTGACATTACTTTGTGAGCTCATGTGCCTATTTTTATTTAATTTTATTTTTCTTATGTTTGGGCTTTACAGAGAAACCACTGTTTTTTTTGTTTGTTTAGTTTTTTTCTCTCTTTAAGAAAGCACTGATGAATGTTACATTGTGGTATCTTCAGTGTACAATGACAGCACACTACCTTTGTTATGTATATTTTTTTGTTACATGCTGAAAACTGCTGCTTTTTTGTTTAAATCTGACGTTGGTACATTTTATTTTATTTTTTTCAATCTTTTTTTTCCTCTCCTTGAAAACAAAAAAGCTGGCAAACACATTTAAGATGTTAATTTGTAAATGTTTACACACAACTCATGAATATGTATATAATGGATTTTATATTAAATATTAAAATGTTATATAAATTACACTTTTTTGACTTTGATCTTTAATTCCTGGTTTGCACACTTCATTTGAGGGAAAAATGGGAGGGAAAAAACAAAAGAAAATAAGTAATATATAAAAAAAAATCTATCTGTTTCTTCCTCAAACACACAAAGAAAAAAACTCTGAAATTCCCCTAATCCCTTAATGTAAAAGGGACAATAGCCTATAAAAACTGCCAATTTACATCATATAAGCATAGCCAACAGGGGTATTCACAAAATGATCATTCAAAGTTAATTTCAAATGGCTAGAGTAGCCCAACTGAAAGCATACCTTAACCCCAGATGTTTAAAAAAAGAAACAACTACATTTCCCATGATGCTTTGTCATTCTAAAAGCATGCAAAGCCTGGAATTGTAGTTCTACAACATCTTTTGGGCACCTCTGATCTAGGCTAATATCATTAGCTGGGAGGCTTGGGGGAAAAGGGGAAACCATCTTCACCATGGCTGTATGGGACCCCCGCCCACATTAACATGACTAGTTAAGCCTGAATTGTGACTGTTCTCAAAGCACCATAAGTTCCTTAATGAATAGAACCTTCATATATGTTGAAGTATATCTGCTGCATTCAAGTTATGGCCTGCATCAGGCTTAAAAAAAAAAACAAACACACAAAAAACCCCACCTCATAGTCATGATCAATATAAGCAGCTGCTATCTAATCTTATGACACTCAGCCAGTCAAATTGTTCTTGACA
Source organism: Pelobates fuscus (assembly GCF_036172605.1). Classification (NCBI taxonomy): domain Eukaryota; kingdom Metazoa; phylum Chordata; class Amphibia; order Anura; family Pelobatidae; genus Pelobates; species Pelobates fuscus. The sequence goes on along the minus strand of NC_086318.1, from coordinate 45,433,012 downwards.
GAGGTATTATGGGAAACCGAGTACACAACAGCTGTACTGCCAAATGTTAACCTGTCTCTGACCTATGGCATTTCCTGTAACTACTTCATTATGAAACAGCAGACCTCTCTGTCACTCTCTCTGTGCAGATGCATGGCGTAATAAACTCTCTGTTACATCATTTGGACAATACCAATTAATATAAAAAATGGCAATTATTCTGCTGTGCAAATGTTTCTTACACTGTTCTCTGAACAATAAATCGAAATGAAAATTCTGTTTATTTTCCTCCCTAATGTGGGTTGCTTTTCCTAGTTAGAGTCCTTTAAAGGAAATAGAGTCCTTTATTTCAGTTACCATTCTAGTAATTAGTTTTATTATTTCTGGCATTTATAAAGCACCAACATATGCCACAGTGCTGTACAACTGGTAAAAAGACAGTACGATATAAACAAACCAATAAAGAAAAAGGCACCGAGGGCACTGCCCGTGTGGACATCTAGCCCCTGAAGAGCTTTTATAAAGAGTATTTTGCTAGATAGCCCATGAGCTTACAATCTAAATGCTTATGCAATGTTAACTCTTTAAATGCCAGAGGTATATCCATCGCATTGGGCACAGTTCTGGCACTCGAAGGGTTTGTAAGAGAAATTCTGTTCTAACACTGCTTGTCGTGACAAGATGGGAGTGCCCGCTCGGTGGGTGATGGATGTGAAATATCAGCCTACAACTGGGGAACGTGCCTTTTAAACATAAACACTTCCCTGTACTCCACCCTAATTAATAGCAGGCCATCTTTTAATCACAATATTCTGGTGTCTACGTACAGCGCTGTGTAGTGATGGCTTCCTTTCACCTAGCTCACTTACAGTTAGCGCGTTGGCGTAACTGGAGTTGAAGGCTTCAGTCACCTTGGTAGGACATATACATGTATTCATGTACTTAGTGCTTTACAGTTAGGTTAGGATTACAACATCTCTGTGTGCTTACATTATGCAGTGTGGTGTTGAGTGCATAATAATTCACTGTTTGGTGAGTGGGGAGGTTCCGTTTAGCAGTAATGTAGCCTTGGCAGACCTTATGTTTCTGAACTGCAATTCCTACAATGCTCAGCCAAACTCAAGAGTGTTCCATGGTAAGCCATTTTTTTTTATTTTTATTATAATGTATTTAGTTTTGGTTTTAATGCTTTACAGGAAGAAAGCTGCTCAAGAGAAAAACGAGCCACAATCTCCCCCTATAGAAACATAGAAACATAGAATGTGATGGCAGATAAGAACCATTCGGCCCATCTAGTCTGCCCAGTTCTGCCCTATAGCGTTCCTTAAGTAGGTCACTTTTTTTCTAGGGGAAGTTTTGAAACTTTTTTTTTTTTACTTAATTCTAAGAATTCTGACAAATGGAAATTCGCTGACTAACCTCAGCCCCCCAAGAAGTTAGTGGACTACATGTACTTAAAGGGACCCTTCTAGCAAGTTAGCCACTACGACTTGTTGTAGAGTTTGTAATGATCGGAAGCTGTCTCTGAAAATTAGCTTTTATCCCATTCCCTGTGATGTTAAATGCTCATTTAATTTGGGTACTTGTATGATTTTGCACTAAGTGTCGAAAAAGCTGACACACTGCTCAGTTCTTCCCTGTGTAAAACCCTATTGGGTATGAGTGTGGCAGAAAAAAAAAAAAAATAGTTTCACACTCCAATATTTTTCATAGTTGAAAAAGCTTGCATTTCAGTAAATAGGGCACTAGACATTTCAGCCAATGTACCCCATTCTTGGTAGGCCCTAACCTAATGCCTGCTCTTATGAGATAATTCACTTACTTGAAGCCCATGGAACAGTGAAACAGGGGAGTGGGCCTTGACAAGGCCAGGAAGTAGGCAGGTGGAAAGGTTTGGGATGTTCAGGGCGGGGCTAAGTAGGGGAGGAGTCAGGTAGTGTAAATAGGCGGCCATCTTAAGTGAGGAGCCAGTTAATCTGAATTGCACTGACCTGTCACTTGTGGCTGGTCGGCGGAGTTCTTTTTTCTTTTTCTCCCTCTGCAGGTAATGGCGTCCCTAGAGGAGATTCTGGACGGAGTTCGGGCGGCGGTTCGTGATCGAGGGCTGGCGTGGCTGCATGAACAGATCGGGGCTGCTGCCACCCACGCGGAGGGACCGGAGAGGAGGTCGGCGCGGAGGACCAGGCCGCCACAGAGGTTGAGCCCGGGAGAGGCCCCAGCGGCCCGGCGGCGGAGGAGCCCTTCAGCGGTCGGCGGTTCGGAGGCCGGACCGAGCACGGCGACGGCGGAGGGAATGCGGCAGGCGCCTTCGGGCGGACCCGCCGGGCAGGCGACTGTGGGCGCAAAACGGAGGCCACGAAGTCAGAAGGCGCCCCGCGTAATGGCGGCCGGCGGGACAGCGGAAAGAGGGACTGCGGCACCTCCAGTGGACCATGCGGCTGCGGATGGGTTCACCCACGCGGCCAGTGGGCAACGGACTGAGCGTCCCGGTGAGTCAACCTCCAGCGGTATCACTGAGGGGCAAGGTGGGAATACTAGTCGGGTTGCTACAGCACCAGCGGTCCGCCAGGCAGTGCGGGGAGACCAGGCCAGCAAGGGATCCGAAGGGGCGGCCGGAGGGAGGGCCAGGACTGAGATCAGTAGACTAGGAATAGAGGACAGCGGAGCGGGCGGCTCAGAGGGTCTCTGGAGCTAGGAAAGCGACAGGCGGCCTATCCTTAGGGGCTAGGGCAGAGTCAGACGGGGCGGCCGGTGGGGGGCCAGGCGCAGCGGCTGTGGGAGAGCCTGTGGTGTCAGCACGATACCGGGGAACTAGAGATGGCAGTATAGAGCGGGGGGGCCCATCCGGCTGCCCTCAGGTACGGCCTAGTGAAAAGGAAGCGGCCGCAAAGGGCCGGGGCGGCCAGCGGCGCAGCAGCAGCGCCAGGTGCAGCAGTGACAGGAGCTGGTCGGGAGGACGGGACAGCAGGGATAGGAGCCATTCACGGCTAGGCCGCAGTGAGTCCAGGTTCAGCGTCAGGGAGAGGAGAAGGAGGTCCAGGTCAGAGGAGGGGAGGCGGAGCAGAAGGCACAGTGGATCGAGATCTTCAGAGAGGAGCTTCAGGGAGCAGCGACGGGGAGAGCTCAGCAAGGGAGGTCGGAAAGAGCAGTGGAGAGGATCCAGGGCAGTCGGAGAAGAGCGTAGGGAGGAAGGGCGGGTAGGGAGCTACTCGGGCAGACTACCCAGGATGTCTTCTCCTTACAGGTCGCGGAGTAACTCACCAGCGGTTCCGAGGAGGGACCAGGCGGGCAGGAGTCGGCGTCTACTGGGAGCTCCAGTGTCAGAAATGGCGGATGGAGGGACAGCAACCCCGCGGCCTGCGGCGGCCAGGGGCATCAGCGGTGAGTCTACTTCTACACCACACCCGGGGACATTCATACATTGTTTGAAATCATTTATAGATTCGTGGTCAGAGGATAGGGAGCCACTTAGGTTCGATAGGGTTTGGTCAGCAGGTGAAGGCAGTGGGTCGGGGTTGGTGGGGGTATCCTCAGGAGTGACAGGTGGTACTAGGGAGGAAACGCGTCCCACTGATAAGCCTGACGGATCATCGGTGGGGGACGGGGTACTCGACGTGACGGGGGGGGACATTACGGAGGCAGCACGTCAGAATGTACATGTGTCCTTCGCGGGGCCGTTGGGTTGCCATTTGAAAGGGGAGGTGAAGGAGAAGATTGCGAAAGGGGAATTCGTGGAAATATTTTCCCTTCTTCCCCTGGAGGAATTCTTAGATTTAAAAGAGGAGGACAAAAAAGACGCCAAGAAGGAGGAGGAGGAGAAAAGGCGGAGGTATCGCAAGATACCGAAAACCTTCGGCAACTGGCTGCGAGCCTTTTGCATTTTGGCCAGTGTTATTGGGGAGAAGCGGCCGGAGTGCTGCTCCCAGTTGTTTTGTTACTTGGACGGAATCGGGGACGCATACCGCACCTATGGAGGGTTGGCATGGTGGAGGTATGACGAGCAGTTCCGCCAGCGACTGGCGGCCAACCCTTCCATGCGCTGGGACCAAATGGACCTGCCGCTTTGGATGCGGTTAATGATGGCGCAAAAGAGTGCGCCCTTTCCAGGGACTGCCGGCACCGCTCCCGGGGGGGCGGTGGCGGCAGGTCAAAAGAAAGGTGCCTGCTGGGCCTTCAACGAAGGACAGTGTAAGTGGGGATCCGCTTGTAGATTCCGGCACGAATGCTCAGGGTGCGGCGGGAACCACGGGGTCAACAGGTGCTTCAAGAAAGGTAAGTCGTCCACAGGGGGAGGAGCAGCGGGAGCGGCCGCTCCCACAGCTCCCGCTGGGGGTGTCACCAGTGAAGGTAGGCGCGATGTTGCCTTGGCTAAGGCAATACGCTGATCAGGCCGTGGCAGAATTCCTTCGGGCGGGATTTGCCGAGGGTTTCAAAATTCCCTTCAAAGCCACGGGGCCGGGGGCACCTTGTGAGAACCTCAGGTCGGTCAGGGAACACCCGGGGGTTGTGCGGGAGAAGTTGGCCAAGGAGGTGCAAGCTGGGAGGATGGCAGGGCCATTTCCGGCTCCGCCCTTGGCGAATTTGAGGTTGTCACCATTGGGGGTGGTTCCCAAGAAGGAAGAGGGAAAGTTTCGGCTGATTCATCATTTATCGCACCCGAAAGGGTCTTCGGTGAATGATGACATCGACGCCGACCTATGCTCGGTCTCCTACACGTCATTCGACAAAGCCGTCGAGCTGGTTAGGAGAGCGGGGCGTGGGGCGCTGATGGCCAAGGTGGACGTGGAGGCGGCTTTTCGGCTGCTGCCCATACACCCGGACTGTCACCACCTGTTGGGGTGTCACTTTGAGGGTGCAATCTTCGTGGACTTGTGTCTGCCTATGGGTTGTTCCATCTCTTGTGCTTACTTCGAGAGGTTTAGTACCTTCTTGGAATGGGTGGTGCGCACGGAATCGGCCGGGGGTGCTGTAGTGCACTACCTGGATGATTTTCTGTGTGTCGGCCCACGGGACTCGGAGCGGTGTGCTCAGGTACTGAAGGTTTTTCAGCGGGTGGCGCATACCTTTGGGGTGCCGTTGGCGGGGGACAAGACGGTGGGCCCCACCACGTGCCTTAGCTTCTTGGGTCTCGAAATTGATTCGGAGCTCGGGGAATGCAGGCTGCCTAGGGATAAGCTGCGGCATCTGCGACAGCTAGTGGACGTGGTCAAGGGGGCAAGGAAGGTGACCTTGCGGGGGCTCCAGTCCCTCGTGGGGAGCCTTAACTTTGCGTGCAGGGTGATCCCCATGGGGAGGATATTTTGCCGGAGGTTGGCGCAGGCAACGAGTGGGGTGCGGCGGCCGTCGCACTACATTCGGGTGTCGGCCGAGATGAAGGACGATTTGGGGGTTTGGGAACAGTTTTTGGGCAACTTTAACGGGACAGTGTTCTTTCGGGAACCGACGGTGTCGTCGGCAGCAATGAAGTTGTTTACGGACGCTTCCGGCAGTGTTGGTTTTGGGGCCTACTTGGCAGGTAAGTGGTGCGCGGAGGCGTGGCCGGAACCGTGGAAGGTGAGTCCTCTGATTAAGAACTTGGCGTTCTTGGAGTTGTTTCCCATCGTTGTAGCGGTGGTACTCTGGGGTACGGAGTTGGCTGACAAAAAGGTGGTATTCTACTCCGATAACATGGCGGTAGTGCAAGCGTTCAATAGCTTGACCGCCTCGTCGCCCCCGGTAGTACGCCTGCTTCGACAATTAGTACTTAGTTGTATGTCATTCAACATAGTGTTCAGGGCTAGGCACATCCCGGGGCTCCAGAACGTGGTGGCTGACTCACTGTCTCGTTTTCAGTGGGAACGCTTCCGGGAGGCTGCGCCGGACGCGCTGGCCCAGGGTCAGGAGTGCCCGGGTGTGATGTGGCAACTCGGGACGGCCTGCTTGGAGACTGTGTGAGGAGGTCACTGGCGCCGAGCACGTGGGCGTCCTACGTAAAGGTTTGGAAACTGTGGGACGAGACGGTGGCTCAGGTGAGTAGCGCCCCTACGGAGGGGCAACGCTTGGATGCACTTTTGTGGTTACTCTGTCGACTGTTCGCGGCTCAGGCGTCGCCTGCCATGGTGGATAGGCATCTCTCTGCCTTGGCTTTCCTGTTTAAGTTCAATGGCTGGGTTGATGATACCAAACACTTCCTGGTCCGTCAGGCAGTGAAGGGATTCAAGAGGGGGAAGAAAACGGTAGACTCGCGTAGACCAGTGTCCTTTGAATTGTTGCGGGAGCTGGTGGGCGTTCTTCCGGGTATTTGCAGCTCCTCATTTGAGGTGTCGTTGTTCACGGTGGCATTTGTGTGGGCTTTTTTCGGGGCTTTTCGGATCGGGGAGTTGGTGAGCGCAAACAAGAAGGGCCTTGGGGGTCTTCAGCTCACAGATGTGGAGGTTCGCGAGGACAGGGTGCGAATTCAGTTACGCCGTTCGAAGACGGACATTTTTGGCAAAGGTTGCGCAGTTGTGCTGTTCGGGTTGCCTGGGTCAGGGGTGTGCCCAGTTGAAAAGGGGTCGGAGTACCGGGCATTGCGCCCGGGGGGTGATGGTTGCTTCTTGGTGCACCAGGATGGCTCGGCCCTGTCGCGCTTCCAGTTCGCGAGGGTGTTTAGGATGGGGGTAAGTAAGCTGGGCCTAGAGCCAGGGCAATTTGGGACTCACTCCTTTAGAATTGGGGCGGCGACTGAGGCCGCACGGCTGGGACTGGGGGACGAGAGGATTAAACGCATAGGGAGGTGGGAATCCTTGCGTTTTAGATCATACGTTAGACCAGATAGGCTGGTGTGAGCAGGGCGATGGGATGCTGTGATGGAAGTGGAATCCATCTGTTTGGTATTAACGTGTTTTTCTTTGCAGGATGGACAGTGTGGATCTGGGGCCACTCGTATGTCTATTGGGCTCAGAAGAGGGCTGCTGTTCGGAGAAGTGGAGCACAGCTGGGTTTTACTCAAGGAGAAGTGTCGATTTCTTGGTTTGGCTTTAGGGGGTTTAGCTGGCAAAGCCTTAGTAGTTTGTTGTTTAGCAGGTTGGCCGGGGGGTCTGCTCCAGACATAGTTTTATTACACGGGGGTGGGAATGATTGGGGTCTGATTCCGCAAAGGGAGTTGGTTAGACGGATGAAGAGAGACGTGGATCGGCTGTTGGACCTGGTCCCTGGCGTGGTGGTGGTGTGGTCGGAAATGGTCCCCCGTTTCACGTGGCGGCACGCCAGGGATCCAGCTGCAGTGGCTCGATGCAGGGGCAAGGTTAACAGGGCAATGGCGAGTTTTGTGCGGCGAGTGGGGGGTATTGTAGTTCGGCATAGGGAACTGGAGGACATGCTTCCGGGCTATTTTAGGAGAGACGGGGTACACTTGTCAGACGTGGGTTGTGACTTGCTCAATCTAGGCTTTCAGGAAGGGATTAGCTTGGCCCTGTTTCAGGGTGGTGGGGGGCGCACATGTCCTTAAGGGATCAAGTCATGTGCTATGGCGGAACAGGGCGTGTTAAAGCCAGGAGTTAGATGGAATTGGGAATGGACAGGCCAAGGCCTAGGCTGAAGTAGGCCAGATGGATTAGATGTTGGTAGGTTCAAGCTCTTCGGTGGCTACGAACCTAGGGGGTAGGGGTGTCTGGGTACACCCCTACAGTTAACAGATGGTTTTGGGGCCTCTCTGGTAGGCCGTGTGTTTCTGGTTATATGTTAAGTGAATGTTAATTATTGTTCAAAAGATAGGGTCATTGTCAGGGGTATTGTACGGGGGGATAGTAATATAATGTTAGATGGACAATGACCCTAAATTGTTAATTTATTTATTTACATATTTAATAATTAATAAAGCTGTGGACGTTATAATCCAACAGATAAATTCGGTGTCAGTGTTTTATTTAAGGTAAACTAAAATGGCACCTGCCGAATAACGACGGTGCATATGTCATGAAGCCCATGGAACAGTGAAACAGGGGAGTGGGCCTTGACAAGGCCAGGAAGTAGGCAGGTGGAAAGGTTTGGGATGTTCAGGGCGGGGCTAAGTAGGGGAGGAGTCAGGTAGTGTAAATAGGCGGCCATCTTAAGTGAGGAGCCAGTTAATCTGAATTGCACTGACCTGTCACTTGTCCCACCCTCCCTCCCTATAGTTGAGTTTTGATCCCGTTTGGTCACAGCGGCGGGAACAGGGCGTGTTAAAGCCAGGAGTTAGATGGAATTGGGAATGGACAGGCCAAGGCCTAGGCTGGAGTAGGCCAGATGGATTAGATGTTGGTAGGTTCAAGCTCTTCGGTGGCTACGAACCTAGGGGGTAGGGGTGTCTGGGTACACCCCTACAGTTAACAGATGGTTTTGGGGCCTCTCTGGTAGGCCGTGTGTTTCTGGTTATATGTTAAGTGAATGTTAATTATTGTTCAAAAGATAGGGTCATTGTCAGGGGTATTGTACGGGGGGATAGTAATATAATGTTAGATGGACAATGACCCTAAATTGTTAATTTATTTATTTACATATTTAATAATTAATAAAGCTGTGGACGTTATAATCCAACAGATAAATTCGGTGTCAGTGTTTTATTTAAGGTAAACTAAAATGGCACCTGCCGAATAACGACGGTGCATATGTCATGCTTCCTCCTAGGACTCTAAATAGGTCCCTTGAATAAGGGAAAACTGGTGCAAATCGATAAATGACCCCTGAATCTTATATTGTTAAGAGGAGTCAATTTTCCCAAAACTGCATTGTGTGTCAACAAGTATAAGAAAAAGGAAATAATAATAATACAAAAATGTTTCACTTTAACCAACATTTCCTTTCAATTACCAGATTAATGAAATAATACCAACAAAATACTCCAACTATATGACTGAATTATTGCATGTTTTGCCGGCAATATTGATATAAGATCAGACGACATAATTTCAGCGTGGAGGCGGCCATCTTGGAATCCCATTGCAGTTTTCAAAGTCTCAGTGGCAGATACATTCATTCAGTTTAACTGTAGTACTGAAACAATGTACACAAATATGGCAATGGTTAGCAAAGTCTCTTTGACATTTACTGACTCATTCCCTAATTACTTGGCTTTTTATGGTATGGAGCTGCAACAAATACTACCTCCAATAGGTTTCCAGCTGATTAGAGGGCCCCGATGTGATTAGCATTGTCCTATACACATTGTGCCACGCTTACACAACTTTGTCCTGAGTCCAGAGTGCAGACGTATTAATTCCAATGGTTCCTACAGGTTATATAATCCGTCACTGGCTTCTAAATCAATAAACCAAATGCTGTTCCTTTCTCTTCAATTGTTGTTGTTTTTTTTTTTTTCAGAGTAAAATTAATCTTTTACTTTAAATAAAATATGACTAGCAAGGTTATTTATCTACTTAAGTGTTGAATAGTCAGAAATATAAAGTACATTTAAAATTTTAGGCCTGAACCGAAGTAGATCGCTGAAGATCTCTCTCCCATTTGCAAGGCAACTAGTCACATCGGCACAATTCCCCAGGCTCACTGCATCCCCCAGAATGTCCCCTCCTCCCTCCCTTCCCTCTTCTTTCTGTACCCCCCCTTAATTCATATTTCCACACAAAGTGTATGGGGCATGTTTCTCCTTGTATCATGTTCTATTTTGTTTTGGTACCAAATGCAAGCAGTTATAATGTGATGTCCACGACAAATGTAACCAGACCATAATTTCCTCTGTTAAGATAACTAGGACATTTTGAAGATACACTTGCATTACTGTTATGATTGCATGTCCCAATAAAAATTGTCAAATTAAAAAAAAAACATTTTAGGCCTGAATTCAGCCAAATAAGCTGATGATTTCAGTTTGGCAACTTTGAACTAAAACGCGAAACTCACTTTAAATACCTGACAGTTCACACTTTGTTGAACAGCTCTGTTAATGTTTGTAATGCAAAAGTATAACACAGATGTGCTTACACATTTGACACCTAAAACAATTCGCGCACATGGTTCTGAATGTGCCGTAATAGCAGATTTAATTATGAGAAATATTTAAAGTTTCTACCACAGCCATGTTTGTCCAGACAGTTATAAATTCCACATGGGCGGAATGCTGAGCACCACGTACTTCACAACAATCCTGAATTTAGCTGGACAGTAATCAGAGATGCTAAGTTACACAGTAGCTTCATGTGACGCACAATATTCCCTTGATTCTCTGAGTCAGATCAGCTCCTTACCCACTGTTTGGAGGACTATGCTCTGGGCACCATAACAACCTCATTAAAATTAAGTTGTTATGGTGCCAGGAGGTTCCTGGCATTGGCTCAACTTAAGGGGTTAAAATGGATCTAGTGGTAAAGTGCTGGTGCAGCGCTATATTATTTATAACAGTCGTGAATATGCTCTTAGTGTATGAATATAAATAAACAGTACCTTCTAGGTATACACAAAGTGTCCTAAGTTGATATTAAATACCTTAAAGATAAACAGAATATACCAAACATAGTGTAAACTGTGACAATAAAAGTTTTTTTGAAATAAGAGTGAAAAATTCCCACTCACACTTTAGAGAGCTAATAGTGTATAGCTCAATTTAGTAGCCCATGGGGTCCGTGAAGGCGACCCTATCCCTTCTTTTTACTGGATATTCTTTCCTTTGACTTCTGAAATGTTGAAAAGCATATATGGTGCAATACCTTATGGTTCCAATAGGGTATAAAAAGAACAAGTTTGTACTTACAAACACAGAGCCATCCACATCGGCTCTGATCAAGAATATCCAGTAAAAAGAAGGGATAGGGTCGCCTTCACGGACTGATTACTGAATGTTATAAAATCTCTCATGAGGCTTGGCCAGCCCATCATCTTGTATTAATGGGAAAAATAGAGAGGTTCAGGCACTCAAGAAGTCCAGATATCAGTAGAATAGCCAATTTAATAAACTCACAGCCAAGGCAACGTTTGACCAAACTGGTCTTTATCAAGACCAGTTTGGTCAAAACATTGCCTTGGCTATGAGTTTAATAAATTGCCTATTCTACTGATATCTGGAGTGCCTGGACCTCTCTATTTTATCCATTAATACATTGGTCTCTTGGTACTGGGGCCGGTCTGGTTGCACCCAGACTCACATGGGGATTGAGTGCAGTTCCATTTAATCTTTTACAAACATCATCTTGCATTGACAGAATCTTCCCTTGCAATCTAACCTTCCTTCTGTGCATTACCATCATCTCGTCTTTCTTTATCCCCTCAAACTCCAATTCTATTGTAAGCTCACAAGACCAGGAACTTCAGTCGTTCTCTGACAGTATGTATCAGTTTGAAAGGTACGTTGTATTTCCTGTAATATCATGCATATATTAAATGGACTCTGCAGGGAGGAGATTTTACTCACCTCGTTCCAGCGCCGGGAGCCTCGTGAAGCCGCGCCCCCTATTTCGTCAAAATGACGAAATAGGCGGGCGCGAGCAGGGAGCAATCAGACGCTTCCATTTGGAAGCGTCATTGCTCCCTTGTGCGCATGCGCGGCTTCGCCACACATGCGCACATACTTCAGAGGGCGGCATTCATGCCGCCCTCTGAAGTGCTGAGCGCACTACCGCGCATGCGCGCGGTGTGCGCGCCCGCGAGCTGAGCTGAGTGACAGCTCAGCTCGCGGTCTTTGCCCGCCCCCCTCCTCCGCTGACATGCTGGAGAGAGAAGGCGCGCACACAGTGCCTTTTCTCTTTTCTGAACACGTCAGACGTATTTTAATACGTCTGACGTGTACAGGGCCTTTTTAGGGCCCTGCGTGATAGGAAGTCCCTCTAGTGGCCGTCTGAGTGACGGTCACTGGAGGTATTCCTATCAATCAATGTAAACACTGTATTTTCTCTGAAAAACATGAGAAAGGCTGCAGGGAGCTATAGATAATACCTGAACAACTACATTAAGCTGTAGTTGTTCAGGTGACTATAGTGTCCCTTTAACTTGATGAACGATAACTCTGTTTAACGACCACTTCACACACTGAGCACTGCTTTACATGCATAGAATACCCCATTTTAATTGCATATCATAAACGACATTATAATTACATTCTGAAAAACCTGGCAATCAAACGTTGGTATTTCCCGGAAAAGAAACTGAAAATCTCTTCCTGGAAAGAAAGGATGGCCTTGCAAAGACTGCAGTCATAAGGCCTGCAAGCTGTTTTTACCCCAATTAAATGCATAAATAAGTGATGCATGTATTCATTGAAGGTATATCTACTAAAAAAATGATGTTTTTTTTAAATGTATGGTGTGGAGTGTTCCTTTAATTCGTCCAATGTAACGATTTTTTATGCTTTCATAAAATAATAATAAAAAGTAATTTTAATTACACAAATAAGTGAAGGACTGAAGTTTTTATACCCTTATCAGTTTCTTGTAGTTTGCAGGATATATATGATTTTGTAGCTGAAAGAGCAGACAGATAGTGATCACGGAGGACAGAGAGACTAACTGAACACAAAAAGAGCTCAGTACCAGCTCACCCCACACAGGAAAACAAGTGTCAGCGTTTTTTCTATTCCACAGAGAATCACTGTGACAGATCAGTGAGCTAAGCCCAGGACCAACAATGATCTACTGAAAAGAGGTCACCACATGAAAACATTAACTCCCAATGGGCCGGAAGGGAGAGAACAGGAGACAAATGTTATACAATTACAGTGCTCAGTTTAAATTTACATATCTGAAATGAGGCTTAAAGGAAGCCTTAGTATGCAGTTCAATAAGGATTAACAGAATTTTTAAGGAGACATCTTTAAAAGCCTGCTCGTGCTAGTTCCATCTTTTTTTTGTTGTCAATCTTTCTTTTATTGAGGCATATAATTATAAGGGTACAGAATAAAGAAGGGGAGACGATAAAGATACACACAGGGTAGTGATAATACAGCACAATATATCTTGTCCTCGTATTGTCAGCCTCTTTTTATAATAATTATGTAAGATAGTTTCATGCGTATTAGTTAAGCATTCTAGAGTATTGATAACAAGTATAGTGTATGAATAGTTAAAGGTGCTAGTTCCATCTTTAACCCCTTAAGGACACATGCCATGTTTGACATGTCATGATTCCCTTTTATTCCAGAAGTTTGGTCCTTAAGTAGTTAAGAAACACTGGGTAGGGCAGCTGTGATATTGAAGAAAAGGAACAAAAAAGAAAAGAAAAGAAAGCTCCAAAGACTAGAAAGTGCGTATTTTGGCAGATGCTACTGTTCCCTTTTGTGCTTTTCTTTGTATCTACATCCCTGTCCCCCTTTATCTCCCACAGCTTGTTCCACTAATGTTTCCCTCGATAGAGTTTCGTTCTGTCTCCTCGTCTCCTTTCAGTTCCTCACTACACATCTCTTGTTCATTTTTAGCCTCCCTTCTATGTTTCCTGTGTGAGTGCCTGGCCGATCTGGTGGGGCTCTAGCATTGAGAAGACTAATGTTCACAGATGTCACTATGAGGTCATGGTGAGTCATATGACCTTTTGTGGCACTGTACTGCTGTGTGCTCAGAGCTTCCATCTATTCCAGCAAGACACAATATCATGGATCAGGGTACCGTACCATTATGTCACAGTACTAGTGATTACCAAACAGAACACAGGACTTGCTTCAGTGCTTCACCTTAGAGCATGGTTGTCCCCAGGTAGTTCGTCAGTGGTTTTCATTCAACTACCCATCCTATGAGCCTCAGTTAGCAAAAATAGATAAGGCTTGTGGCTATCCTTCTTGATAGTGTTATCTAGATACAGTTATCTACTTTTTATTTTACACAAATTGAGAAAAACAAATTAAGATGCTATAAATAGTAAACAACATTGCATATATTAAAAACGAAAGAAAAAAAAAACACCTGCCACGTCAAGGCAATCCTCTTAGCTGGGTCCTACTAGGGCGGCGCCACCGTTAGGCGAACTAGGCATTCGCCTAGGGCGCCGGCCTGCTGAGGGCACCCACCGGGATGTTTCCTGGTGGGCTGCCTGCCCCGGTCTGGGGCCGCAGTGCTGGGAGAGTGGCTCTTGAGCCGCCCCCAGTGCCGGGACGATTCTCAAGGCACACGAATGTGGGAGCGCCGAGAGGAGCCCTGTTACAGGGGGGCCAGGAGGTGGCTAGATGGAAATTGTCAATACAAAATACAGATACAAATACATTACAAATACAATGCAGACCAGGAGTTACCTAAGAAGTTCTTATATTAAATATAGTTAGTTATAGAGATATTATTATTATTGCAAAGGAGTATATCTAGTATCTAGTTTATTATATTGTTGAGGATTTAGTTTGGGAAGTTTTTTTTCCATACGAAATTTCAATTTCAATTGGTGTAGATAGTTTTTTTTTGTTTTTTTTGAAAGGGCAAACTAGATTTCCAATTTCTGGCAATCACAATCTTCGCCACAATGAGACAATGAATTGCCAGACATCTGTTTTCTTTAGAAAATACATATATCTTCATTTGTAGTAACGCAGACTCTGGGCCCCATTTCACCTTTATATATTAGATAAAGCCTTAAAATTGTCAAATGCCTATTTCCATATCACTTTGACTATTGGACATAACCACCAAATATGTAAAAATGATCCTGCAGGATTTCCACATCTCCAACATTTTGGAGTATAGTCTGGATACATTTTGGATAGTCTAGCTAAAACTAAATACCACTTGTACATAATCTTATATTGACATTCTATGAAATGAAGACAGTGTATATTTTTGTATAGCTGTCGTAGTAACGCACACTATTCAAATTCAGAAATCTGCAATCCTAGCTCACTATTCCAGGTATTTAGTATTTTTAATGGTTTAATGTCCATTGATTCAATCAACTTGTTAGCCTTAGAGGTAATTTTCCTAACATTTTCATAAAAAAACATTAGTTCCCTATGCTTACATGTTGTTGATGAATCTTTGAATAGTGTGGTATTTAAAAAAAAAAATTGATTCGGAAGAACGTAAACAACTCTTTATTTGATATTTTATATTTTGATATAATATCTGGAAAGGGTTCTATTTGGTCTTGCCGAGTAATATCTGCTATAGGGATTTTATTTATATTAGGCCATTGTTTTAGAGATAAATCTACCATGTTATCTTCTAAGGAAGTTAAATAGCATGTCTTTATAATTTTATGTCCTAAACCCATATGAGTTAATAAGAACTTCGTCATGATGTTGTTACCAAACTACTCATCTTAGAAGGAGTATTGGATGCAATATTCCTGGTATGCTAGCTAGCTCCAAATGATATATCATACATAGCTATGCTCTCCCAATGTAAGTACATTCTTGTACTGGCTTATTGATAACAGTGGTTTTAACAGTTGATTGATCGACTGAATGAGTTTTCTGCATAGACTCAGATAGCTCTCAGTTTAAAGCAATTTGATTTAAGTGCTTGTTTTATGTAGTTATATATATGCTGATTAATTCAAAATTCAGGCACTAATACATCAGTCCTCCATGATGCTTGCAAATGCACCCTGGCTAATGAAATATTTAATATTTAAAGAGACGCTACAGTCACCAGAACAACTACAGCTTAATGTAGTTGTTCTGGTGAGTATAATAGCTCCCTAAGGGCATTTTAAGGCAAACACTGCCTTTTCAGAGAAAAGGCAGTGTTTACATTGCCCCTAGGTACACCTCCAAGTGGCTACTCCTCAGATAGCCACTGGAGGTGCTTCCTGGCTCCGTGCTGCACAGTAAGCAGCCCTGCCGTTCAGTGTCCTCACGCTCTGCATGGAGACCCTGAATTTTCCTCCTAGAGATGCATTGATTCAATGCATCTCTATGAAAAGGCCCTGATTGGCCCTGATTTGACCCTGCCCTGTGCCACTTTTAGCCCTATGGGAAAGCATTGGATTGGCTAAAAATCAGCCATTTTGATGATGTCACAAAGGGGGCAGAGCCAGCACGGCTGACCCGCGTGGCGCTGGAAATAAGGTGAGTTTTAAACTTTTATAAGGGGGCTAAGGGGGGCGGGGGGGGGTAAGCCATCTAAATGGTGGGTTTAGCACTATAGGGTCAGGAATACATGGTTGTGTTCCTGACCCTATAGTGATCCTTTAATATGCATGTTGTCAGTAATGCA
This sequence comes from Pelobates fuscus, assembly GCF_036172605.1. NCBI lineage: Eukaryota > Metazoa > Chordata > Amphibia > Anura > Pelobatidae > Pelobates > Pelobates fuscus. The sequence continues at coordinate 45,416,960 of NC_086318.1, read as the reverse complement.
CTTCTTTACTAAATCTTACAGGCAGGGGACACTGACTTAATTGACATTTGTATCACCTTGGAAATGTGTGATGCCTTTTGTTATATGTGGATCAACAGTGACAAATCCATAATGTTTTGGACGGACAGCTGCCCGTTAGTCATGGGCAGTCTACAAGCTTCTGGGTGTCACCTTGACAGCCTACTAGAGCTAGTTTAATTCTCTAAGTGACTCCTTACTTACTGAATATCTGAAAGCAAGTGATACTAAATACATCCATATTTGCCATGGGAAAACCCCCCACAAAAATATAAAAATCTGTAATATAAGGTAATTAAACGCACTCTTTAGCTATAGACGCTTACGCAAGAAAATGTATCAAACAGGAAAGCAGTTATATTATTGAATCCTTGTAGCACAGATTTTTCCATCAGTGTCCCTGGGTAATAGAGGGCATCTGCTTAGTCAGTTCTATAGGGATTTCTTTGTTACAGACGCAAGATACGTAGAAGAACAGGAAATTATTAAACGTTTTACTTTAAGTGAACATTTAGCTGTGACGCTTGGAGTACTAAAAATTAATGCAAATGGTCTGGTAAATGGCATTATTTCCTGATGCCTTGACGTGTAAAAGCAGTGAATGGGAGCTCTGAGCGCGAAGCCTCAAATTTTCTGTTTCTGGCTAAAGCCCCAGATTATGGTACAACAGGAGATGAGGTCAGGAGAGGACACACGTGAAACCAAAAACATTCAGCAATGGGACCCAGACTGCATAGTTCTCCCAGAGAACCAGATACTTTATCCCAACTTTATTTAAAAGTTCTTATTTAAGTAATTTACAATATTTTAACATAAAATCATGGGTATATCGTATACCAAGGTAAAAGGGCTCTGTCACCAGATAAGACATCTTATTTTGAAAATATCCCGCGATGGTGACTGTCACGGCTAGTAATGTGGTCCAGCACGCAGAAACTATGTAAACATATACATAAGTAAGAAAAGGAAAAATAACAGGATAGAGCGTAAACCGGACCTTAGAATGGCCGGACTAATACGCTAGAGACAGAGAATGGTCAAAGGGAAAGCCGAGGTCAAGGAAGCCAGAAAATAATCAATACCGATTAAACAAGCCAAGTCAGGGAAACCAGAGATCAGAATAACCAGGGAAACGCCAAGGATCAGGATACCAGGAAATCAGAAACACGAAAATAGCACTTTCAGGAAACCAGGAAACTGAAACCACGACAGGGCAAAGTACTGGGGTGAATTAGGGGTTTAAATACCCCTCTCTAAGCTATGATTGGTCAGAGGGCGACCTCTGACCCCAGAACGTGCGTGTGCGTTGACGTCGTGACGTCACGCACATGTTAGTATAATTCTCGGGGGCGGAGCTATCCATAGACGCGACCACGTGGTCGGCGCCATATTGGATTCGGGCGTGATGCCCGGAAGAACTACGTGCGCGGTTCCCAGCTCGCCGACGAGCAGGTAAGCTCGTGTAGTCGGTGCGGTCGTGCCGGTCGGGCACGGCCGTGAGGCTCGGCGGGCCGGTGACCGCAACAGTACCCCCCACTCGAAGACCGCGCACCGGTCGGGAAGGACCCGGCTTAAGAGGAAAGCGGTTGTGAAATGACCGGATAAGACGGGGCGCATGGACCCGGTCAGCAGGAACCCAACAACGTTCCTCGGGACCATAACCCTTCCAGTCAACGAGATAGGACAAGACACCTCTGGATAATTTGGAGTCCATGATAGAACGGACTTCATATTCTTCTTGATCACCCACTACCAAGGGCGGAGGAGGAGTGGATAACCTGGTGTAGCGATTGCAAGTAAGGGGCTTGAGCAGAGACACATGGAAAGTATTCGCAATTCTCATATGAGCCGGTAGTGCCAAATAATAGGTCACTGGATTAATACGTTGGGTAACTCGAAAGGGACCTATGTACCGAGGGGCAAATTTCATGGACGGGACCTTAAGTTTGATATGTTTTGTGGAGAGCCACACGCTGTCACCTGGAAGATAGACAGGATTAGCGTCCCGTTTTTTGTCAGCTTGGGCCTTTGCTCGTAATGAAGCTTTTTGCAGAGCTGAATGGACGGAATCCCAGGTATCATGAATTGATTCTAAACGGGTGTTCAAGGCGGGAATTTCCGTGTCTGAGAATTCAGAAGGAAAAACAGCGGGGTGATAACCCTGATTTACAAAGAATGGACTATGATTAGAAGATTCATGAGTGGCGTTGTTCCTGGCGAACTCAGCCATGGGTAAGAGCTCATACCAGTTAGACTGATTGGCATTTATAAAGCAACGTAAATAGGCTTCTAAAGACTGATTCGCCCTCTCTGCTGCTCCATATGTTTGAGGGTGATACGCCGACGAAAAGGAGAGTTCGATGCCCAATTGCTTACAAAAGGAACGCCAAAACCTAGAAACAAACTGGGTACCTCTGTCAGATACTATGCTTTTGGGTACACCGTGCAACCGAAAGATCTCTCTCAAGAATATTTGAACTAGATCTTGAGCAGATGGTAATTTTTTAAGGGGGACAAAAGGTGCCATCTTTGTGAATCTATCGATAACCATAAGGACTGTATTAAACCCGTTTGAACTGGGTAGATCCACAATGAAATCCATGGCTAAGTGGGTCCATGGAGCACTAGGTATGGGCAGTGGTTGTAACAGTCCAGGAGGCGATCTAGGAGGAACTTTAGAAACGGCACATATTTGACATGCCCCAACATAATCAGGCCACCAAAACCTCCGGGAGATGGCAGAGAGAGTTTTATGGACTCCAGGATGGCCCGCTGTGAGGTTGTCATGGAACAAATCTAGTACCTTCTTTCGAAACTGAGGTGACACATACAGTTTGTCCGGAGGTTTTCCCACAGGTGCCTGAGTTTGATCTGCTATTATGGCACAGAAGAGTGGAGAAGACACTTCGGAAACTGTAGTGGCAATGAGGCATTCAGGAGGTATAATAGGATATATCACCTGTTCCGGAACTTCATCTGTCTCAAACTGCCTAGAAAGTGCATCTGCCTTGGTGTTTTTAGTACCAGGCCTGTACGTAATTACGAAATTGAATCGGGAGAGGAACAATGACCATCTAGCCTGACGAGAGGACAGTCTCTTAGCGTCCCCAATATAAGCCAAATTCTTAAGATCAGTAAAGATCAAAAGTGGCTCTTTGGAACCTTCCAAGAGATGCCTCCATTCCTTAAGGGCAAGTACAATGGCCAAAAGTTCCCTATTCCCTATGTCATAATTCTTCTCTGCAGGTGTGAGTTTGCGAGAGTAAAATCCACAGGGATGTAAAGGCGTATCAGGACTTTCTCTTTGAGACAGAATGGCTCCAACTCCTGTCTCTGATGCATCCACCTCTAGGATAAATGGTTTGGTTGGATCAGGATGGGTCAGGACAGGTGCTGAGGAAAATAAAGATTTTAACCGTTCAAATGCCTCTCTTGCTTCTTTGGGCCAAGATATACAATTTGCTCCTTTTTTGGTTAAATTGGTTATAGGGGAAATCACGGAGGAAAATCCCTTTATGAATTTGCGGTAGTAATTCGCAAAACCTATAAAGCGTTGAGTAGCTTTAAGGCCCTTGGGTAATGGCCACTGTAAGACTGCCTCCAGTTTGCCGGGATCCATCTGGAAACCAGACGGAGATATAACGTATCCAAGGAATTGTATCTCCGTTTGGTCAAACTGGCATTTCTCCAGTTTACAGTAAAGGCCGTTCTGTAACAGGGTTTTCAGAACAATTCTCACATGTTCGTGATGTGTCTCTAGGTCTGGGGAATAGATGAGAATGTCGTCCAAGTACACTAGAACGAACATGTGAAGGTACTCTCTTAGGACATCGTTAATAAAATCCTGGAATACCGCTGGAGCGTTACATAATCCAAACGGCATAACCAGGTATTCGTAATGTCCCATTCTGGTGTTAAATGCGGTCATCCATTCGTGACCGTCCTTAATCCTGACTAGATTGTATGCACTTCGGAGATCGAGCTTGGTAAAGACTCGAGCTCCCTTCAATCTGTCAAACAGCTCTGATATAAGGGGAATAGGGTAGGCATTTTTTATGGTAATCCTATTCAAACCCCTATAATCGATACAGGGGCGTAGGTCTCCTTCTTTTTTAGAGACAAAGAAGAATCCAGCCCCGGCTGGTGAGGAGGATCTACGGATATGACCCTTTCTGAGAGCATCCTTAATATATTCCTCCAAACAAAGATTTTCCTGGGGGGACAAGGCATAGACTCCTCCCTTGGGAGGCATAGTCCCTGGTAATAAGTTTATAGTACAGTCATAAGGTCTATGAGGAGGTAACCCTTCTGACTGGACCTTGTTAAATACCTCTTTCAAATCCATATACTGCGGTGGAATTTGTGTGGTCAAGGGAGGTGCAACAGGAACATTAATGGTACCAATAGGTTGTGGGATTTGCTTAAAGCAAACACCTTTGCATCTCTCACCCCAACTCACAATCTCTCCTTCAATCCAATCCAAACGTGGATTGTGTTTCAGGAGCCAAGGGAAACCGAGTATTATCGGAACTGTAGGTGAAGATATGATTTGAAAGGTCATTTCTTCAGAGTGGAGAATACCCACTGAAATAGTGATTGGCAGAGTTTCGTGTGTGATGAAAGGCTGGGTAAGAGGCCTTCCATCAATGGCCTCGACTGCTATAGGTTGCTCTTGATGTCTTAAGGGCAGGAGATATTTTGCAGAGAATTATTTGTCTAGGAAATTCTCTGCTGCCCCAGAGTCAATCATAGCCTCACACTGAACAGTAGTGTTCTTGAAAGATAAGGTTACTTTGACAAGGAAACGGTTCTTAGTCAATTTAGGGGACATATACATCACACCTAAGGTCGGTCCCCGTACGTGCCTTTGGTGTGCAAGTTTTCCGGCCGAACCGGGCATGACGATCTTAGATGTCCCTTCTTGCCACAATACATACATAACCCCTCGTTACGTCTGTGTTGTCTCTCTGCCTCAGTGAGTTTAGCGCTACCCAATTGCATGGGTTCAGGTTCTGGAAGAGGCGTTTGGCTACTCACCACTGGGTTAGAGAAACGAGGAGCTATGGACAAATTAGAACGTCTGTTACGTTGTTTGTTTTTCTCTCTCTCTCTGAGCCGGTTATCTATGTCTATCATGTAGGCAATAAACTCATTAAGATTAACCGGAAGGTCTCTAGCTGCAGTCTCATCTTGTATACTCTCAGCTAGACCTTCAGAGAAAGCAGCCACCAGACCACTATTGGTCCAATCAACCTCAGACGCTAATGTCCTGAATTCTATGGCATAATCGGCTACAGAACGACTGCCTTGCTTGATTCTCATAAGGGCTTTGGCAGCGTTCTTCACCCTGCCTTTAGGTTCAAACGTAGCCTTAAAAGCCGTAAGAAAGGTACTGTAATCACGGGCTAATGCGTCACGACTTTCCCATAAGGGGTTAGCCCAGGTCAAGGCTTTTCCAGTTAATTGGTTCATCAGATAGCCAATTTTAGATCTATCTGTTGGGAATGAACCTGGGGAGGCCTCAAAGTGGTATTCAATTTGGTTTAAAAAACCTCTGAATTCCTTAGAATCACCTCCATAACGAGGGGGCGGTGACAGGGTTATGGATGGTGGTTTATGTGGTACGGGAACCACTACAGGTGGCGGAACCACAGGTGGTACAGGAGGAACCTCTAAATAGGCAGTCCTCTGGAGCAAGGTCTGAAATGCCTGGGCAAATTGGTCTAACCTGTGGTCCATATCCTCCACCCTATTTTCACAGGCGATCATATGTTTGCATAGTTCTGCAGGATCCATGGCCCTGTCGTAATGTCACGGCTAGTAATGTGGTCCAGCACGCAGAAACTATGTAAACATATACATAATTAAGAAAAGGAAAAATAACAGGATAGAGCGTAAACCGGACCTTAGAATGGCCGGACTAATACGCTAGAGACAGAGAATGGTCAAAGGGAAAGCCGAGGTCAAGGAAGCCAGAAAATAATCAATACCGATTAAACAAGCCAAGTCAGGGAAACCAGAGATCAGAATAACCAGGGAAACGCCAAGGATCAGGATACCAGGAAATCAGAAACACGAAAATAGCACTTTCAGGAAACCAGGAAACTGAAACCACGACAGGGCAAAGTACTGGGGTGAATTAGGGGTTTAAATACCCCTCTCTAAGCTATGATTGGTCAGAGGGCGACCTCTGACCCCAGAACGTGCGTGTGCGTTGACGTCGTGACGTCACGCACACGTTAGTATAATTCTCGGGGGCGGAGCTATCCATAGACGCGACCACGTGGTCGGCGCCATATTGGATACGGGCGTGATGCCCGGAAGAACTACGTGTGCGGTTCCCGGCTCGCCGACGAGCAGGTAAGCTCGTGTAGTCGGTGCGGTCGTGCCGGTCGGGCACGGCCGTGAGGCTCGGCGGGCCGGTGACCGCAACAGTGACCTTACCACTTGCGGTGCAGTGGCCAAGAGGTGTGGAGGAAGGTTTGTTTTACTTATCTGAAACTGTCCCTTACAGTCGATCACCAACTTCATCAGGGGAATCTCTTCATCTCCTGGCTCTTCAACTACCAGGAGTCCACATCATTGTATCAGTCTGAGGTCTACAGATGATCCCACAATCCCTCCACAGACAATGCCGTTTTACCCACAGCCATCACTAGTTACGGCTGGAGAAATGTCAAAACTTGAGGGTGGTAGCAACACCATTTATCAAGTTGCGTTAACACAAGGTAGTCCCTGGTTTATTTTAACGTATCTTTTGACTGTATTGGAATTTCATTGAAAATACAACAGTCAGTAACAATCAGTCAGGGATTATCTTTATAAAATCCTAATTTTTGTCGGTGAGGAGGGGGACTGGTCACAGAATAGTTTTATATTATTGCAAATACCAGATGTGTTAGTGACAATTCACACTCAAGCAACACACCAAGACCTATTCACATCTATATAGTAATCATCTTCCATAATTCATGCTGCTGAGCTATCGTTCTTGCAATATTGTCAGCATGTGGACTCCACAATTTAAAGGGATACTATACTGCTAGCATAGGGTTTACTGTATTTACCTGATCCAAGAGCTGCTGTCCCTCAATGCTGGTTTGGCGCTTTGCCTCCTCTGATGTCAACCGACATGGGGGCGCTAATGCACAAACACAGCGAGCGCATTAGGTCCTCCCCATAAGAAAGCATTGCGTCAATGTTTTCCTATAGGGATTTTATCAACACTGGATGTCCACAAGTCATTTAACAAGCAAGAAGTGCCTCAGGTGGCTGTCTGATTGACCCTGAATGTAATTATTGCAGTTTATCAGAAACTGTCACAATGAACATTGCATGGGGACAGGGACACTGCACCCAGACAACTTCAATGAGATAAAAAAATGGTTTGGGTGCCTATAGTGTACCTTTAACCCCTTAAGGACCAAACTTCTGGAATAAAAGGGAATCATGACATGTCACACATGTCACGTGTCCTTAAAGGGTTAAAGGATACTGCATTGTAAAAAAAATAAAAAATAAGTGCTGCGTAGTATAAAAACATTATGTATTTTACAAAGTCTTTGCAAGGCAGGTGCTCTGGGCAATTGCTGCCTCTTGAGTTTAGCTTCACTAAATTAATGAAACCAGGAAGTAACAGAACCATTTGTCTGATTGACAGCCAGTAGGGTAAAACAAGATTAATTTATACAATTGCCAATTTCTACTAAAATCTTAAATTTTTGTAAAATGGAAAAAAAAGCCACACTTGCATTTCAGCAAATTCTTTAGGGGTCTGGAGTGTCCCTTTAAGGATTCTCACTAAAAAGCTGAATTTGCCTGCCAAATGAATATGGTTTGGCAAACACTGGTCCTTCATAATAGATTGATAATTGCTAGCTCTCAATAAATGATAACTGTACTTGTATTGGTTCCTCCTCCCAAGCTCAAAGCATACAATGCTTCAAACAGTTATCTATTAATTGATAAACTGAGGGGGGGCAGGGTGCGGGTGAGAGGGCTAGAGGATGTGCATAAGGGGGGCTTGTGGGAGTGGAACAGATGCAAAATCAGGATTTATTTTATGAATATTCATTGCATATTGCTTGGAACATGACACGAATCCTCATCTGTTTCCTTCTGTGATACATCATCTTCCCTTCTGTTGTTGGTGTCTCACTGGGGTCCATTACTGATCTTTATCTATCCCCCTCTACATTTATTTTCAGAGTAATGTTATAACATATATCTCTTCTTCCTCTCACTCTCTTGGAAGCAAAGAAACCATGTAGGATAATTTTCCTGTACATAAATAGATGGTGTTTATTTAGCAAGTTGAGAATTTTGTAGAACAATGATCAATTTTAAGCCGAAATTGCCAAATTCTTGAACTCACTATTTTACCAACTTGACAATTTCAGCCTGAACGTACGTGGTGCTCAATTATTTTATGGAATAAACCCCATACCCCATAATTCAGATCACTTCATTAAACCTAGGATCTAACATTTCACCAGTTGTCAGAAGGTGTTAAACCAGTTAAGTAATTGTTTCACCTTTTCGCTTTTTCCATAAAATACCATTTGTTTTTCTCAGTCCATAAATCTCAGCCTCCTGCATGTCTTTAAAGCAGCTACTATTTCTCACCCAGATGTTTTTTGATGTTAAGCACTTGACCCTCATCTTCTCTTTAATGTTACAAGGTGACAGCCACCAAAAGGTCCCCCTGAGGGAACGTAAAATAAAGCCTTTGATGACCTTACAAAGGAGCTGCTATTAAACAAATAGTTTAAATGCTACTGTTCCTAGATGCAACAAAGTACAGTATGTGTGTTGTTTTTATTAGTGAGATGATCAGAGAGTGAAATAAATTACTCCTGTTCCTTTAATTACCGATGCTGAGCCAATTAATCACTGTTGACCACTTAAATGCCAAGGGGCGGGGGGTTTAATAATTATCCATACTGGATATCAAGCCTTTAAAAGAATGAATGGATGCTTGAAGTGGCTTTCTTTCTGTAGTAATTGCCATTCCCAACGGTGAGGGACAGTATTAGGAAAGCAATGTTCCAATCAGATAACACTCCAGAATCCATGGCCTACATTTCGTGGACAGTAGAGGGCTGGAGTCTAAGTACTGTATGATGAACAGACAAAACAAGCTACAAAATATAGGGCAACCCATAATTTGTTTGTATTAAACCTAAAAACTATTGAGTTTTTTGCTTTAACCAGCCAAAATGGAGTTCTGTATAGTTGTAGAAATGCACATTGTGTGAATTGGGGGACATCTCTCACTTAAAGTGAACCTGTTGTGAAAATATTATCTTACCTGAAACATTGAATACACCAGATATCACAAAGATACACAATGTATTCAATATAAAATATATATAGTTACATAGTTACATAGCTGAAAAGAGACTTGCATCCATCAAGTTCAGCCTTCCTCACATCTGTTTTTGCTGTTGATTCAAAAGAAGGCAAAAAACCCAGTCTGAAGTGCTTCCAATTTGCAACAAACTAGGAAAAAAATCCTTCTTGACCCCAAAATAGCAGTCAGATGTCTCCTTGGATCAAGCAGCTATTACCCCACTAATTAGAAATTATATCCCTGTATGTTATGTTTTTGCAAGTATTTATCCATTTGCAGTTTAAGATCTGTATGGACTCTGATAAAACCAACCCTCCAGGCAGAGAATTCCACATCCTTATTGCTCTTACTGTAAAAAAAAACCCTTTTCTTTGCCCTAGATGAAATCTCCTTTCTTCCAACCTTGTGTCCTATGTATAGCCCTGTTTATGAATATATTTCCAGATAGTGGTTTGTACTGGCCCCAAATATATTTGTATAATGTTATCATATCCCCCCTGAGGTGCTGTTTTTCCAAACTAAAGAGATTCAAATTTTTTAGCCTATATTTATTCACCTTGACGTGACATCACTCCGTTCCTATATTCCCTAGCCGGCCCTATAAGCGCATGCACTGTGGTTGCTATGCTTAGGAAGCAGTAGCGCCTCCTGTGGGAGGACGTTTCTGCTCTCCCTTGTCAGTCAATGCAGCAGCATTACCTAATAGCTGGAAGAAAAACCTATTTAAATAGTCTTTCCTCCTAATTATTCCTCCTAATTATTATTATTATTATTGGTATTTAAATAGCGCCAACTAATTCCACAGCGCTTTACAATATTGTGAAAGGGGGGGGATTTACAATACATGAGACAATTACACAGTGACACAGGGACAATAGGTAAATGAGGACCCTGCTCAAACGAGTTAATTTACATTTGATAGCAAAACTGTTAGCACAATCTATAGATAGAATTTTATGCTCAATTTATTGAGCATAAGTTGTAAGGGGCATGGCAGGTTCCTTTGGAATTTTGCAAACGTTGGCTATGTTTGGGCTTTAAAGACAAAGTAAAACCAAAACAAAATAATGGTTTTAATTATTAAAATTTTTGTTATATGTCAGTCTTGTTGGTACCCTGGCATATCCATGTACATTTCTGTAACCATCATTGTTTTGCGCACAGCCACGGCAAGGTTTAATGTACGAGTAATGCATTATGGAAGGAATGCCAAAGTGCACACGGGCTTGTACTGCTCTCCAGTATATATCGTAGCTTCTTGGGTGATGATGTCACAGCTACAGTTTTAAATGCATTGCCCTGAGCTTTGGCCTTCTGCACTCCGTAATGGCATACTGTCAAAGAGCAGTCACCTACAACAGAATCACTTCCAAATTTAAAATAGAAACAGCTAAATAATGGACATGAGTTATAAAAGTGTTTCAATAAGAAACGAGGGGCAAAGTTCTAAAACAAGAATAATCGCCATGGAAACAGTGAAGTCAGTTACAACTTTTCTGCGCGTTCCATTTTCATTAACGCTCCTTCCAGATTTGTAAAAAATGGATACTCCATGTACTATTAGCAGAAATGATTTAGCACATCTATACCTTTATTGATTCCATTTGTTGCTCATAAATTAACATTTTACATTTGTCTTGGCGCTAAGAATTTAACATTAACTTTATTCAAAACTATAAAATAATTTTTGTTTAAAAAAAAAAAAAGGGAAAAATGTTTATTCATCAAACATCAGAGAAAAGTGACTTGTTCTTTGAAGCATTACGACTTCTTTGTAGATGGTGCCTTTAATGTGCTTATGGAGTTAAAGTATAACTGCAGACCTTCCATATCATGGGGATGTGTCATCCTGTGATAAATGTCTATACCTGTAGACATGATTTATTATCATTATTAGTATTATCTAAGTATATTTTTATTGATATATTTTAGTATATTTTTTAAGTGAAACTAGAAAAAAAAAACTTTTGATAAATCGTAACACACGTTTATGTGTTCTACTCTGCAATTTGTAATATAATATGTGAATATCATGCTTTCTTCAACCTATTCATTCCCCTCCCAGTCCCTGCATGTCATTGTTCATTGTAAGATACCCTGCAATACAGCATGAAAGTCGTAGCACATATTTAGAGTACTATTTAACATAATTACAGCAAGGTCTAAGGCTAGTGAACATTCTAATCTTTCAGTCCATTGTGTGAATCAGCTGCAAGTGTGGAGGAGATATATAGGGGGTGTATTGCGTGTAAATGACATGCGCACCGTCGTATCACGGCATATCTATAAACCCCTTACCAAGAACCCCAATAGACACAGACACAGATTTATACTGCTGGAATTATCTGTCCACAGCTTTATTAAATGCATATAATAAATTATAACAAATAGGGTCATTGCCAACAACCATCACAACATTGGCAATGACCCAACAAGAAACAGGATACATCAATATAAATAACACGTAACATGGCCGTCCAAACGACCCCATTACCAACTGATTAAACTACAGGGATGTACCGAGACACCCCTACACCCCCAGGTAGTGATGTACCGAACTGTTCGCTGGCGAATAGTTCCCGGCGAACATAGCATGTTCGCGTCCGCCACCGCCCCCTATTCGTCATCATTGAGTAAACTTTGACCCTGTACCTCACAGTCAGCAGACACATTACAGCCAATCAGCAGCACACCCTCCCTAGCAGACCCTCCCACCTACTGGACAGCATCCATTTTAGATTAATTCGGAAGCTGCAACCATTTTTTATTTTTTTTTCAATTTGTTTATTTTTTTTTTAGTGCATATAAATGTTACAAGTAGATACTACCCCCAGACACTCTGTGTTACTGCAGATACTCCCTCCAGACACCCTGTGTTACTGCAGATACTCCCCCCCAGACACTCTGTGTTACTGCAGATACTCCCTCCAGACACTGACACAGAGCAGAATAGGGACTGTTCCCCCTACATAGGGTCACTTGGCAGATATGGATTGACACCTATCCTAAGGATGCCTGATAAACACTGACACGGAGCCCTCCATGGGTGAAGATGGATAAATTTTTTTTTTGTGCTTGGGTTTTTTATTTTATTTTTAAGTTCGACGGGTATGATGGCTTTTTATTTGGCCTTTTTTGGGGCTAAAAAAATGAAGATTTTAGAAGAAGAAGACGTTGAATAGTAAGTTGAATTTTACTTTACAGGGTAGTAATTTTATTCCCCCTTCACTATTTTTTAGGGTGAGGGGGGTAGGTAGGGGCTTTTTTATTTGGTTGTGTGACTAGGGGCTTGGGGACACACACTGCATACACAATATACACACACTGCACACACTATACACACACTACACACAATATACACACACTATACACACAATATACACACACACTGTACACACTATACACACACTGTACACACTATGCACACACACACTACACACACTGCATACACACACTACACACACTGCATACACACTGCACACACTATACACACTGCACACACTATACACACACTGCACACTCTATACACACACTATACACACACTGCATACACTATACACACTCTACACACACTGCATACACACTGCACACACTGCATACACTATACACACACTGCACTAACTATACACACACTGCACACACTATACACACACTGCATACACTATACACACACTGCATACACACTATACACACACTGCACACACTATACACACTATACACACACTACACACACTACACACACATACTGTACACACTATGCACACACTGCATACACTATGCACACACTATACACACACACTACATACACACTGCACACACTGCACACATTATACACACACTACACACACTATACACACAATATACACACACACTGTACACACTATGCACACACTGCACACACTGCATACACTATGCACACACTATACACACACACTACACACACTGCATACACACACTATACACACTCTATACACACACTGCACACACTATACACACTATACACACACACTATACACACTCACTATACACACAATATACACACACTTTACACACTATACACACACTGCATAAACATACATTTAAAAAAAATTGCAGCTGTTTTTTACATTTCAAAGTTGGGGAGGGGGGTATATACAGTGGAAACATGGCTCCCTCTATATACAGAGTAACATGGCTCCCTCTATATACAGAGGGGAGACAAATTTACACGGTATATAGAGGGAAGCCATGTTATTCTGTATATAGAGGGAGCCATGTTTACACGGTATATAGAGGGAAGCCATGTTACTCTGTATATAGAGAGGAGCCATGTTTACACTGTATATAGAGGGGAGCCATGTTACTCTGTATATAGAGGGAGCCATGTTTACTCTGTATATAGAGGACTGTTTGCGGTGCGTTAAACGGGGAGTTTGGTCTGTCACTGTGAAGCGGGCGTAACCCTTACACTACCTGATCGATTAAAGCACGTTATTCCAAACAATTTAGGAATGTTAGGTGATTTATGCCCTTTAGAAAAGCAGACCTGGTGGGTCAGAGAAAGTAGGGCGCCCCCTAGTGAATATCTGTACATATATACAAGGAATAAAACATAACTTTTAATAGTTGCTGCATAAAAAATGCTAATGGTAGGGACCCAGATACAAAACAAAAATAATAATGAATACAAAAAGAGTGAACACAATACACCAATTAACAGGAACAAAACAAAAAGAAAATAGTTTGGGAGGATATCAATAGATGTGAGAGCGTACTGGATGGGGATGAAGTAGCCTAAGGTGATAACCTAAGGGTTACTAGGCGAATGAAACGCTCCCCCAAACCTACTAAATATCTCACGGGTACACTGGTTACTCTCTGTTTAGTCGTGCTGTTAACCCTCCGTATAGTACCCACTAACAGTATCCAACATGGAATCTGGTGGGGTAAAGACCGTGGCAAACTATAATTTGACCATGAAAAAAGGGAACTTAGCAACAAAAAAGTAACCTAAGAGGTTAGTGTATCATATAGTGAGTCCTATTCTGGATGATGCCAGTGTATCTAAAAAATGATACAGTTATGAGAGCAATACCACTGGAGGTTAAGGGAACGAATTTAGTGAGGAGAGAGCAGCCACAAATGTGCAAACAGCGCTAGAAGGTATTAACTAACAGCCGTGCAGTTGTGTCTTGGAAAAATTACTCAATACCCCTCAACCGTCCCCCCATCGTCACCCCTCTGTCTAGAAATGATACAGATAATAGGAAATGGCTGCGGGAACAAGGCTCGGTGTGTAGAGAGCACTCGATGGCTGGCCTGCAATGCTATAATAGACCAGATGTAAACTAGCCGACCTGCTGGATCTTAGGACTAGTAATCACCACTCGCTCAATGCACTCCCTCAGTCCCCTTAACGCCACCCCTCTTAATCGAGAGAAAACCTCTGTATCTCTACTGAAGACCTAATCAGTATTGCTCAGCTTACTAACTAATCATCCATACGAATAGACTCGTCACATATCCTCCCTCACTGCCTGCCTGACACGTGTTTCGGCGCCAATGCTAGCGCCTTCTTCTGAGGCTAAACGAGAAATGAGCAACGGGAGCTCCTTAAATATCCCCACAAAACTACGTCACAGAAGTGGGCGTGTTCCACAATTTTGCGCCCAGACTGATCGGGAACGGGCCAGTAACGCCCCTTGATGACGTGTTATGCTAATGAGATTCGCCGGACCCTATTAACCCCTTCTGTGCCCTTAACATGTGTGTATTAACCATAAATGTGGAGAATCCACTTGTGTATACACCAAACAAAGGGCTACTACCAGGTGACAGTGCCTTAGTCAGTATAAGAGTGCGAACCCGAATAAAATCCGGGTACTAGGGACCTGAGATGAACCTCCTGTCAAACAAGTCCTCTATTAAGAGGGGAATGCTTCAGATGCATAGAGTGCCAACCGTGGGATACAATGCCGGCTGAGGCACAGGAGGGTTAGTCCGATAACACTAAGGGGGTACCAGTTCAAAGTGGGGTTAGGCATATAAGTAGGGTCCCCGTTGTTGCAAATTGGACATGAAAAAAATTATATAAATGACAGTGGCACAAAATAGGAGAATAAAGTGTGATGAAACAAATAATAATAATGAGTAAAATAAATTAAATAAGATAAAATAAAACAAAATAAAATAAATAAAATAAAATGAAATAAGTGAAAATAAAATGAACGGAGAAATGGACTAAGATCAATAGGGTGAGGAGTAACGAAAGTATATACAGTCCCTAAGGAAATTATGTACATATGTAATATAATCATATTATTAGAATCTTGGTGTGATTATTTCTCAATAAAGGGAGTGAATGTAAATCCCTCATTTAGACCGTTGGGGGCCAGGGTTTTAAACCTGTAGATCCAATAACACTCTCTTTTAAGTAGAGTGTTGTCCAAGTCACCGCCTCTATGACCTAAAGTCACTCGCTCAATCCCAGCGAACCTCACTCCCTTGGGGTCTCCGGAATGTTGGTTCCTAATGTGTCTCGCCACAGGTGTATCCCTCAGGTTTTTCACAGAGTGTACGTGCTCCATAATTCGCCTTTTAAATGGGCGGATCGTTTTGCCCACATATTTTAGGCCACATTTACAGATCAGGAGGTAAACTATGCCTTTGGTGCTGCAATTAAAAAATTGTTTAATATTGCAGACCACCTGATCACTTGCGTCCATAAGGTGTTTGGAGTCTTTGCAAATGTAGTTGCATGCTACACATTTGCCACACTTGTAGGTACCCTGTAGAGAAAGCCAGTTATGTCCAGATTTCTTGGAGGATAGATGGCTGGGCACTAGTGTCTCTTTTAGATTTCTGCCTCTACGTGCTGTTAGGGATACGTAGGGGGTGACTATCCCTTTGAAGTGGGGGTCCTGTGATATGAGTGGCCAGAACCTGCCTAGTATCTTTTTGGCCTGGTTCCAACCTGAATCGAAATTCGCGATGCAACGAATTGGCGTTTGTGCGGCAGGTGTCAATTTGGCGTTAAGGAGTTCCAATCTATCACTGTTTAAGGCCCTTTGATACGCTTGCTTTAGACAGCGGTTGGGATAGCCTCTTTCTTTAAATCTTTGTTTGAGGAGTTTGGCTTGGATGGTAAATTCCTCCACGTTAGAACAGTTTCTACTGAGCCGGAGGTACTGTCCCGTAGGGATGCCTCTCTTCAGTGTGGTAGGGTGATGACTCTCCCACCTCAACATGGTATTAGTTGAGGTGGGTTTCCTGAACAGAGTCGTCTCAATGGTTTGTTTTGATGTGGTTGTGAACGTGCAATCGAGGAAGTTCAAGGAGGACCCACCTATCTCCATCGTAAACTTCAGGTTAAGGTCATTGGAGTTCAAGGTCTCTACGAAGGCCGTGAACTGTTCCCTCGTGCCTGTCCAGACCACTAGCACGTCATCAACGGTCTAAATGAGGGATTTACATTCACTCCCTTTATTGAGAAATAATCACACCAAGATTCTAATAATATGATTATATTACATATGTACATAATTTCCTTAGGGACTGTATATACTTTCGTTACTCCTCACCCTATTGATCTTAGTCCATTTCTCCGTTCATTTTATTTTCACTTATTTCATTTTATTTTATTTATTTTATTTTGTTTTATTTTATCTTATTTAATTTATTTTACTCATTATTATTATTTGTTTCATCACACTTTATTCTCCTATTTTGTGCCACTGTCATTTATATAATTTTTTTCATGTCCAATTTGCAACAACGGGGACCCTACTTATATGCCTAACCCCACTTTGAACTGGTACCCCCTTAGTGTTATCGGACTAACCCTCCTGTGCCTCAGCCGGGATTGTATCCCACGGTTGGCACTCTATGCATCTGAAGCATTCCCCTCTTAATAGAGGACTTGTTTGACAGGAGGTTCATCTCAGGTCCCTAGTACCCGGATTTTATTCGGGTTCGCACTCTTATACTGACTAAGGCACTGTCACCTGGTAGTAGCCCTTTGTTTGGTGTATACACAAGTGGATTCTCCACATTTATGGTTAATACACACATGTTAAGGGCACAGAAGGGGTTAATAGGGTCCGGCGAATCTCATTAGCATAACACGTCATAAAGGAGCGTTACTGGCCCGTTCCCGATCAGTCTGGGCGCAAAATTGTGGAATACGCCCACTTCTGTGACGTAGTTTTGTGGGGATATTTAAGGAGCTCCCGTTGCTCATTTCTCGTTTAGCCTCAGAAGAAGGCGCTAGCATTGGCGCCGAAACACGTGTCAGGCAGGCAGTGAGGGAGGATATGTGACGAGTCTATTCGTATGGATGATTAGTTAGTAAGCTGAGCAATACTGATTAGGTCTTCAGTAGAGATACAGAGGTTTTCTCTCGATTAAGAGGGGTGGCGTTAAGGGGACTGAGGGAGTGCATTGAGCGAGTGGTGATTACTAGTCCTAAGATCCAGCAGGTCGGCTAGTTTACATCTGGTCTATTATAGCATTGCAGGCCAGCCATCGAGTGCTCTCTACACACCGAGCCTTGTTCCCGCAGCCATTTCCTATTATCTGTATCATTTCTAGACAGAGGGGTGACGATGGGGGGACGGTTGAGGGGTATTGAGTAATTTTTCCAAGACACAACTGCACGGCTGTTAGTTAATACCTTCTAGCGCTGTTTGCACATTTGTGGCTGCTCTCTCCTCACTAAATTCGTTCCCTTAACCCCCAGTGGTATTGCTCTCATAACTGTATCATTTTTTAGATACACTGGCATCATCCAGAATAGGACTCACTATATGATACACTAACCTCTTAGGTTACTTTTTTGTTGCTAAGTTCCCTTTTTTCATGGTCAAATTATAGTTTGCCACGGTCTTTACCCCACCAGATTCCATGTTGGATACTGTTAGTGAGTACTATACGGAGGGTTAACAGCACGACTAAACAGAGAGTAACCAGTGTACCCGTGAGATATTTAGTAGGTTTGGGGGAGCGTTTCATTCGCCTAGTAACCCTTAGGTTATCACCTTAGGCTACTTCATCCCCATCCAGTACGCTCTCACATCTATTGATATCCTCCCAAACTATTTTCTTTTTGTTTTGTTCCTGTTAATTGGTGTATTGTGTTCACTCTTTTTGTATTCATTATTATTTTTGTTTTGTATCTGGGTCCCTACCATTAGCATTTTTTATGCAGCAACTATTAAAAGTTATGTTTTATTCCTTGTATATATGTACAGATATTCACTAGGGGGCGCCCTACTTTCTCTGACCCACCAGGTCTGCTTTTCTATTTATACAATTTTGTAAGGGTTAACCCCTAATTTGGTCGCCCCAGGACACACTACTAGTTGCTTCCCATTTTGGGTATCCAACTTACTTTTTTTTTTTTATTTATGCCCTTTATGGATTAAAACCAGACTCTGCATCAACTATGTAATTTTCCATGGGAGTTTTGCCATGGATCCCCCTCCGGCATGCCACAGTCCAGGTGTTAGTCCCCTTGAAACAACTTTTCCATCACTATTGTGGCCAGAAAGAGTCCCTGTGTGTTTTAAAATTCGCCTGTCCATTGAAGTCTATGGCGGTTCGCACGGTTCGCCCGTTCGCGAACATTTGCGGAAGTTCGCGTTCGCCGTTCGCGAACCGAAAATTTCGGGTTCGCGACAACACTACCCCCAGGTTCGGAGCCACCGACGAGCTCAAACCTCCCAACCAAATGTACACTCCTGCCTAAACCACCCTAAACCTATCCATGTCCCACTTCCTACTCTATGTAGCTCCCAATTTAACCTTGCCATTCCCTGCCACTTTGAAGAAAACGGGGAACACTACCCCCCTTCTAGCAACCAAAAGGGAGGGCGGGAGGGACCACTAGCAGGTAAGTGCAGATTTGATTATGATGGCAACTTCTTAAAATGGCCGTATTTTATATGGCTGCAAACCCCGCCCCGTCCATTAACCTACCCAATTAGCTTCTTGCCTAATGCCTAGCTCCTGGCCCTGTAAAGGCCCATTCCCCTGCTTCGCTGATCCATGTGCTACATAATCAAGATGTTTTGTCAAATGTACAAATTAATGTCTGTCAGATGAACTGATGCATCTCTCTGCATGTTATTTGCTTTTGACTTACTGTTATCTGTTTTATTACTGTTAAAAGATTGTAAGCAGGGGAAAATAAATAAGCTAAATGTGCTATTACTGTTATATCATATGGTGTATCAGGCATAGACTGGCCACCGGGCAAACCAGGAAAATGCCTTATGGGATGCAATGGTCACAGGATGAAGGACAGTTACAGATTTCCTCAACAGGTCCAATAAAATTAAATGTACACAGCTCGGCAGCTACTGGGTTTCATACTAGCCATCTGCATTATTCTCCACTGCTTTAAAGTAGCGACTGTGATATGTGAGAGTTATAGAGGCCCAGGCGGCTTGCTGCACAGGCCTCTGTCAGCCTCTTTCTGATCAAAAGACCAAGTCCAGTAGCGGTATCACAAGGATTCCCACTGAGCACTGGAAGGGAATTATCAGATGTCCATGCAGGAAGCAGCAAGGGCCTCTTTCAACTCCCAATATCGCAGCCACCAGTACAGTGCAGCAGAGGAAAGGTGGCTGCAAAAGTGTCCCTCTAGACCACAAAGAGAGTATATTTTGGTAGGTAGCCTTCATCATTGCTTGTTAAATATATAATGTCAGATCAGCTTTCACCTGGCATACAGTGCCGTCTATAAATACTCTTATAATAAAAGTCATTGACTGATTTACATGTAACATGACACATATATAGATGAACATTTCTAAAAAAAGGCAAATATCTACTTCTTTCAGTCTAAGGTCAGGACTTTTTCAGAAGTACCTGTTTCACAAAAGAAAACTAAAAGATCACAAGGGTTCTTCTCTAAAATCTCTACTGGCATAGTTACATTGAGCCATCCTTTGAGTGATCAACAACTTACTCTTCACAACAAGGACCATGCCCGCCCTTCCTCTATAACCCTCTTCTATGTCATTTTACAAAAGAGAACTCACACCGATCATTATCACCAATAAAGGCCATTTCTTGTTTCTCCTTTTATGTGAGTTGTCAAATAACAGCAGAAACCACAAACAAGTAGAAGACGAGTACTCGAGCCCTTTGGGCCTTTCCACATGAGTAGGTAATTAAGCAGCCTCTAGATGTTTTGATGCACCATTGAAGGTGGTCTTAAAGCACTGCATTCTACTCTTCATCGTCCATTGTCAGCTGGTAGCCGTCAACTGGCCGAGGCCGTTCTTTGTTCAGTGGACTCATTTATTGTTACTTAAATTAGCGCATACCCTGTTTTTCCTCAGATTTTACTCTCATTGTGGATGTCTTTGTTTGAAACAGCTCCACTTCATCAGTGATTTTGAAATAGGGACTCAAGTAAGAACGCATTAAACTATCGATTTTGATGTGTGGCGCTCTGTTTGGTGACAAACAATTGAGGTTGTTTTATAATGAAATGTAATTAGAGTGTGTAGAAGCTGTAATTAAGTACTCATTTGTCTTGCCTTACAGTATTTGCGGCTTTGGGCTGGATACGTGTGTCATGTTGCCTATGTCCACAGCACAGGGACAGGGAGAACAAAACTTTAATCTGTGCTATAATTAGTGTTACAATATTGCAATGTGAGGTTTAGTATATGAACCTTATACAACAGCATACACATAAACATGGCAATGTTGCCTTTAGTAGGAGATAAAGGTAATATGGTTGTGTTATCAATATAGTTGCATTACTAATACTATACCTTGATTTATAATGCTGAACATACAGGAATATGTATGAAATGTAACTGTAAAAAAACTAAAACGGAATAGAAATAAAATAAAAAGATCAGTACATCTTTAAGCATATTCACTAAATAAGAAATTAGTAAAAAAAAATTGACCAGCGACTTGCAGTGAACTGTAAATTTTGGTCCAAAATAGCCAAATTTGAAAATTAACAGTAGCAGACCTAACTCACAGAACTGGGATTTCATCTATAGTCTTCATTAAAGTAATATATTTGAGAAATTAGGAAGTAGGAATTTGATCACACAGGAGTTCGAGCAACACAGAGTGAGAGAATTGCAGGTGATTACATATTGTATTTAAAGGAACACTCCACACACCATAACCACTACAGTCCGCTTAAAATGAAGTGGTAAAACCATTCAGGAATGGTATGACGACTTATGGATCTTACTGGACGCCTGTTGCTGAAGAACCTGACACTGATCCACTCAGGCAATGAGTCCAGACCTGTAAGGCTGGGTATAGCACAATGGAGTTAACTGAAAGCTCCTTGCAGTAGCTTCTGGTAGCATTGGTGGTGCATTGTGCTTGACAGTACCCAGGTAAGTTGTCAAACCATAGTTTGACTACTTACTCTAGGAGGAAGCCAGGGTATACTGGCACCGTCACCACTAGATTGGGCTGCAGTTGTTATGATATATGGAGTGTTCCTTTAAGTTCTTCAAATTTCTCTTGGCCTTGGGTTAATGATGAAAACTAGCAAGGTGGGAGAAGTCAATCAGTGCACAGTTTACAGTATGTATGCATGCCTAGCAGAGGTGTCCAAGGGTTCATGCCAATGTAGCATGTGTGAATGAGTGGATTCTCCCTTCAGTTTGGAGATCTGCAGAAGCAAATTGCAACATTGAGGGTGAAAGACATCTTTTGAAAGATGATGTTCTGCACCGAGCAGGGTTAATATGGGAAAACGACTGGTGTAGGGGGATATAAACCAGATGGAGAGGATGGAGCAGTTAGTGTCCTGGGAGTGTGGCCAGTCCTAAGTTTGTCTGTTCCAGCAGATTTGCCCATTTGAGAGATGATTTGGGGAATGTTATCTCAGGAGAGGCTGTGCTGGATAAAAGTTATTACTTCTAAGAACAGCTTTTCTAGTACGCATGGTGTCCTGAATGAAGCAAAGGGGGGACGAGTTGAGTAATCTGTTGCCCTCGACGTATCAGCCAAACAGTTTGTATTCTACTGGGTGCTAGGTTTCGTCATGTTGCTAGTAGAGTGGATACATTGTTTGGAGAGGTTGGAGAAGACCCAGCTGTCTTGGTCCATTTTGTTACCATTGACACTGTCAGCAAGAGGCTTCAGTAATAAAATGGGGGAGCTAGCAGTATTGGCATGTGAGTAAGAGTACTTTATACCATTTCACTGAAACATATAACTGGGTAGATTTTTTATTTTTTTTGCAGGAATTCAGAGTCTCCAAAACTGATACCTGATCTTTCACAGAAATATTGTGAATGGTGTTATTATGCTGGCTTGAGCCCAATTTTAGATAATGTTCCCATTAAGCATTTTCTTAATAGTAGTGCTGTGCTGAAACAGTTAAGAGAGGAATTGGTTTATAACAAACCCACATATTTGTATTAAATAAAAGAGTTGGAAACCAACGTAGGGTTAAATGTATGATTATTCAAACGTTCGTTATTTCAGTTTTCCTCCTCTATTTGTTTTTATATCTTAAGAGCAAAAAATAAAATAAAAAAGTTTCTTATCTAGATTTGGCCAATACTCCCTAATCCTGCACTCAGACCACACACTCCTTTTCCGACAGCTGCGCCCACATTTGCAATCCTGAGAATTCAAACGTCAGCAGAAGAGTTAAAATTCATCCACATGGGATAGTCTTATGGTAAATGTATTGCTTCAGGGCACAGACGGATATTGGCCCAATACGGGGGCGAGAAAGTTGCATGTCTTAGTCTTAAAACAAGCCCTAGATAAATACACTTACCCTTAGGCAAGGGAATAAACTTAAAGCAAAGTATCTATAGGGAAAACATAAACAGAATGATGTGCAGTATGCCTAGATACATAGAGTGGTATGGTGTCTATATGAAGCACACTCACATGGTACAGAGCCTTGGGGGGATAGGCTCAAATCTCATACGCAGAGGTATTTCAAGATAATACCAAAAATTCTTCTTTGCAGGGGTGTAGAATACTCAAAAAAGGAAAGATAAAGCAGATATAGTGTATTATAGGGCTGCCATCAGAAATTTTGAGGCCCCTGACAAAGCACAAGGTCTGCCCCCCCCCCCCCCCCTCGGGCCCGCCCACGCCCTACCTAGTCTGCTGACAATGATGCAGGACTGAATATGGTGTGTATAGTGGAAGTGAATTAGAATGTGTGTAATGGATGTAGTGTTTGTGTGTATTAGATACTGTTTGTGCAGTGAATGCAGAGTGTGTGTTTGTGTAGCGGATGCAGTGTGTATAGTGACGCAGAGTGTGTTTGAGTAGTGGATGTAGTGTGTGCACAGTGATGTAGTGTTTGTTTGTGTAGTGGATGTAGTGTTTGTATGTACTAGATGAAATGTTTTTAGTGGATGCAGTGTCTGTAGTGGATGTAGTGTGTGTATTAGACGCAGTGTCTGTGTACAGTTAATGCAGAGTGTATGTTAGTGTAGTGAATGCAGAGTGTGTGTCAGTATAGTGAATCCAGAGTGTGTGCATAGTTTAGTGAATGCAGAGTGTGTGTTAGTGTGTAATAAATGCAGTGTGTAGTGAATGCAGTGTGTCAGTGTAATGAATGTAGTGTGTGTGTAAATTTGTAGTGAATGCAGTGTGTGTCAATGTGTAGTGAATGCAGAGAGTGTGTTAGTGTAGTGAATGCAGAGTGTGTTAATGTGTAGTGAATGCAGAGAGTGTGTTAGTGTGTAGCGGATGCAGATTGTGTGTTAGTGTAGAGTGTGTGTTAGTGTAGTGAATGCAGAGTGTGTTAATGTGTAGCGAATGCAGAGTGTGTGTCAGTATAGTGGATGCAGTGAGTGTGTTAGTTTGTAGTGGATGCAGAGTGCATGTTGTATTAGTGAATGCAGTGTGTGTATTGTATTAGTGTATTAGTCTATGCAGTGTGTGTTGTATTAGTGTATACAGTGTGTGTGTTGTGTTAGTGTATGCAGTGTGTGTGTTAGTGTATGCAGTGTGTGTGTTGTATTAGTGTATGCAGTGTGTGTGTTAGTGTATGCAGTGTGTGTTGTATTATTGTATGCAGTGTGTGTTGTGTCAGTGTATGCAGAGTGTGTGTTGTGTCAGTGTATGCAGAGTGTGTGTTGTGTTAGTGTATGCAGAGTGTGTGTTGTGTCAGTGTATGCAGAGTGTGTGTTGTGTTAGTGTATGCAGTGTGTTGTGTTAGTGTATGCAGAGTGTGTGTTGTGTTAGTGTATAGTCATAGTCTATAGTGTCATAGTCTTAAATTAGAGGGACAAAGGTTTAAAAATAATACCAGGAAGTATTACTTTACTGAGAGGGTAGTGGATGCATGGAATAGCCTTCCAGCTGAAGTGGTAGAGGTTAACACAGTAAAGGAGTTTAAGCATGCGTGGGATAGGCATAAGGCTATCCTAACTATAAGATAAGGCCAGGGACTAATGAAAGTATTTAGAAAACTGGGCAGACTAGATGGGCCGAATGGTTCTTATCTGCCGTCACATTCTATGTTTCTATGTTTCTATGTATGCAGTGTGTGTCTGCAGGGTCCACGCAGTTCAACCTCAACCTGATCTTTGTTGTCTTCCCCTTTGGGTTTTTATCCAGGGGGAATAACAGGACTGAGACCAAAAAAAAGCACACTCTCCACCCTCCCCCAAACATTCCTCCTTTCCCTTAACAAATCCTTGCAATAGGTTTGCACTTTACCCCCTGCTGTACACAATGTCTATTCACAGTTTACACTTGAGGATAAAGATCTCCAAAGTCATTTTATGCAATCAAATGTCCTTCAGCGCTGAGTGTTCTTGGAAAGTTGATAAAACCATGACTTGACGAAAATGATCTACTGTAAGGAAGTCTTCCAATATTTATGATTAGAACGCAATCATCTGACCTGCTCCAGATTCTAAACAATCCCTCCTTCCTTCCCCTTTCCTGGCTCAGTTTGTGTGAATTTTGTAAGAAAGTAGCGGTGGTACTAGTAGTTTTTTTGTTTTGCACTGATCCGTGTAAAACAGGAGTGCCCAAAAGGTAGATCCCCAGATGTTTTGAAACTACAAATTCCATGGTGCTTTGTCATTTTAAAGGCATTCTAAAGGCATGCAAAGCATCATGGGGGTTGTAGTCCCACAACATCTGGGGATCTACCCTTTGGGCACCTCTGACGTAAAACATATGAATTATGTTCGAATAAGGATTTATGTAATTGTATCAATTTCAGTGACACTCGCTCGGTCTCACAGTAAGCCAGTGACCTAATTGAAAATTGTTCGCCCACTACAGATGCAATGCTAGGCTAAAAACAGACTTCATGTCAGATCAGCATATACAAAGCAAATATCACTTGCTGAGTCACATCCCCTCATCCTGCTGAGAGTGGTCTTTCTGACAGCCCTGCTTGGTCAGTGCTATAGCACAGGGCTTTATATAGCACAGGGAGTGTATGTATGACATTACAACGTGGAGAGAGACATTCAGGAAATACTGATACAAAACTTTATAGGTGCTACGTTTCGCAAATAAGAAACAGTTGAAAATACATGTTTTCAATTTTATATTCCAGTGCTGACGGATATGTTGGTGCTTTATAAATGCCAGTAATAATAATAATAATAATAATAATAATAATAATACAAATATAATAATAAATGATGGATACATTAATAAAAAGAGTTGCATTTGCTTTGAAAAATTACATCATTTGGACTGGGTAATTATTTATTCGCTAAAGATACATGTATTCAAGTCTTATGCTTTGGTAAGAAATAATAAAATTAAAAATAAAAAGAATTAAATATTTTTTCTTAATTCCGATGGTAATTTTTCATGTGTACCACAGTGATGTCTTATGTATGTGCTTTTAAGTACTTTTCAAATACATTGGCGCATTCAGTGTGTTATAAGTTGCATGCACAGAATTATTTATTATACGTGCATGCATTTATGATGAAATAATACCAACAAAATCACTTTTTTTATTGTCATTTTTCAAATTCGACAACATTAAACAAACGTTACAAAACTATAGGTGGTTAATCTTTTCGTTCCCAACTAACCACATTTGTACGCCACAATATATATAAGATTTCCTGTATTCAAATATTCTAATAAATATTCTGTAACATTGGGATCTGTGAACTTAAGATGAACTCCTTATCATAGGGTTTAAATTTCAAAAATTATAAAATACAATATACACAGATAAAAAACACACAACATAAAAACATAAACAAACTTCCTACAAATGTAAGGTCAACTATCTAGAACAGGAGAGGTGGGCATTGCTTCTTTAAAAAAATAGCTTGCTAATCACTTTTAGGCAGCCAATATCCTTATTAGGTAGGCTGCTTTGAAGCAGCAGTGTTAGCTGGATAGTGGATATAGGCTGCCTTGAAGCAGCAGGGGTAGCTGGATAGTGGATATAGGCTGCCTTGAAGCAGCAGGGGTAGCTGGTTAGTGGATATAGGCTGCCTCGAAGAAGCAGGGGTAGCTAGATAGTGGATATAGGCTGCCTTGAAGAAGCAGTGTTAGCTGGATAGTGGATATAGGCTGCCTTGAAGCAGCAGTGTTAGCTGGATAGTGGATATAGGCTGCCTTGAAGCAGCAGTGTTAGCTGGATAGTGGATATAGGCTGCCTTGAAGAAGCAGTGTTAGCTGGATAGTGGATATAGGCTGCCTTGAAGCAGCAGTGTTAGCTGGATAGTGGATATAGGCTGCCTTGAAGAAGCAGTGTTAGCTGGATAGTGGATATAGGCTGCCTTGAAGCAGCAGTGTTAGCTGGTTAGTGGATATAGGCTGCCTTGAAGAAGCAGTGTTAGCTGGATAGTGGATATAGGCTGCCTTGAAGCCACAGTGTTAGCTGGATAGTGGATATAGGCTGCCTTGAAGCAGCAGGGGTAGCTGGATAGTGGATATAGGCTGCCTTGAAGCAGCAGGGGTAGTTGGATAGTGGATATATTAGCTGGATAGTGGATATAGGCTGCCTTGAAGCAGCAGGGGTAGCTGGATAGTGGATATAGGCTGCCTTGAAGCAGCAGGGGTAGCTGGATAGTGGATATAGGCTGCCTTGAAGCCGCAGTGTTAGCTGGATAGTGGATATAGGCTGCCTTGAAGAAGCAGTGTTAGCTGGATAGTGGATATAGGCTGCCTTGAAGAAGCAGTGTTAGCTGGATAGTGGATATAGGCTGCCTTGAAGCAGCAGTGTTAACTGGATAGTGGATATAGGCTGCCTTGAAGCAGCAGTGTTAGCTGGATAGTGGATATAGGCTGCCTTGAAGAAGCAGTGTTAGCTGGATAGTTATTATAGGCTGCCTTGAAGAAGCAGGGGTAGCTGGATAGTGGATATAGGCTGCCTTGAAGAAGCAGTGTTAGCTGGATAGTGGATATAGGCTGCCTTGAAGCAGCAGTGTTAGCTGGATAGTGGATATAGGCTGCCTTGAAGCAGCAGTGTTAGCTGGATAGTGGATATAGGCTGCCTTGAAGCCACAGTGTTAGCTGGATAGTGAATATAGGCTGCCTTGAAGCAGCAGTGTTAGCTGGATAGTGGATATAGGCTGCCTTGAGGCAGCAGTGTTAGCTGGTTAGTGGATATAGGCTGCCTTGCAGAAGCAGTGTTAGCAGGATAGTGGATATAGGCTGCCTTGAAGAAGCAGTGTTAGCTGGATAGTGGATATAGGCTGCCTTGAAGCAGCAGTGTTAGCTGGATAGTGGATATAGGCTGCCTTGAAGAAGCAGTGTTAGCTGGATAGTGGATATAGGCTGCCTTGAAGCAGCAGGGGTAGCTGGATAGTGGATATAGGCTGCCTTGAAGAAGCAGTGTTAGCTGGATAGTGGATATAGGCTGCCTTGAAGCAGCAGGGGTAGCTGGATAGTGGATATAGGCTGCCTTGAAGCAGCAGGGGTAGTTGGATAGTGGATATAGGCTGCCTTGAAGCCGCAGTGTTAACTGGATAGTGGATATAGGCTGCCTTGAAGCAGCAGTGTTAGCTGGATAGTGGATATAGGCTGCCTTGAAGCCGCAGGGGTAGCTGGATAGTGGATATAGGCTGCCTTGAAGAAGCAGTGTTAGCTGGATAGTGGATATAGGCTGCCTTGAAGCAGCAGGGGTAGCTGGATAGTGGATATAGGCTGCCTTGAAGAAGCAGTGTTAGCTGGATAGTGGATATAGGCTGCCTTGAAGCAGCAGGGGTAGCTGGATAGTGGATATAGGCTGCCTTGAAGCAGCAGGGGTAGCTGGATAGTGGATATAGGCTGCCATGAAGCCGCAGTGTTAGCTGGATAGTGGATATAGGCTGCCTTGAAGCAGCAGTGTTAGCTGGATAGTGGATATAGGCTGCCTTGAAGCCACAGTGTTAGCTGGATAGTGGATATAGGCTGCCTTGAAGCAGCAGTGTTAGCTGGTTAGTGGATATAGGCTGCCTTGAAGCAGCAGTGTTAGCTGGATAGTGGATATAGGCTGCCTTGAAGCAGCAGTGTTAGCTGGATAGTGGATATAGGCTGCCTTGAAGAAGCAGTGTTAGCTGGATAGTGGATATAGGCTGCCTTGAAGCAGCAGTGTTAGCTGGATAGTGGATATAGGCTGCCTTGAAGAAGCAGTGTTAGCTGGATAGTGGATATAGGCTGCCTTGAAGCAGCAGGGGTAGCTGGTTAGTGGATATAGGCTGCCTTGAAGAAGCAGGGGTAGCTGGATAGTGGATATAGGCTGCCTTGAAGAAGCAGTGTTAGCTGGATAGCGGATATAGGCTGCCTTGAAGCCACAGTGTTAGCTGGATAGTGGATATAGGCTGCCTTGAAGAAGCAGTGTTAGCTGGATAGTGGATATAGGCTGCCTTGAAGCAGCAGGGGTAGCTGGATAGTGGATATAGGCTGCCTTGAAGAAGCAGTGTTAGCTGGATAGTGGATATAGGCTGCCTTGAAGCAGCAGGGGTAGCTGGATAGTGGATATAGGCTGCCTTGAAGCAGCAGGGGTAGCTGGATAGTGGATATAGGCTGCCTTGAAGCCGCAGTGTTAGCTGGATAGTGGATATAGGCTGCCTTGAAGCAGCAGTGTTAGCTGGATAGTGGATATAGGCTGCCTTGAAGCCACAGTGTTAGCTGGATAGTGGATATAGGCTGCCTTGAAGCAGCAGTGTTAGCTGGTTAGTGGATATAGGCTGCCTTGAAGCAGCAGTGTTAGCTGGATAGTGGATATAGGCTGCCTTGAAACAGCAGTGTTAGCTGGATAGTGGATATAGGCTGCCTTGAAGAAGCAGTGTTAGCTGGATAGTGGATATAGGCTGCCTTGAAGCAGCAGTGTTAGCTGGATAGTGGATATAGGCTGCCTTGAAGAAGCAGTGTTAGCTGGATAGTGGATATAGGCTGCCTTGAAGCAGCAGGGGTAGCTGGTTAGTGGATATAGGCTGCCTTGAAGAAGCAGGGGTAGCTGGATAGTGGATATAGGCTGCCTTGAAGAAGCAGTGTTAGCTGGATAGCGGATATAGGCTGCCTTGAAGCCACAGTGTTAGCTGGATAGTGGATATAGGCTGCCTTGAAGAAGCAGTGTTAGCTGGATAGTGGATATAGGCTGCCTTGAAGCAGCAGGGGTAGCTGGATAGTGGATATAGGCTGCCTTGAAGAAGCAGTGTTAGCTGGATAGTGGATATAGGCTGCATTGAAGCAGCAGTGTTAGCTGGATAGTGGATATAGGCTGCCTTGAAGCAGCAGTGTTAGCTGGATAGTGGATATAGGCTGCCTTGAAGAAGCAGTGTTAGCTGGATAGTGGATATAGGCTGCCTTGAAGCAGCAGTGTTAGCTGTATAGTGGATATAGGCTGCCTTGAAGCAGCAGTGTTAGCTGGAAAGTGGATATAGGCTGCCTTGAAGCCACAGTGTTAGCTGGATAGTGGATATAGGCTGCCTTGAAGCAGCAGTGTTAGCTGGATAGTGGATATAGGCTGCCTTGAAGCAGCAGTGTTAGCTGGATAGTGGATATAGGCTGCCTTGAAGAAGCAGTGTTAGCTGGATAGTGGATATAGGCTGCCTTGAAGCAGCAGTGTTAACTGGATAGTGGATATAGGCTGCCTTGAAGTATCAGTGTTAGCTGGATAGTGGATATAAGCTGCCTTGAAGAAGCAGTGTTAGCTGGATAGTGGATATAGGCTGCCTTGAAGCAGCAGGGGTAGCTGGATAGTGGATATAGGCTGCCTTGAAGCAGCAGTGTTAACTGGATAGTGGATATAGGCTGCCTTGAAGCAGCAGTGTTAGCTGGATAGTGGATATAGGCTGCCTTGAAGCAGCAGGGGTAGCAGGATAGTGGATATAGGCTGCCTTGAAAAAGCAGTGTTAGCTGGATAGTGGATATAGGCTGCCTTGAAGCAGCAGGGGTAGCTGGATAGTGGATATAGGCTGCCTTGAAGCAGCAGTGTTAGCTGGATAGTGGATATAGGCTGCCTTGAAGCAGCAGGGGTAGCTGGATAGTGGATATAGGCTGCCTTGAAGAAGCAGTGTTAGCTGGATAGTGGATATAGGCTGCCTTGAAGCAGCAGGGGTAGCTGGATAGTGGATATAGGCTGCATTGAAGCAGCAGGGGTAGCTGGATAGTGGATATAGGCTGCCTTGAAGCCGCAGTGTTAGCTGGATAGTGGATATAGGCTGCCTTGAAGAAGCAGTGTTAGCTGGATAGTGGATATAGGCTGCCTTGAAGCCACAGTGTTAGCTGGATAGTGGATATAGGCTGCCTTGAAGAAGCAGTGTTAGCTGGATAGTGGATATAGGCTGCCTTGAAGCAGCAGTGCTAGCTGGATAGTGGATATAGGCTGCCTTGAAGCAGCAGTGTTAGCTGGATAGTGGATATAGGCTGCCTTGAAGCCACAGTGTTAGCTGGATGGTGGATATAGGCTGCCTTGAAGCAGCAGTGTTAGCTGGATAGTGGATATAGGCTGCCTTGAAGCAGCAGTGTTAGCTGGTTAGTGGATATAGGCTGCCTTGCAGAAGCAGTGTTAGCAGGATAGTGGATATAGGCTGCCTTGAAGCCACAGTGTTAGCTGGGTAGTGGATATAGGCTGCCTTGAAGCAGCAGGGGTAGCTGGATAGTGGATATAGGCTGCCTTGAAGCAGCAGTGTTAGCTGGATAGTGGATATAGGCTGCCTTGAAGCAGCAGGGGTAGCTGGATAGTGGATATAGGCTGCCTTGAAGAAGCAGTGTTAGCTGGATAGTGGATATAGGCTGCCTTGAAGCAGCAGGGGTAGCTGGATAGTGGATATAGGCTGCCTTGAAGCAGCAGGGGTAGCTGGATAGTGGATATAGACTGCCTTGAAGCCGCACTGTTAGTTGGATAGTGGATATAGGCTGCCTTGAAGAAGCAGTGTTAGCTGGATAGTGGATATAGGCTGCCTTGAAGAAGCAGTGTTAGCTGGATAGTGGATATAGGCTGCCTTGAAGAAGCAGTGTTAGCTGGATAGTGGATATAGGCTGCCTTGAAGCAGCAGTGTTAGCTGGATAGTTATTATAGGCTGCCTTGAAGAAGCAGGGGTAGCTGGATAGTGGATATAGGCTGCCTTGAAGAAGCAGGGGTAGCTGGATAGTGGATATAGGCTGCCTTGAAGCAGCAGTGTTAGCTGGATAGTGGATATAGGCTGCCTTGAAGCCACAGTGTTAGCTGGATAGTGGATATAGGCTGCCTTGAAGCAGCAGTGTTAGCTGGTTAGTGGATATAGGCTGCCTTGAAGCAGCAGTGTTAGCTGGATAGTGGATATAGGCTGCCTTGAAGCAGCAGTGTTAGCTGGATAGTGGATATAGGCTGCCTTGAAGAAGCAGTGTTAGCTGGATAGTGGATATAGGCTGCCTTGAAGCAGCAGTGTTAGCTGGATAGTGGATATAGGCTGCCTTGAAGAAGCAGTGTTAGCTGGATAGTGGATATAGGCTGCCTTGAAGCAGCAGGGGTAGCTGGTTAGTGGATATAGGCTGCCTTGAAGAAGCAGGGGTAGCTGGATAGTGGATATAGGCTGCCTTGAAGAAGCAGTGTTAGCTGGATAGCGGATATAGGCTGCCTTGAAGCCACAGTGTTAGCTGGATAGTGGATATAGGCTGCCTTGAAGAAGCAGTGTTAGCTGGATAGTGGATATAGGCTGCCTTGAAGCAGCAGGGGTAGCTGGATAGTGGATATAGGCTGCCTTGAAGAAGCAGTGTTAGCTGGATAGTGGATATAGGCTGCATTGAAGCAGCAGTGTTAGCTGGATAGTGGATATAGGCTGCCTTGAAGCAGCAGTGTTAGCTGGATAGTGGATATAGGCTGCCTTGAAGAAGCAGTGTTAGCTGGATAGTGGATATAGGCTGCCTTGAAGCAGCAGTGTTAGCTGTATAGTGGATATAGGCTGCCTTGAAGCAGCAGTGTTAGCTGGATAGTGGATATAGGCTGCCTTGAAGCCACAGTGTTAGCTGGATAGTGGATATAGGCTGCCTTGAAGCAGCAGTGTTAGCTGGATAGTGGATATAGGCTGCCTTGAAGCAGCAGTGTTAGCTGGATAGTGGATATAGGCTGCCTTGAAGAAGCAGTGTTAGCTGGATAGTGGATATAGGCTGCCTTGAAGCAGCAGTGTTAACTGGATAGTGGATATAGGCTGCCTTGAAGTATCAGTGTTAGCTGGATAGTGGATATAAGCTGCCTTGAAGAAGCAGTGTTAGCTGGATAGTGGATATAGGCTGCCTTGAAGCAGCAGGGGTAGCTGGATAGTGGATATAGGCTGCCTTGAAGCAGCAGTGTTAACTGGATAGTGGATATAGGCTGCCTTGAAGCAGCAGTGTTAGCTGGATAGTGGATATAGGCTGCCTTGAAGCAGCAGGGGTAGCAGGATAGTGGATATAGGCTGCCTTGAAAAAGCAGTGTTAGCTGGATAGTGGATATAGGCTGCCTTGAAGCAGCAGGGGTAGCTGGATAGTGGATATAGGCTGCCTTGAAGCAGCAGTGTTAGCTGGATAGTGGATATAGGCTGCCTTGAAGCAGCAGGGGTAGCTGGATAGTGGATATAGGCTGCCTTGAAGAAGCAGTGTTAGCTGGATAGTGGATATAGGCTGCCTTGAAGCAGCAGGGGTAGCTGGATAGTGGATATAGGCTGCATTGAAGCAGCAGGGGTAGCTGGATAGTGGATATAGGCTGCCTTGAAGCCGCAGTGTTAGCTGGATAGTGGATATAGGCTGCCTTGAAGAAGCAGTGTTAGCTGGATAGTGGATATAGGCTGCCTTGAAGCCACAGTGTTAGCTGGATAGTGGATATAGGCTGCCTTGAAGAAGCAGTGTTAGCTGGATAGTGGATATAGGCTGCCTTGAAGCAGCAGTGTTAGCTGGATAGTGGATATAGGCTGCCTTGAAGCAGCAGTGTTAGCTGGATAGTGGATATAGGCTGCCTTGAAGCCACAGTGTTAGCTGGATGGTGGATATAGGCTGCCTTGAAGCAGCAGTGTTAGCTGGATAGTGGATATAGGCTGCCTTGAAGCAGCAGTGTTAGCTGGTTAGTGGATATAGGCTGCCTTGCAGAAGCAGTGTTAGCAGGATAGTGGATATAGGCTGCCTTGAAGCCACAGTGTTAGCTGGGTAGTGGATATAGGCTGCCTTGAAGCAGCAGGGGTAGCTGGATAGTGGATATAGGCTGCCTTGAAGCAGCAGTGTTAGCTGGATAGTGGATATAGGCTGCCTTGAAGCAGCAGGGGTAGCTGGATAGTGGATATAGGCTGCCTTGAAGAAGCAGTGTTAGCTGGATAGTGGATATAGGCTGCCTTGAAGCAGCAGGGGTAGCTGGATAGTGGATATAGGCTGCCTTGAAGCAGCAGGGGTAGCTGGATAGTGGATATAGACTGCCTTGAAGCCGCACTGTTAGTTGGATAGTGGATATAGGCTGCCTTGAAGAAGCAGTGTTAGCTGGATAGTGGATATAGGCTGCCTTGAAGAAGCAGTGTTAGCTGGATAGTGGATATAGGCTGCCTTGAAGAAGCAGTGTTAGCTGGATAGTGGATATAGGCTGCCTTGAAGCAGCAGTGTTAGCTGGATAGTTATTATAGGCTGCCTTGAAGAAGCAGGGGTAGCTGGATAGTGGATATAGGCTGCCTTGAAGAAGCAGGGGTAGCTGGATAGTGGATATAGGCTGCCTTGAAGCCACAGTGTTAGCTGGATAGTGGATATAGGCTGCCTTGAAGAAGCAGTGTTAGCTGGATAGTGGATATAGGCTGCCTTGAAGAAGCAGGGGTAGCTGGATAGTGGATATAGGCTGCCTTGAAGCCACAGTGTTAGCTGGATAGTGGATATAGGCTGCCTTGAAGAAGCAGTGTTAGCTGGTTAGTGGATATAGGCTGCCTTGAAGAAGCAGTGTTAGCAGGATAGTGGATATAGGCTGCCCTGAAGCAGCAGGGGTAGCAGGATAGTGGATGTAGGCTGCCCTGAAGCAGCAGGGGTAGCAGGATAGTGGATATAGGCTGCCCTGAAGCAGCAGGGGTAGCTGGTTAGTGTCTATAACCGTTAATTTGCACTCTGCAGGCAGCTGGTTAGTATCACTGTGCACAAGCTAGAAACTGTTTCAACACTGCCATACTGTTTGGCCTGTTATACAAGTTTATTTTTCCTTTGGTATCCAAGTGTCTCTTATTCTCGTTACAATGTATCCTTTAAGACATCGCTACTATCCTTACCACTAGGACTATTTGTATCAGCTATCCTTCTCTGCTAACAAGGTCTTTTTAGACCACTTTACTGCATGTAGCCAAGATTGGTCATTTGTATAGACCACAGGACAGGTCACATGGACATAGCATGTCCAGCGTCTAATTATTATACAACACTTTGTCACCTATACCTGAGACAGAGCATGGGATGAACGCTCCTTCTATATTTTTGAGCCTGACTTTAAATATATATATGAGAGATCTGTCTACATATTCTGGTTTAATCCAATAGTATACACTACAGATACTGATCTCCATATATACACACACATGTATATGAGTAGTCCTACCCCAGGTTTTTAAAAGTGTATTGTTGTGTTTTTTGTCTTATACACGGTGGGTTGTGTTTACACCTTTTTTACGTGGATTCGTTTATGTTATGTGTATTTGGTTTTCAATTAAGTCTATTACCATTTATGATATTTTAACAGCAGAGGTTATTGCAGTGAGGTGGGTCCCATCTAATTCTTATTTGGAGACCTAACCTCACTTTTTCTATTTTTCAAGTGTTGATGTTAATTGGGTTCATGCCCCCTATAACCTCGGTAACCTTCTCTATGGCAACAGTGTAGGTTTTTCCTACATGTGAGGCCATAGATTTCCTTTTATATATATATAGGCATCTGCGGGACCATGCCTGCGTCTATAGTTAAGAGGGGGCCCAAGACGCACCAAATTCCATCTCCGGTAGGGTCCTCTCACAAGCGTTGCCTGTTAGATCATTGCTGCTGTTTGCCATGGCAATGCTCTGCATGACACGCAATGCATGCTGGGCATTGCTCCGCATGACACGCAATGCATGCTAGGCATTGCTCTGCATGACACGCAATGCATGCTGGGCATTGCTCTGCATAACACGCAATGCATGCTGGGCAATGCTCCGCATGACACGCAATGCATGCTGGGAGAGTAGGAGAGGACCGGCTGCCTGGCTGGAGGTGGAAAATGGACTGCTGGGCTCCTCTTTGTCAAACAAGCTGCTAGACCACTAGACCACTAGGGAATCTATTGTCCCCACTCCCTGGCAACAGGCAAGAGACAGGGAGGAGGGAGTGAAATTAATTATACATTTAAAACAAAACTGCACACATCCCCACAGCCACTATTCAACCCCAAAAACTAACACACACAAAATGGATCTACTACACACACACTGCATCCACAACACATATACACACTTTGCATCCACTGCATTAACTACATAAACAGACACTGCATTGACTACACAAGGAACTACATCCACTACACACCAGTGGCGGATCCAGAGCCTGATCTCGGGAGGGGCACTTGTAGATTATTTAAATAAATAATCATGGCACAATAACCACTACAGCTCAGTGTAGTAGTTATGGTGCCAGTAGTGCCAGGATCCCACCCCAGAGTAAGTAGTCATACCGTTTAAGAACAGTTTGACAACTTACCTGGGGTCTGCTGGGATATAGGGCATAGGAGAAGTGGTGTGTGTGAAAGGTGCAGTGTGTGTGTGAGTGCGTAAGGGCGGCAGTGTATTTCAGGGTTGCAGTGTGTGTGTTAGGGGGCAGTGTATGTGTGGGGCAGTGTGTGTGTGAGGGTGGCAGTGTGTGTATGGGGGGCACTGTATGTCTGTGGGGCAGTGTGTGTATGGGGAGCACTGTATGTATGTGTGGGGCAGTGTGTGTGTGGGGGGGTCGTGTGTGTGGGGCAATGCGTGTATGGGGGGGCAGCAGTGTGTGTACGGCACTGTATGTGTCTGTGTGTGTGTGTGTGGAGTGTGTGTATGGGTGTGCAGTGTGTATATGGGTGTGCAGTGTGTGTATGGGGACAGTGTTTGTGGGGCAGTGTGTGTATGGGGGCAGTGTGTGTATGGGGACAGTGTGTGTATGGGGGCAGTGTGTGTATGGGGGCAGTGTGTGTATGGGGACAGTGTGTGTATGGGGACAGTGTGTGTATGGGGGCAGTGTGTGTATGGGGCAGTGTGTGTATGGGGGCAGTGTGTGTATGGGGACAGTGTGTGTATGGGGACAGTGTGTGTATGGGGGCAGTGTGTGTATGGGGACAGTGTTTGTGTGGCAGTGTGTGTATGGGGTCAGTGTGTGTATGGGGTCAGTGTGTGTATGGGGTCAGTGTGTGTATGGGGACAGTGTGTGTATGGGGACAGTGTGTGTATGGGGTCAGTGTGTGTATGGGGACAGTGTTTATGGGGTCAGTGTGTTTATGGGGTCAGTGTGTGTATGGGGACAGTGTGTTTATGGGGTCAGTGTGTGTATGGGGACAGTGTGTGTTTGTGGGGCAGTGTGTGTATGGGGTCAGTGTGTTTATGGGGTCAGTGTGTGTATGGGGTCAGTGTGTGTATGGGGTCAGTGTGTGTATGGGGACAGTGTGTGTATGGGGTCAGTGTTTTTAAGGGGTCAGTGTGTTTATGGGGTCAGTGTGTTTATGGGGTCAGTGTGTTTATGGGGTCAGTGTGTGTATGGGGACAGTGTGTTTATGGGGTCAGTGTGTGTTTATGGGGTCAGTGTGTGTTTGTGGGGCAGTGTGTGTATGGGGTCAGTGTGTTTATGGGGTCAGTGTGTGTATGGGGTCAGTGTGTGTATGGGGTCAGTGTGATTATGGGGTCAGTGTGTGATTATGGGGTCAGTGTGTTTATGGGGTCAGTGTGTGTATGGGGTCAGTGTGTTTATGGGGTCAGTGTGTTTATGGGGTCAGTGTGATTATGGGGTCAGTGTGTGATTATGGGGTCAGTGTGTGTAAGGGGTCAGTGTGTTTATGGGGTCAGTGTGTTTATGGGGTCAGTGGGTTTATGGGGTCAGTGTGTGTTTGTGGGGCAGTGTGTATATGGGGTCAGTGTGTTTATGGGGTCAGTGTGTTTATGGGGTCAGTGTGTGTATGGGGTCAGTGTGATTATGGGGACGTGTGTGTATGGGGTCAGTGTGTGTATGGGGTCAGTGTGATTATGGGGACGTGTGTGTATGGGGTCAGTGTGTTTATGGGGTCAGTGTGTGTGTATGGGGTCAGTGTGTGTATGGGGTCAGTGTGTGTATGGGGTCAGTGTGATTATGGGGTCAGTGTGTGATTATGGGGTCAGTGTGTGTATGGGGTCAGTGTGTTTATGGGGTCAGTGTGTTTATGGGGTCAGTGTGTGTATGGGGTCAGTGTGTGTATGGGGTCAGTGTGTGTATGGGGTCAGTGTGTGTATGGGGTCAGTGTGTTTATGGGGTCAGTGTGTGGTTATGGGGTCAGTGTGTGTAAGGGGTCAGTGTGTTTATGGGGTCAGTGTTTTTAAGGGGTCAGTGTGTGTATGGGGACAGTGTGTGTTTGTGGGGCAGTGTGTGTACGGGGGGAGGAGGGAAGGGAGGTTTTTTTAATAAAAAAAAATGTATTTAATAAAATTAATATATTTATGTCCCCCCTCCCTTCTTACCTTTATTGAGGAGGAGGAGGGGGGACATTTCTCCGTCCCTGGTGGTCCCAGTGTGATTCCCTGGTGGTCAGGTGGGGAGAGTGAACTCTAGCCCGCGCTCCAGGGCTAGAGTTCACTCTCGCGAGATTTGGAGCGTTGCCGTGGTTACCGCGGCAACGCTCCATGCTAGTGAGAGGAGGACCCGGAGGAGCTGCAGGCTGAGCTCCCGCCGGGTCCTCTCTCACTCTCCTGCCGGCTGCCAGCACAGTACTTGCGGACCGGGGAGGGAGATCACTGATCTCCCTTCCCGGTCCGCAGGCACATTGCAGGGCTGGCACTTGGGCAATGCCAGCCCTGCACTAGCCGGCCGGGGGGAATCTCGGGGGGGGCAATTGCCCCGTTGCCCCCCCCCTGGATCCGCCAATGCTACACACACTATATCCACTATAGAAACAGACACTGCATCCACTGCACACACTGCATCTACTACACAATCACACTGCATCCACTGCACAATAACAATACTTAAGTTATGAAAGCAACTAGAGGCATGGTTAACCCTTCAATAAGGTAAATATTGGCCTTTCTGCAAAACACCAATGATTTACTTTGAAAGATTGTAAGCTCACGGTCTATTCTTATTGTGTTTGTCCTTTTCCCAATTGTACAACGCTGCGGAATATGTTGGCGCTTTATAAATGTCAGTAAGTAAAAAATAAGAGTTAGATTGACAGGACCACTGCACCCAGATCACTTCATTGAGATTAAAGGGTCTGGGTGACTTTCTTGGTCCTTTAAGTGGAGTCCTTGGGGAATTTTTATACACATCAGTCTGACTGTGAATCATTTTTAGCTACAAGGATCAAAGCAAATAAACAGGACAATTTCATTACAATGCATCTGAAATTAGATTATGCATTTGGAATGAAGACAATGGAAAATCTGTGTTTCAATTGGAAGAATAACAATACTTGACTTATCTGGTCATAAAATACTTTAATTAGTAGCTGCTCATAAAATACATTTACAATCCCCAGGCTAGCTCTCAGGTAAGGAGAGAATATCCTAATCTAACCGGTTCATACTTGGCATTGCGAACATGCACCAGCACCTAGAAGGACAGACATCAGCTGTAAAACAACAATGTATTAGTCACTAAAAAATGATTTTTTTTGAGCAAATTAAATAAAATAACTACAGTTAATTGAGACAATTTGGAAGTAAAAATGCAAACATAATTCCCTATATATCGAGACATTCCAACATGCAAAAATTAATTTCAGGATGCGCACCCCCCCATGTGTGCCTCCCACTCACAGTCACACAGAATATATTAGAACTATTTATACACACTATTAACACACGGACACATGCACACACCTTGACACACACACTTAGGTACACACACTGAAACATACACACAGATGCACACACTGGCACATACACACAGATACACACACTGATGCATACACACAGATAAACACAGTGGCACACATATACACACACTGGCACATACACAAAGATGCACACATGGGCACATACACACACTCACACAGATACCCACACTGGCACATAGACACACACTCAGATACACACTGACACATACACACACACTGATACACACACACCGATACACACACACTTACTCAGGTACACACACTGGCACATACACACACCCAGATACACACACTGGCACATACACAAAGAGATACACACACTCACACAGATACACACACTGGCACATACACACACACTTAAGATACAGACTGACACATACACACACTGATACACACACACACTCAGGTACACACACTGGAACATACACACAGATATACACTCTGGCACATACACAAATGGGCACATACACACACTCACACATAAACACAGATACACACACTGACACACACACACACACAATTTGACATACAGTGAGGGAAAAAAGCATTTGATCTCGTGTTGATTTTGAACGTTTGTCCACTGACAATTATTATTATTATTATTATTGCCATTTATATAGCGCCAACAGATTCCGTAGCGCTTTACAATATCATGAGAGGGGATTTAGCTATAACAAAGAAATGATCAGTCTATAATTTTAATGGTTTGTGTATTTTAACTGTGAGAGACAGAAAAAAAAGTTCTAATTTGATTTGCATGTCAATGAGTGAAATAAGTATTTGATCACATATCAATCAGCAAGATTTCTGACTCCCAGGTGTTTCTTAAAGGGAGTGCTCCTTTTACCTGTGTAAAAGACACCTGTCCACAGAAGCAATCAGATTCTAAACTCTCCACCATGGCCAAGAACAAAGAGCTATCCAAGGATGTCAGGGACAAGATTGTAGACCTACACAAGGCTGGAATGGGCTACAAGACCATCGCCAAGCAGCTTGGTGAGACAGTTGGTGCAATTATTTACAAATGGAAGAAACACAAAATAACTGTCAGTCTCCCTCGGTCTGGTGCTCCATGCAAGCCTCGTGGAGTTTCAATGATCACGAGAACCGTGAGGAATCAGCCCAGAACTACAAGGGAGGATCTTGTTAATGATCTCAAGGCAGCTGGGACCATAGTCACCAAGAAAACAATTGGTAACACACTACGCCGTGAAGGACTGAAATCCTGCAGCGCCCACAAGGTCCGTCTGCTCAAGAAAGCACATGTACAGGCCTGTCTGAAGTTTGCCAATAAACAAAAATTAGACCCGGGCATTTTTCAATCACAGCGGCCCCCTGAGAAAGGGGCGGGACCAGATAGGGTGCATTTTGTCATAACTAATGAGAAGCACGCCCCCTGAAGAGCTCTAGCATGAGAAAAAGGCCCTGTATTTGTTCTGCGCCGTGCAAGCAAATGTAATAACCTACTTGCGCTGTGTTTGCTTTTAACTTGTCTCCGGTGTCTCCATAAGTGGGATACCAGAGGACAAAACGGCCAGGAAAGCGTATTGTGTATGTGTTTGGAGCCTGCTTGTGGAATTGCGTGTATGTAGAGTGTGCCGATTGTGGTGTGGTACTGTGTAAATAGGTAGATTTAATTTGTGTTTGTGGTGTAATATGTGTGGCTAGGGGCTGTAGAGGGTGTGTGCATACAGGCTATAGTGTGTGTGTGTATATAGGTGACATAGTGTGTGTAGGGGTTGTAGAGAGTGTGTGTTTAGAGAATGTAGGATGTGTTTGCTGGAGCGTAATGTGTGCAGTGGTGCAGTTTGGTGGGTGCTGTAGTATATATATATGTTTGGACGTATTGAATGTGTGAGTGGCGCAGTGTGTTGGATGTGCGGTGTATGTGTGAAGGGTGCAGCATGTGTGTGTGTGATAGGTGCAGTGTGTGTGTGTAAGAGGGGTGTAGTGTGTGTGAGGGTGTTCTTAACTGCCTTTAAATTCAATGTTTATAATTTTCTTTGTCTGTTAACTCACTGAGGGTTAGATTATATTATATATATATATGTGTGTGTGTGTGAGTGTGCTATGTGTGTGTGGTGTGTGTGTCTGAGGGTGCTGTGTGTGTGAGTGTGCTGTGTGTGTAATGGTGCAGTGTGTGTCTGAGGGTGCTGTGTTTGTGAGTGTGCTGTGTGTGTAATGGTGCTGTGTGTGTCTGAGGGTGCTGCGTGTGTGAGGGTGTTCTGTGTGTCTGGGGGTGCTGTGTGTGTGAGGGTGCTGTTAGTGTGAGTTTTCCTGTGTGTGTGTGAATATGTTTGGAGGGATCATGTGTGTGGGGATTCAGGGGACGGGACAGGGCCTTGCCATCTTACCTTTAGCCTGGGAGGGGGCCCATGCTGCAATCCCTTGTGGTCCAAGAGGTGAGTGAATTCTAGCCTGTGGGGCTAGAGTTCACTCTCGCGAGATCTGAGCATTGCCGTGGTAACCGCGGCAATGCTCTGAGCTCGCGAGAGGAACCCAGCGGAGCTGCAGGTAAGAGCTCCACCGGGTCCTCTTTCCCTCCCCAGCCGGCGACCGCCATTCACTGCCTGTGGGCCAGTGAGGGAGATCCGGGCCTGCCAATGAACATCAGAACATCTTCAGAGGATAACTGGGTAAAAGTGTTGTGGTCAGATCTAGCTCTTTGGCATCAACTCAACTCGCCGTGTTTGAAGGAGGAGGGATGCTGCCTATGACCCCAAGAACACCATTCCCACCGTCAAACTTGGAGGTGGTCAAATACTTATTTCATTCATTGACATGCAAATCAATGTATAACTTTTTTGACATACGTTTTTCTGCATTTTTTTTTGTTATTCTGTCTCTCACTGTTAAAATAAACATACCATTAAAATTATAGACTGATAATTTCTTTGTCAGTGGGCAAACGTTCAAAATCAGAAGGGGATCAAATACATTTTTCTCTCACTGTACATTTGAGCTGCCTATTAGCTTATCTTTTGGGTTCCGCAGGGTGGCCTGCTTGGGGTCTTGACTGAGGCTGATGGGAGTGAGCATTCAGCAGCCCACTCTTGCCGCACCATGCTGCCTGTGGTGGTGCTGCCTCCAGTTTCCTCCCTCCCGCGCTTTAGCTGGGAGGAATTGACTGAATATCACTCATTCCCAGCCGGCAGAAACTACAGGGGCCCGGTCAGTCTCTCAAAGGGCTGCTGCACCCAACCGGGCCCCTGCTCAGAAATAACAACCTTTGCGTGGATAATAAGTACAGGGCATTTATTGAGGGCACTTAGCATAAATAATATCATGGAAATCAAACACACACAATCTGACATACATTGTATGAGATTGTGTGTGTGATATCCGAGATATTACATATAATATGTGGGTGTCAGGGATCCGCATTAAAAATGTGTGAGTCTCCCGAAATTACCGGAGACTTGGGGTGTCTGTATATCATCCTTTTAAAGGAACACTATAGGCACCCAGATCATTTTATCTCAATGAAGTGATTGGAGTGCAGCGCCCCTCACAGATTAACCCTGCAATGTAAATCATTACCTCTACAGGCAGGGGTGTATTTTTAATTTGTGCTGCCCTAGGCATGACGGAACTCGGGCACCCCCTAACTTAAATATGCTCCACCCTAATTATTTACTGTCATTTTGAATTAAATACACCCAGTCCCCCTACTTTTGGAAGAGCTGGGTGGATTTTTACCTGGGGTCCAGGTGGCGCAGCTGAGCTGGCCAATGGGTGGGCAGGCGTGCAGGATGGAGGTCAGGCAGGCAAAGGGGGGAGTGGGTGCACAAAATAGGCATTGAGGGAGCTGTGATCTTCCTGCTCAGCTCCCTTGCGCTGCTTAGTGATGCCGGGGCGCCGTGACGGCATCACTGCAGGTCGTGCGAGGGAGCTGAGCAGATCAGCGCTTCCACGCCGCCAACTCTTAGGCCCCCCATAAGTCAAGGCTAATAAGGTATTTGCCAGGGCACTTGCCTTGTTTGCCTTGTGCTAAATACGGCGCTGTCTACAGATGGTCTTCCTGATTCAGACTTGGATTCTACAGGCAACTTTCTCAAATAATTATCATTGATTAGCATTTGATTGGAGGAGCACGGCGACGGCTGTAGATGTTGTGCTTCTCATCCCCAGAGCTCTTCTATGAGGAACAGTGGCAGTGGTGGAACTTATGCAGAGAGAGCCCTGATGCAAGAAACGTTTTTTGGGCCCACTCAAGCGCAAAAATTTAAAAAAGATAGATCCCCATCTGTTGTACAACTACCATGATGCTATGCCAGCTGAGCATCTACCATTTGCCCATCCTGAGCAGTGTTTGTGCGTTGAATGTAATCATGTTTTTGTATAGAGTATGTCTGTGCATGTAGGGGTGTATTTGCATGTACTATTGCCATTAGAATGCAGTGGTGTAATTGTGTGCAGTGTTTGTGTTTGAATGTAGGGGTCCATTGTTGGTTTTTAAATGCAGGTGTACTTTTGTGAGTAGAGTTGGTTTTTGCATATAATTTTGGCGTTTTAAATACAGGGGTGTGTTTGTATGCAATGTTTGCATTTGCATGCAGAGTTGAGTTTAGATGTAGTGTTGTTTTTTAAACGTGAATGTACATTTATGTGTAGCATTTGTTTTTGAGTGAAGGGATGCGTTTGTATATAATTTTGGAGTTTGAATTCAGGTGTGCGCTTGTATATAATGTTTGTGTTTGCATGTTGTGTTGGTGCTTGATTACTGGGATGTATGCACATGCATACTTACCCAGGTATAAATAAACATTAACACACAGATGCACACATATAAACACACTGACACATACACATTCATATGCACACTGACACATACACCCACAAAGATACACACACCCAGTGGCGTAGCTAGAGCTTTTGCCGCCCAGGGCTGCCCCTGAGTTTGCCACCCCTATCTCGAC
Organism: Pelobates fuscus; assembly: GCF_036172605.1. Lineage (NCBI taxonomy): Eukaryota > Metazoa > Chordata > Amphibia > Anura > Pelobatidae > Pelobates > Pelobates fuscus. The sequence goes on along the minus strand of NC_086318.1, from coordinate 45,372,249 downwards.
CCACGTCATGTCCGGTGCAGTCACGGACTTCTGTGGCTGCACCAGACATACCTCTTTTAAGTACTCAACGCCTCTAACCCAACAAAACAACCTTTTCAAGCTTTTTTTAAGATATACACCTAATGAATACATGCACAAAAAATTCATTCATGTAATTCATTGGGGGCATATCTACTAAAAAGTGATTTTATTAGGAGGGGCGGGGGGGGGTTCCCATTTGGCCTTTCTGCAAAACACCAATGTTTTACTTTAAAATATTGTAAGCTCACGGTCTGTTCTTATTGTGTTTGTCGTTTTCCCAATTGTACAGCGCTGCTGAATATGTTGGCGCTTTATAAATGTCAGTAAGTAAAAAATAAGAGTTAGATTGACAGGACCACTGCACCCAGATCACTTCATTGAGATTAAGGGGTCTGGGTGACTTTAGTGGTCCTTTAAGTGGAGTCCTTGGGGAATTTTTATACATATCAGTCTGACTGTGAACCATTTTTAGCTACAAGGGTCAAAGCAAATAAACAGGACAATTTCATTACAATGCATCTGAAATTAGATTATGCATTTGGAATGAAGACAATGGAAAATCTATGTTTCAATTGGAAGAATAACAATACTTGACTTATCTGGTCATAAAATACTTTAATTAGTAGCTGCTCATAAAATACATTCACAATCCCCAGGCTAGCTCTCAGGTTAGGAGAGAATATCCTAATCTAACCGGTTCATCCTTGGCATTGCGAACATGCACCAGCACCTAGAAGGACAGACAGCAGCTGTAAAACAACATTGTATTAGTCAATAAAAAAGGATTTTTGGGGGGGGAGCAAATTAAATAAAATAACTACAGTTAATTATGACAATTTGGAGGTAAAAATGCAAACATAATTCCCTATATATCCAGACATCCTAACATGCAAAAATTAATTTCAGGATGCGCACCCCCCCCATGTGTGCCTCCCACTCACAGTCACACACAATATATTACAACTATTTATGCACACTATTAACACACGGACACATGCACACACCTTGACACACATATACATACACTGATACACACACACTGGTATATACACAACTTAACACACAGATACACGCACTGACATATAAACATAACTTAACACATAGATACCCACACTGGCACATACACACAAATACACACACACTCAGATACACACACTGATACATACACACACAGATACTCACACTGACGCACACACACATGCCGATACACACTCTGACACACACACACTCAGGTATACACACTGTAACATACACACAGAAGCACACACTGGCACATACACACAGATAAACACACTAGCACATACACAAAGATACACACACAGGCACATACGCACACTCAGATACACACTGACACATACACACACTGATACACACACTGGAACATACAAAACAGGCACATACACAAACTCCCACATATACACAGATACACACACTGGAACATACAAAACAGGCACATACACAAACTCCCACATATACACAGATACACACACTGGCACATACACACACATAGATACACACTGGCACATACACACACTGACACAAAGAGAACCAATTGGAGGCTGTTGTTAACATTTAAGCTTGGTTTTATTTTCAGGTTAAAGACAGGAAAGAGGGAAAAAAAATATCTTCTGTTTAAGGGAACATATGGGTAACCGGTATAAATTATTAGCCAAGAAGGAGGGGAATGAGGCAGTGTGAGGGTTAATACAATGTGTCACTCACTTTCTAAAAGGTTTTTAATTACATCTCACACTACCAGGCCAGTTTGGGGGAATTCCATTAGAGATCAATTGGACTTGATTCATTATTCTATACTTGCTTGTTTATTATTATCATATATATCGCGCCAACATATTCCACAGAGCTTTAGAATTAGGGGAAGGAGGGTTCTTTACAAACGTGAGAATTCAAAGTGAAATCCAAGTAAAATTCTAATTAAAGGCCAGAATAGTCGAATTAATAACACAGCTAACTTTTCCAGTTTCGCTTTTTTGATGTAAAATTTTAAATTCACTTTGAATTCTCACTTTAGTGAAATAACACTGTATGAGAATGTTTGTTTATTTGAATCTGTTATTTAGAGTTCCAACAGTAGCCAGCAGTCATAAATTGGTATTTGATTTCAGTTGGTCCAAAATAAAACAAGCAAACTAAAATCTGTCTGGGAATGAGCAAATTTAGGGTATGCATGGTATTTTTGGGTCAGCTTCATGGATTTTAACAGTATTTTTAATTTTGGTGGCACAATCAGACTGTAGTGAATGACCAGTTTAGTATAGTCCAAAGATCAGTCAGCCCACAGCTTATTCGTAGACAATTCATTTACCAGACCACACACCAAGACATTTGCTTTACAGCAGAAGACACCATTCTTTGTGTGTTATTGACCTGTCTTGTGGACAAAGCCATTATAGGAAAATTATGACCTGATTGCAAGCTACTTTCGTTAAACTGAGCATGATAATCGACCAACTGTGACAATTTCGTGGGATAGAATTTAAAAGTTACTTTGAGTGCAGAGGGTGTTACGGCTTAAGTTCCAGAGCTGGTGCAAACTCTGAGGAAATGATGTTGGTTACCACGGTGACTACACAGAAGTAGTCTTTATGAATAACCCTCAAAGTATATTTGCTTCAGATATCGGTTGTGTTCTCCAACACATGTGAACTATAATGCTAGTGGAATGGTAAGATTGTGTGTGCTGTTCCTTAAATATGTATTTATTTTCCATAAATGTTCTCTACAGTAACACTGTGATGGACCACCTTGCACCCCGACCGAGTACCTGAGTCAAACGCTGCTTCATAAGCACTGCACTGGAACACAATAACAACCGTAAACCCCACGAACCGCCGCAGCTTGGTTGGGGTCTCGCCGTCCTCCACCCACCCTGGACCCAAGACCAGGATCCAGCTTCCAGAGACCGTAGCAAGATCAGCTTAGATCTTAGAAGAGCTAGTAATTATACTAGTAATTATACTCAGTGGAGTATTGTGATATAGCAATCCCCTGAGTGTATGTAGTTCTTCAATCCAATCCAAACATGAGCCAAGACTTCATGAAGGGGTAAAGCATTCTGTTTAATGGCAGCCACCACTGGCCTTATATGCAAGTCCCCATGCAAGGGGCACTCCCACCTGTACCTTGTGGGGAACTGCAGTGCCAAGTCACAGACCAATAACAACAATGGTTAAATGCATGACACTCCCTTATACAAACACACAATCCCTCACTTCTGCCTTGGAGATAATTGAATCAGGAACTGTACTAATCTAATCCAATTATCTTCAAGCACAGAAAAAACATACTTTTTTTTAAAAACACCCCAAAAGTACCCTAAAATACATAAAACCCCACAAATGTTACATACCCTGATAGCCATGATCTGGGTGACCAACATATCACCCGGATCAGTTCAGGGGTTCAGGAATTTCCTGGAAGTCTTATTTTTGACCCACCGTGCACATGGTCTCATGCCCAAAACAGTTCCAAAGAATTAGGCATAACGGTCAGTCTCTCTGTCTGGAGTACAAAAGTACATACTTCACATGAACAGAACCTTTTAACCCCTTAAGGACACATGACATGTGTGACATGTCATGATTCCCTTTTATTCCAGAAGTTTGGTCCTTAAGGGGTTAAAGTGCATTGGGCAAGGTATATTGCAGGGGTTCAGTTCATCACAGGGCCATAATCACAGGGTAGGGGGCTGGCAAACAGGCCCCTCCAAAAGCCATTGACGAGGTTACTTTTGTCACAAACACTATTAAGAAATTAATGTTTTGGGTGTGCCCCCATTACTTTTTTTCTATGTATTTTTGGAGTCCTGTCCAGTTTGCTTAAGTTGAGCACCTTCTCGCCACAAAAAAGCAGACATTTGAGGAGAGTCTCTGAATGCAATAAATGCAGTAAATGTTGCAGTTAGATTATTTAATGTCCGTGCTTAAGGGTTTCATAACTATGACTACTGCAGCCCTCAGTGATGGTTCTGATGCCAAGAGTACCCTGACAATGGGAAGTTCCCTGGTAATGGGGATAACCATTTAGGAACAATTTTACCTCTTACCTTGGTCCCTGCGGGGGTCCGAGGCTCCTTTGGGCACCGGTAAAACGCTTCCGTCTTCTGCAGAGCTGCAGTAGCCAGTCCAGTCTCCATTTATTAGCAGAGAGTGTCGGCTGATCTCACTCAGCCAATGAATGGCACACTGTGCATCTATATTTGCACAGAACTGATATTATCCAGCCGAGATCTCTTGTTCCCAGGCTGACTGATGACACCACATGATCCTGCTGAAGGTGGAGTTACACCTCTATCAGACAAAGAGTTAAACTCGGTATGTGCAGAGTTCAATAGCAAAACACTGCAAACACAAACTTCAGGTACCATGACCACTTCAAAACACAGAACAAATCAAGGTGCTTGGTTTAATCCAATATACCGTAAGACCTATGGATATTGGGAAACTTTGATGGTAGTGGCGTGCAGTAGTGGTACACGTGGTATAGTCATATGATGTGACTAAATTCCATTATTTGTTTGATTTAGACAGGTGATTTTAAATAACCTTATATTATGTGAATCTATACTGTATATTTTATATTTATGTGTGTGCATAGTTCCCCTAATGGATATCTCTGTTTAATAATCATTTCCTCAGTAATCTATGAATCCACAGATAAATTGCGTTTAATGGTTTGAACAGTGCATTAGATTAAGAACTCCCTATTCAGACTGACGTACATCTCTTACATTCTTTACCAGCGTATGAAGACCATCACAACTTTCCAATGAAGAATCCACAACTGGAAAATAGATGTCCAAACAGAGAGCTGGAGAAATGTATACTGAGTGTATTCAGAATGTCTGATTAAAACTAAGAGACAAGACGGTATTGGTCAGATGCAGGACTGACATCAATTATTTATAGCATTTTGTGAATTCCTGTTTTGCAGCAGCTGACGTGGAAACATAAATCTCTCAAAATGAAAACTAGTTTTAAAAAAGTCCGCACAAATATGAAACTGTAAAAATGTAAGAGAATGCGCTTCCAAGACGCTTAAAAAACACTAACTCAACACTCTTAACTCCAAACACTAACTCAACACTCATAACTCCAAACACTAACTCAACACGCTTAACTCCAAACACTAACTACACACGCTTAACTCCAAACACTAACTAAACACGCTTAACTCCAAACACTAACTACACACGCTTAACTCCAAACACTAACTCAACACTCATAACTCCAAACACTAACTCAACACGCTTAACTCCAAACACTAACTACACACGCTTAACTCCAAACACTAACTACACACGCTTAACTCCAAACACTAACTAAACACGCTTAACTCCAAACACTAACTCAACACGCTTAACTCCAAACACTAACTACACACGCTTAACTCCAAACACTAACTAAACACGCTTAACTCCAAACACTAACTAAACACGCTTAACTCCAAACACTAACTAAACACGCTTAACTCCAAACACTAACTAAACACGCTTAACTCCAAACACTAACTCAACACGCTTAACTCCAAACAGTAACTCAACACGCTTAACTCCAAACAGTAACTCAACACGCTTAACTCCAAACAGTAACTCAACACGCTTAACTCCAAACACTTACATTGCTGAAATATTTAGTGTTACAAGCTAAGATACTGCAATCATACACACTGAATTAACATAAAAAAACATAATCAAAGTGGATATTTCATATCCTACTCTTTTATCATTATTAGATGTTATATTATTCCAAGTTTAGCATTTTCATGATATTTGTTTTTTATTTGACTCATGGTTTCTGTAATGGTCTTCCTTACATATCAACATGGACTGCCAGCACAAATACATATATCACCCTTAAAAAAGTAATTTCACCCCACCGCCAACCAAACAAAAACATGCCAGTGTCTTATATTAATTCTGCAAAACATTACTCTAACCTACAGCACTTGCAGGGTTAACCAACATGGCCGATAAGAGGCTGCAGGTGCATTGAGGCTAGTTAGGGACTCTGCACAGCATTACGGCCCTTCCTGTAAATGGCACAGTTGAGGACATCCATTGACCTTGGCCAGTTATCAGGGTTTATCCTGTATTTAGATTTCCTCACATGTAACTAAACAGAATAGAAATCTGATAATTGTGTCCATTTCTGCGGATCATTGTCCCTGGCGATACATGTTCACAGCTTGTGATTACGTAGGTTTGCGCTGTCAGTTGCGTAGCTGACAACCAGAAACTATTTTCTTGGCAATTCATTCACGAACAGTAGTAATTACAAACTGAATATATATATAATCAGACAAAGCCTGTTCTGCTGTAGAGGTTTGTCAAGCAGCACAATTTCCTACTACCCAGGGGAACAATCTGCTTTTCATCAGTCAAATGTCCTGCGCACCCCATGTTTGCAGCGATAAAATGTTTTCTTACTTCTATGAACAAATGTTCCCATTCTGACGTCTTCCCTCCCAGAGGCTGCCTATAGAGATCAGTAAATGTGCCATCTATTTACAGCCTTGCGTGACGGCTATTAAACTGTTTATGTATGTTAACATCAGAATTGTCACTAAAATCCATCACAGTAGCTCACTAGGAGATAATATGTTGTTGCGTTAGTGGTCACAGCTACTGATTAACTGTTAACAGTTCTCAGGTGTGTAACAAGACGAGTTAAACATTCCAAATCCGCTCTATAATCATACAATGTCAGGTTCTAAAGCCGCACACCTGGGGGGAGGGATAGTCACATTTTCTGAGATTGGAGAATGAAATGGGACGATTGAAGGACATTTGGTTTTCTCCAGCTTTGTCCCCATGGGGAAGCCATCTGGGTCCAATACAAAGAGAAATCGTACAGCTGGTTCTTTAATTAAGACAAGCAGGAAATGTCAGAACTGGTCTAGGCCAGACCATGAGACCCTAGTTTATGTAACACATATCTTAGATATAGGCATTCTGACCCCCTTAGTGAGACGTGCTTTGTGTCTGCAATGCAAGCTAGTATACAAGTTCAATGAAGCTCAATAAAACCAATAATGAGTAATGAATATAATTGTATCGTGTGATTAACAAGAACTCAAAGGGAGTAACTATTATAGATAAGTACAAGAATCCACAACATTGCAAAGCATGTTTTATTATACTTTGTTTACATTATTATTAGAAGGGTCCAGGTAAAAGGCTCAACACATTAACCTTATAAAATACCCATCACTTTTCTAGAATGAAAGGAATACTAAAAGCACCATAACCACTATACCAAAACCTATACAAACTGGTGGCGCAGGGACTAGCACATTGCCTGACAGCAATATGCTATTGCCCTCAGCCAAAAAGATGGCTCCGCATGGCAGGGCTTAGGTCAGTGAATCTAACTGACTTGCAGGAGGTAAGTTGTCAAACTGTTCTTAAATTGTTTAACGACTTAGAGTGGCAGGGTACCAGAGCAGACCTGGCACCATAACCACTGCAGAGGGCAGTAGTGGTTATGGTACTTGGGATTTTCCTTGAAAGCGAACCTGTGATGTCATATGTGACCGAATCTGATATTAACATGCTCACATTAGAGGAGGAGAAATGATCTTCTGGTAAGTATTACTTAAATCTTTAAATTCTCTCTAGAATAATGAATGGAATACTATTATAAAACTGTATGAGGAGGATCCTGTCTTCCATATGGTTTGTGTATGACAGAATTCCATTCATATATTTCACTCCACCAAATAAAACTTGCTGATAATTTATACTGTCTCCATGAGTCCACCTACATAGTCCGAGCTAATCTGACAAAGTATAATACATGAGAAGATTCCATAGGCATTATTGATGCAAGGCAGCTGGAAACGCTTTTATATTTCTATGTATATATATATATATATATGTCATTGGAACTGACTGAAAATGACTTTTCTGACTCACCCCATGCTCTGCAGACAAGCCCTGCTTAACCACTAGAGATGTGGCCAACATTTAGAAGAGAAAAAAAGATAAAACTATGAAACAACTAAACAAACGCCCAATTTGCTAAAGAACAGACTAAGAATGGTTGATGAGATATTATACGGTTATTTTATAGAACAGACATTGGTTTCCTCATTAGTTTCCTCTTCAGCAAAACTATTTTTATCATTTCACACCATTTTTCTGTGGCATGGAAATTTATCGTGTAAAAATGTGTTTCCTATCTCAAGACTCCAGTCTTCTTCGTCAGCCCACACCACGGCTTTCCAAACACGGAATTAGCAGCATTTATCTAGATGGGCTATTTTCAGATGTTTTTTATGCCAAGTGAAGTGTGTGTTTTTAAACAAGGATAACTTGGATTGAGAGAGTGTTCTTAAACTCCGATAACCAGGAAAGAGAGAGTGTTCTTAAACTCAGAGAACTAGGATTGAGAGAGTGTTCTTAAACTTTGAGAACCAGAGAGAGAGTGTTCTTAAACTTTGAGAACCAGGAGAGAGAGTGTTCTTAAACTCCGAGAACTAGGATTGAGAGAGTGTTCTTAGACTCCGAGAACCAGGAGAGAGAGAGTGTTCTTAAACTCCATGAACCAGCAGAGAGAGTGTTCTTTAACTCTGAGAACCAGGATTGAGAGAGTGTTCTTAAACTCCAAGAACTAGGATTGAGAGAGTGCTCTTAAAATCCGAAAACCAAGACAGAAAGTGTTCTTATACTCCGAGGAACTAGGATTGAAAGAATGCTCTAAAACTTCGAGAACTAGGATTGAGAGAGTGTTCTTAAACTCCGAGAACTAGGATTGAGAGAGTGTTCTTAAACTCTGAGAACTAGGATTGAGAGAGTGCTCTTAAACTCTGAGTACTAGGATTGAGAGAGTGCTCTTAAACTTCGAGAACTAGGATTGAGAAAATGCTCTTAAAATCCGAGAACCAACCTAATTTTGTAACTATATGTAACCTTACAGTCAATGGGAGGTTTGTATAAAAATGCAATTCTGGGGCAAGGTTCTAGAAGTGGAACAATTACTCGAACATTCCATTGGTTTCCATGGTGATTGTTCCACTTTTACAATGTTTCCATATAATTGCTCTTTATACGTGACATCCATTGTTCCTGCCTGAAACATAGACTTTTTATAAGGTATGTTATTAGAATTATAGAGGGGAAAAGCCATTTCTCTGCTTTGAATATGTATGTTTGGGAGATTTAGAACATTTCTCCACTGGTATGTAATAAATTAGACCGTAGAATGATGTGGAAAATTGCTGATTATGAGAATCTCTCCCCCCCTTCTCCCATGAACAGTCAAGTAACTGGCTTGGCTGTAAATAATCATGAAGACTACAAATGAGTTGGCCAGTCTGGAAACACACCCATGTTTTTCTCAACAATGTGGTTATTCTGCCTTAGTCATTCTTAAACTCCGAGAACTAGGATTGAGAGAGTGTTCTTAAACTCCTAGAACTAGGATTGAGAGAGTGTTCTTAAACTTCGAGAACTAGGATTGAGAGAGTGCTCCTAAACTCCTAGAACCAAGAGAGAGAGTGTTCTTAAACTCCAAGAGCTAGGATTGAGAGAGTGTTCTTAAACTCCTAGAACCAAGTAAGAGAGTGTTCTTAAACTCCAAAAACTAGGATTGAGAGAGTGTTCTTAAACTCCTAGAACTAGGATTGAGAGAGTGCTCTTAAACTCAGAGAACTAGGATTGAGAGAGTGCTCTTAAACTCTGAGTACTAGGATTGAGAGAGTGCTCTTAAACTCTGAGTACTAGAATTGAGAGAGTGTTCTTAAACTCTGAGTACTAGGATTGAGAGAGTGCTCTAAACTCTGAGTACTAGGATTGAGAGAGTGCTCTAAACTCTGAGTACTAGGATTGAGAGAGTGCTCTAAACTCTGAGTACTAGGATTGAGAGAGTGCTCTAAACTCTGAGTACTAGGATTGAGAGAGTGCTCTTAAACTCTGAGTACTAGGATTGAGAGAGTGCTCTTAAACTTTGAGTACTAGGATTGAGAGAGTGCTCTTAAACTCTGAGTACTAGGATTGAGAGAGTGCTCTAAATTCTGAGTACTAGGATTGAGAGAGTGCTCTAAACTCTGAGTACTAGGATTGAGAGAGTGCTCTAAACTCTGAGTACTAGGATTGAGAGAGTGCTCTTAAACTCTGAGTACTAGGATTGAGAGAGTGTTATTAAACTCCGAGTACTAGGATTGAGAGTGCTCTGAAACACAGAAAATCAGGATAGCGAGTGCTAAAATTGTTAAGACTGAGTGGAGAACATAATTCCAAGAATAAATCATTTTAAAATTTACAAGCAGACGAAGACTGGCAAATATATGAAATAACATTTCCCTCTTCAATATATATATATAATATATACAACTTAAAAAAATATCTTTATTTATGAAAAGCACAACCCAATGCTGTATCCCAGTGTTATCCAAACTCTGGCCCTCCAGATGTTGCTGGACTACAACTCCCATGATTCTCTGAAAGAAATAGATAGCCAGAAAATCATGAGGGTTGTAGTTCAGCAACATCTGGGGGGGTCATAGGTTGGATAACCCTGCGTATATCCCTTTAACAGTCCCCTAAAAGGATGGTCAAATAAAACATTCTTTAGCATGTAACATGTTTAGTGCTGCTCTGGGTACTTGAAGTTATTTAACCCATATATACAAACATATTCTCAATATCTTCTATTGGCGTCAGCATAGTCAAAGAATGCCACTGGGAAGCCGAGGATTACTGTTCAAGCAGCTTAGCTCTGGATGTAGCTGGTCCAAGCAAGCTTTTTCTTTGTATCTATACGGAGAACATGTGGTGTTGACATTCACAGAATTTCTATAGTAGCCCATGGACATTTATATCACATCATCTGATGTCTTTAAACTTATCAAATAACACCGTCATGATTTTAACACCTTGTTTTAACATTGATTATCTTTGTCATAAGATTACTAACTACTTTTTAATGTCAAAGCTTAAATAAACTGTTGGTCATTGGAATTAACATTAAATATATTTCCTCGTATGTGCATATTTTACTATCTTATCGTCTGTCTGTCCATGTATCAAATATAATATATTGCATGCTAAATGTGCCTAATGTACAGATAGTGTATGTCGTTTATGCATACAAGCAAAAATAAACAGAATAAAATAAATATATTAACCATTAGAAGACGTGCTGTGACTGTAACTTATGATTATTAAACATAAAGACTTCTAAAACACAAAATATAGTATTCTTAATATCATGAACACATTAAAATATTGTATTTTTTACATATTAACTGCACTGAATTATTATCTATATACGGTACTTGTTTTTGTATTATTGATTAAATTTTTTTTTTTGTTATCAGATATGCCCCCTGGGGCACTTGAAAAAATCCGTCCCAGTACTTTGTTGCATATTCATTATTGTAGATTATTAAACAGATTAATAAATTGTGCTTACCCTTGCTAATGATTCAATGCTTTCAGTCAGTGTCAAAGTTCTAAAACATGGGTCCTCAAACTCTGCCCCCCCCAACTACAACTCCCACGATTCTCTGGCTATCTATGTAATTCAAAAAAATCATGGCAGTTGTAGTTCAGCAACATCTGGGGGGCCGGAGTTTGAGGACCCCTGTTCTAAAATGTTGAAAAATAAAGATCCAACACTCCTAATGGATTTCAGGTGAGTTAATCTTATTTTACTAGTTTATTTTAGCGTTTGGTAGGGAGCAGGGGGGAGAGACCTAAAGAATAATTATTTGTTTTAAAAAAAAATGTACTAAGGGTTATAGTAACCATTTAAATATTGGGGGTCATTAAACGTAGTATTGAAAATCCAGAGATGTTACTTTTTCCCTTTAAGGATCTTTGTTTACGTCTGGGCATTACACAGATCATTTCTATGATTGCCTCCCATAAGCTGCCCGTACATTAAATTGCAGTTAGCCAGGCATGTTTAACAGTTGGCAATAAACTTTGTATATTGTAGTTGAGAGTGAGAAGAATGTTGATGTAGTTTGTGTTGTACTTTCGACTTGCAATCCTTAATCCTCTTTTCCTAAGGGATGTCCATCTATGGCTTAGGTTGTTATTCGTTGGAGATCGCGCCCCTTGAAACCTCCAGTAGCTTTGCCAGTTTTTGTAACTGATCTATCAGCAGTTTGGCGAAAGACTATTTGGCCACTGATTGCTTCAAGTTCTGCTGAAAACTTGAGAGGTGCTAATTGTCAGAACTCTAGTATATTCAACTACTAATTGGCAATTAACCTAAAATGACTCACCATTGCGTGTAGAAGGGTGATTTAGCTATTTCAAAGTTATGTTCTCAAGTTTCTCAAGTAAATTTATTTAATTTATTGGCCGTTGCCATCGAAGGTGTACTTCTGCAACTCCGTAAATCCCCCCCCCCTAAAAAAAACAAAAACAGATTTTATTTGAAAATATTAATATTTACTTTTTTTTTTATTATTAACCTGGAATTGAACTTCAGAATTTTTTATTTGCTTCAAGTGATGTACAACTCAAGGAATGTTATACTTGAGATGCAGTAGCTGAAGACTAAAAAAGGCATTTTTCCAAAGAAATAACAAACATATCTCTCCCGTCATGCATTGCACCCAGATATTGTGAAATCTGCAGAAACTTGAAAGACAGATGTTTTGCCTCAAATGATACAGTCTTCCATCAAAGCCGCCAACCAGGTTTACAAATTGAAAACAAATGAATTAAAGAGAGAAAGACTGATGATGGGATATATTTTTTTTAAGATGGACATTAAAAAAGATATGGAGAAAAAAAAGTGTATTAGGGGGCACTCCCAGAACTTGCATTTCTCAGTAGTGGTGCTGCTGTGTAGACCAGAATTTATACAAAATACAGATTATGGAATAGCATACACAAAAAATATAGTTTTAAATCAAGGCTACTTAAAATCACCTATCTTAGCACACAAATATGGGAATACAATTACACAATATGGCCATATTGTGTTAAAACCACCACTACTACAGTACCCCAATATCTGTGGGTCCTACACTAATTTTAACGTGGGAGAAAATCATTCAACTTGCGATACTTACTGCTTAAACAGCTCCTCAAAGATATGCTATCCTATACTATGTGTACATATAGTATGTTAGAAGAAAGCAATATCTGCAAATTTAAAAACAATATATAATATGAATGGGTGAACTTAAATAGAAACCTTTAAATTACAGCGGAACAAACACATAACACAAATTCTAGGTTTTGTTTCGATTTTGAAATTGGACAATTGCCCCTGTCCTTAAGGGGTTAAAGAACGTGGGACACATGTATATGTGATAAACAAATAAACAAAATTTGCTTTTTCACCTAAAGAATAAAAAATAAAATCAGCAGCTATATCTACGTTGTTTCATTTGAAATGAGCTTGCAAATGTGGTCTTTGACGCTATTAGTATTTGTGTCACTTTCTTGTCTTTGTTTTTGACCATCAGTTATAATTACAAGGAAATTGACACGTTTGTGGGTTTTTTCCAACCTAATTTTGTAACTATATGTAACCTTACAGTCAATGGGAGGTTTGTATAAAAATGCAATTCTGGGGCAAGGTTCTAGAAGTGGAACAATTAATCGAACATTCCATTGGTTTCCATGGAGATTGTTCCACTTTTAGAATGTTTCCATAGAATTGCTCTTTATACGTGACATCCATTGTTCCTGCCTGAAACATAGCATTTTTATAAAGTATGGTATTAGAATTATAGAGGGGAAAAGCCATTTCTCTGCTTTGAATATGTATGTTTGAGAGATTTAGAACATTTCTCCACTGGTATGTAATAAATTAGACCGTAGAATGATGTGGAAAATTGCTGATTATGAGAATCTCTCCCCCCCTTCTCCCATGAACAGTCAAGTAACTGGCTTGGCTGTAAATAATCATGAAGACTACAAATGAGTTGGCCAGTCTGGAAGCACACCCACGTTTTTCTCAACAATGGGGTTATTCTGACTTAGTAATTCACAGGACAGCAAAGTGCATGGTGTCAAATTCACACTTGTATGAATGGAGCTTGCCCTTGCAGTAAGGGCAGACTAGCAATCACACTGTAAACAACTGTTCCAAAGAGTTCTTAGCTCACAGGTGCTGTCCTTGTTTCCATTCCCAAGCTTTCACTTTGCTGTTTAAAATAAACAGCAGCACATGTGTTAGAGCACTGTGTGCAATGGGTAAACTCCAGTTGCAACCTTTAGGGCCAGTGTTAGGGTTGGTGAACACCATTTATTATAAATACAACTTTAACCTCTCAAGGCCAAGTGGCATCAATTAAAGTCATCCCAGGCTAGTCCAAAATGTTCGTATACCAGCATGGAATGCCCTGGTAACTTAAAGGAACACTATAGTGTCAGGAATACAAATGTATTCAAATATTGATAATCTCTGCCAATTGAATGCTTTCCCATAGGAAAGCATTGGGAGGCTAATGCGCATGTGTGGCAAAATATGGCGCCAATCAGCATCTCCTCTGAAACGCTGAATCTCATTGTGCAGCACTGGCCTAGAAGGCACCTCTATTGCCGTCTGAGTAACTGTCACTAGAGGTGTTACTAGGCAGTAATGTAAACACTACCTTATCTCTGAAAGGCAGCGTTAACATAGAAACATAGAATGTGACGGCAAATACCATTCGGTCCATCTAGTCTGCCCAATTTTCTAAATTATTCTCTTATATCTAGGATAGCCGTATGCTTATCCCACGCATGCTTAAACTGCTTCTCTGTGTTAAGCTCTACCACTTCAGCTGTAAGGCTATTCCATGCATCCACTACCCTCTCAGTAAAGTAATACTTCTTGATATTCTTTTTAAACCTTTGCCCCTCTTATTTAAAGTATCCTTATAGTGTCAGGAAAACAAACCCGTTTTCCTGACACTATAGTGCCGTAAGGGTGCCCCCACTCTCAGGGTCCCCCTCCCACTGGGCTGAAGGGGTTAAAACCCCTTCAGCCACTTACCTTAATCTCGGCACTGTTGACTTCTCCTCCCCCGCCGACGTCAGCTCCCGAGTGGAGCCGAATTTGCATGCGCGGCAAGTGCCGCGCGCGCATTCAAACAGTCCATAGGAAAGCATTTCTCAATGCTTTCCTATGGACTTTCTGCACGTTGGATGCGAATTTTGCATCCAGCGTCGCAGATGTGCCTCTAACGGCTGTCAGGAAGACAGCCACTCGAGGTTGGATTAACCCTGCTATATAAACATAGCAGTTTCTCTGAAACTGCTATTTTTACATCTGAAGGGTTAAAACCTGAGGGACCTGGCACACAGACCCCTTCATTGAGCTGAAGTGGTCTGGGGGACTATAGTGTCCCTTTAAGACTATGTCCTCTTGTTGTGGTAGTTTTTATTCTTTTAAATATAGTCTCCCTTTATGAATGTTTCTATCATATCCCCCCTGTCTCATCTTTCCTTTAAGCTACATGTTAAGTTCCTTTAATCTTTTCTTGTAAGTTGTTTCCTGCAATCCATGAACCAGTTTAGTAGCCCTTCTCTGAACTCTCTCTAAGGTATCAATATCCTTCTGGAGATACGGTCTCCAGTACTGCGTACAATACTCCAAGTGAGGTCTCACCAGTGTTCTGTACAATGGCATGAGTACTTCCCTCTTTCTACTGCTAATACCTCTCCCTATACAACCAAGCATTCTGTTAGCATTTCCTGCTGCTCTATTACATTGTCTGCCTACCTTTAAGTCATCTAAAATAATTACTCCTACATTCCTTTCCTCAATCAGGTGACTGTATCAAACAGTCTATACCAGTGATGGCGAACCTATGGCACGCGTGCCACACGTGGCACGCCGGGCCCTTTATGTTGGCACGCGGCCATAGGTCCGCCATTAATGCATAGTAGGCACCTGCCTGCCCTAAACGGCAGGCGCCTACTCTGCTTCCGGGTCGGGAGGCAGGGGGAGGGATCTGTGATGCAGCTTCCCTGTCCTCCCGCGCGATGCTGTGTGGAGCGTTGCCGAGCGTTACCATGGCAATGCTCCATACAGCATCGCGCGGGACGACAGGGGAGCTGATTCACAGATCCCTCAGCCTGCAGTGCTTTCCACCACCGGACCACCAGGGATGGCTGTGCCGCGCCCCCCCCCTCCCTACTTCATTAAAGGTAAGAGGGAGGGAGGGGGGGATACTGACACCCAGCACCCGTACCCCTACCCCCCAAGCACCCCTATCCCCCCAGCAGTACCCCTACCACCCCTTCCCCCCAGCAGTACCCATACCCCCCACAACAGTACCCCTACCCCCAGCACCCCTATCCCACCAGCAGAACCCCTACCCCCCAAGAAGTACCCATACCCCCCAGCAGTACCCCTACCACCCCCAGCAGTACCCTTCCCCCCCACAGCAGTACCCCTACCCCTACCCCCCAGCACCCCTATCCCCCCAGCAGTACCCCTACCCCCCCAGCAGAACCCCTACCCCCCAGAAGTACCCATACCCCCCAGCAGTACCCCTACCACCCCCAGCAGTACCCTTCCCCCCCACAGCAGTACCCCTACCACTACCCCCCAGCACCCCTATCCCCCCAGCAGTACCCCTACCCCCCCAGCAGTACCCCTACCCCCCAGAAGTACCCCTACCCCCCAGCAGTACCCCTACCACCCCCAGCAGTACCCCTTCCCTCCACAACAGTACCCCTACCACCCCCACAACAGTACCCCTACCCCCCAGCACCCCTATCCCCCCAGCAGTGCCCCTACCACCCCCATTAAAGGTAAGAAGGAGGGGGTTAGGAGGAGAGAGGGAGGGGGATACTGACACCCCCCCAGCAGTACCCCTACCCTCCAAGCACCCCTATCCCCCCAGCAGTACCCCTACCACCCCCAGCAGTACCCCTTCCCCCCCACAGCAGTACCCCTACCACCCCTACCCCCAGCACCTCTATCCCCCCATCACCCCTATCTCCCCAGCAGTACCCCTACCCCCCAGAAGTACCCCTACCCCCCAGCAGTACCCCTACCCCCCACACAGTACCCCTACCCCCCCACACACAGTACCCCTACCCCCCAGCAGTACCCCTACCCCCCCAGCAGAACCCTACCCCCCAGCAGTACCCCTACCACCCCTTCCCCCCATCAGTACCCCTACCCCTACCCCCCCAGAAGTAACCCTACCCCCCCAGCAGTACACCTACCCCCCAGCAGTACCCCTACAACCCCAGCAGTACCCCTTCCCCCCCACAACAGTACCCCTACCACCCCCACAACAGTACCCCTACCCCTCAGCACCCCTATCCCCCCAGCAGTGCCCCTACCACCCCCATTAAAGGTAAGAAGGAGGGGGTTAGGA
The DNA here is from genome assembly GCF_036172605.1 of Pelobates fuscus. NCBI lineage: Eukaryota > Metazoa > Chordata > Amphibia > Anura > Pelobatidae > Pelobates > Pelobates fuscus. Next base: position 45,354,918 of record NC_086318.1, on the reverse strand, counting down.
GGAGGGAGGGGGGATACTGACACCCCCCAGCAGTACCCCTATCCCCCAAGCACCCCTACCACCCCCAGCAGTACCCCTACCACCCCCAGCAGTACCCCTTCCCCCCACAGCAGTACCCCTACCACCCCCACAACAGTACCCCTACCCCCAGCACCCCTATCCCCCCAGCAGTACTCCTACCACCCCAGAAGTACCCCTACCCCCCAGCAGTACCCCTACCCCCCACACAGTACCCCTACCACCCACACAGTACCCCTACCCCCCCAGCAGTATCCCTACACCCCAGCAGTACCCCTACCCCCCAGCAGTACCCCTACCCCCCAGCAGTACCCCTACCCCCCACAGCACCCCTACCTCCCCACAGCACCCTTACCCCCGCCAAGCACCCCTACCCCCACACAGCACCCCTACCCCCCACACAGCACCCCTCTCACACACACATTACCCCTCATACACACACACATACAGCACCCCTCTCACACACACAGCACCCCCCACAGCACCCCCCCACACACACAGCACCCCACACACACAGCACCCCCCCCCCACACACACACAGCACCCCCCCACACACACACAGCACCCCCACACACACAGCACCCCCCCACACACACAGCACCCCCCACACACACAGCACCCCCCACACACTTACACAGCACCCCCCACACACTTACACAGCACCCCTCATACACACACACACACACGCACCCCCCCCACACACACACGCACCCCCCACACACACACGCAATTGCCGTGTTGGCACTTTAAGGAAAAAAAAGTTGGCATGTATTGCGGTTTGGGCACTCGGGCTCAAAAAGGTTCGCCATCACTGGTCTATACTCTGCCCTTGGGTTTTTACATCCAAGATGCATTATCTTGCACTTATCCACATTAAATGTCAGCTGCCACAACTCTGACCATTTTTCTAGTTTACCTAAATCATTTGCCATTGGCTTATCCCTCCTGGAACATCAACGATGTTGCACATTTTTGTATCATCTGCAAAAAGACATACCTTACCATCAATACCTTTTGCAATATCACTAATATTAAAAAGAATGGGTCCCTGAGGTACTAGACCTTGCTTCGAATATACTCCGTTGACTACAACCCTCTGTTGCCTGTCACTCAGCCACTGCCTTACCCATTCAACAATATTGGAATCCAAACTTAAAGATTGCAATTTATTGATAAGCCTTCTATGTGCAACAGTGTCAAAAGCCTTACTAAAACCTAGGTAAGCAATGTCTACTGCACCACCCTGATCTATAATTTTAGTTACCCAATCAAAAAAATCAATAAGATTATTTTGGCATGTGGTAACCCCATGTTGTCTCTGATCTTGAAATCTATGTGATTTTATATGTTCAACAATCCTATCCTTTTACATGGTTTTCAAATTGAAAAGCCTGCAGGGGCAGGCTACACACACCAGAACCACTACATTAGGTTGTAGTGGTTCTGGTGACTATAGTGTCCCTGTAACATCAGCAGCTCTATATATCAAATATATAGCAAGTATGTCACAAAAAATGGCTCATGTGGGTTTAACGTGATGTAAGACAACAGTGTCTGGACATAAAATGCATTAACTTAAAGCGACACTGTCACTGTTTACCAATCACTTCCTCTTTCCTACTCTGTCTTTCTTTTTTTCCCATCTAATTCTAACTAAAAACATAAGCTCAAGTAGGAACTGCTTTGTCTTATGCATTTTTCCTACACCTGACTTTCTTAGACACTGGGCTGAGCTACCACCATCTATAAATGTCACTACCCCCAGTGATGGCTGCAGGGAATGGGCTCTGTCTATGGATGATCCCACAATCTTGCGGGATCCACCTAAGACTTCAATGCACCAGAGTACAGCAATGCTGTCCCTAAGAGGACCCACCAGAAGAAGATGGGGGCACCTGCGGGGTCAGGTTCAAGTAGAACTCACCTTTTCCTGCCACCGGACCGACAGCGGCGATGTCACAGTGGGAGTTTTTTGCAAATTCTGCAAAGTCCCCAGAAGGTGACTGTGCCGCTTTAAGGGGAAACTGTGTATACTGATCGACCATTTGATTTGTGACTGAGACCATAATACCGTAACAGGTAGTTCTTCAGACAATGCTTGCTGAAGATCCTAGGAGTTACCTGTATGCATCTCCTGTCACATAGACTAATAAATGCCATCTGTCATTGCTGTACTTGCTTCATGTTCTAACACGTTTCCTAATGATTAAGGAACACACATGGTTTTAATTAGCATTGCATCATGGAAATGTAATAATAGAATATACAGACTTATTTACTGGAGTGAGAATCGAACGTGGATTTCAAGCTGAAGACCAGAGTGGTTGAATTCAGAGCACAGCTGACGTAGACAATTATTTCACTTCCACTATTTTGTGCAAACACCACAAATGTAAAATGTTTCCAGTGCAATACATGTGTGCAGGTAGTGGTTATTGTGTGGTGCGACCCATTATATCCACTAACCGCTTCCCCCCACCCCACCCCACCCCACCCCACCTTTTACCAATTAAAACCAAGAAACATAAATGTGGTATAAACAGGCCACAGCTTTATTTATAGATAACAAGTATAAATGTATAAACCAATTCTAACTATCCTTTTTTAATATGAGCATGATATAACTCAAACCTGTCCTTGCCAACCGGACCATAATAACTTTTTTGGAGTACCTCCCTCCAGGGCACCTGCCCTCCCCCCTCGTCCAAGCTATCTGGCCTTCACCTTGGCCTTCCAATTCCCCATGCCAACTCCTGGCCGCTTTTCCTGGCACGGATGGCACGCCCAAATACCAATACATTTTCCGAGGTTAGGGGAGGGACCAGACCCAGCATTCCTTCGTCCAGTGTACTCCTTTTCCCAACTGGTTCGGCAAGGACCATACCTGCCACTAGCGCCAGCTGTATTTAAGCCTAAATCAGCGGGTGTGACTCCCCACCAATGCCATGGCCTGCTCCAGCGCATCCTAAGTTAAATAAGTCCAACCCCACATCGGTCAGGTGGACCCCGTCCAGGCGAAAATAAATCGCCACCTCACTTTCGACTATTCGGTGTCTTACCGTAAAGCCTCCGATGCCGAGCACAAATTTGGACACCCTCTTATTAATTTTTACCCTGCAGCTCTCAATAGCCCCCTGATCGCGCGTGCGCCTCCAATAGTTCCTGGACACTATCCCTGACCAAACTAAGCAAAGCTGCGGGAACAGAACTCGCAAGCGCGTTAAGTCCCGTCTAATCAGTTCACCCAGACCCCATGCAGGCAGCGCCCCCAGATCATTGCCACCCAGATGTACCACCAATACATCTGGGGCCCCTAGGAAAGTAGCTAACAGTACAACTTCCGGCAAGAGCTGGCCCCTTCTCATGCCCCGGAAACCGAACCATCGGACCTCCGCCAGCTCACGAGGAATTCCAAGACGTGTCCTGCCCGGGCGTACCCCTGCCCGCAGGTGAGCCCAGTAGATATATGAATGTCCGATCAGCCAGATCCTTCAGCCGGGCCCTGTGGAGAAAACACAGGGCCCGGCTGATTAGACGCGTAGGCCGTACATACGACCAAAACCTCCCCGATTCCCACCTGCCAATCCTCTGAATAGCTTGATCAGAGAAACCTAGTCGAGAGGCTTCCGTTGCTGCCCCAATCCAGAAGGAATGACCCCCAAAGTCCTTGCTCGGGATTCCCAGCCGGTCAAGGGCCAGGCGAAATACCCTGAGCAATTGAAAACGAGATAGGTAGGCACCATCCTCATGAATTAACAGCGGGCCCGCGACACCTGGACGCCCGGAACAGTAGGACTGGCATGCCGAGACGGGGCAAACTGCCGAATCCGGGATGGCGCGGAGGGTAACCCACATTCCCTTGCCAAAAACGTCAGTCTTGGACCGTCGCAACAAGAAATGCACTGTGCCACTCATGATGAACACATCGTGAAATAACAAACCCCCTGGGGTCCCCCTGCTAGGGCTCACGAGTTCACCGATCCGGAGGGCCCCTAAAAAAGCAAAAAGTAAACACTACCAGAAACAATCGAGCTTCCGAAGCAGAAAAACAGACCTGGGGTAGGACCGAGGCGATTCCCAGCAGTAGCGGGCCTGAAACCGGCCTCCGAGAATCCCGCACTCGTGGGCCCCTACGCCAACCGCGCATCGCAAGCCTAACCATGCAGTCTTTTGTAACATCCAGTACTTAAGTTAGGTTGCACCAAAAATTAAGGCCTGATAGCTTCCCCGACACAGTAGCTGGGGAACACCCGCTAGCCTCCCAGAACCAGAGCAAGCGTAACAGACCCTGAACCCTTTCGGCAGAGGAGGCGTACCCACCGTGATCCTGTTCCAGCGCGACCCAATCCCCCCATGCCTTACCATACCGGACCCATGTCGCCTCTGACACTGAAGACCGAATCCATTCCCTTATTCACTCAGGCCAAGGGACCATAGTTCTCTGGGACAGGAGAGACCTTCCATATCCGCTCCCGGAGCGGCCGACCAAAATACCTGCCATTGAAAACGAGAAAGAGCGTCAGCCGTGGTATTCACAACACCTGGAATGTGCACAGCGCGGCATGACACGTTCAGAGACAAGCACCGTAAAACAAGTCGCCGCAAGAGCCTGACCACCGGATGGGAGGAGGTCGTTAAATTATTAATGGCCTGCACCACCCCCAAGTTATCACAGTGGAAAACGACACGCCGGTCCTTGAGCTCCGACCCCCACAAATGAACCGCCACCACGATGGGGAAGAGCTCCAAGAACGCCATGTTCCTGGTCAGTGTCTGGACCATTGTGTCCCCAGGATAGCACCAAATCCCGATGCATCCGTAAACAGGTGTAGCACCGAATTCATAACCTCTGGCTGCTGCCAGTAGGACCTGCCATTGTACCCATCTAGGAAAACCACCCATACTGCCAAGTCCTCCTTGAGTGCCTTGGTTAAGCGGATGAAATGGAATGATTTTGAGATCCCTGCCGTGGCGGCCGCCAAGCGCCGGTTAAACACTCTTCCCATAGGCATGATCCGACAGGCAAAGTTCAACTTGCCCAGGAGGGATTGAAGTCATTGTAGTGTAATCTTCCGGAGGGAGCCCGCCTCCCGTACCGCCCCCCCCGCAGATCATCCAATTTGTCCGCCGGGAGCCGACATTCCCCGATAACAGAATCGATCTCAATTCCAAGAAAGCACAAGCACGGGGAAGGGCCAACCATATTTTCGGGTGCCAGTAGCACGCCGAACCCACAGGCCACGTCGGGCAGGCGGGCATTCCCTCCACTGGCCATTGGAGCAACTAAATGACCTCCATTTGTCTAAATATACATAGGGATTAAGGAGAGAGCACAGGTAACTTTTTCTTTTCTTTGGTTTTTACTATATATTGGGGCTGATGTGTATTGTAGTCCTTGCTGCCGGCCCAGTAGTAATGGGAGTGAGCGAAGGACTTCTCTTTTTGTATTTGTATTTACTTTGTATCACACAGCCTGGTTACAATGCTGCCGCCCATCCCATGTGTTCCCTATTAAGGGTTAATAAGTATATAGGGGTGTATATAAAAAAATACCCCTCTCTGTCTCATTAGAGATATCTTTGCCAGAAGCTCAAGGAAGCAGGCTGAAGGGTCAGTGTTAGGACCCGCTTAGGGGGGTCTGCCTTGACGTTGGCAGGCGGGCATTCCCTCCAATGGCCATCGGAGCAACTAAATGACCTCCATTTGTCTAAATATACATAGGGATTAAGGAGAGAGCGCAGGTAACTTTTTCTTTTCTTTGGTTTTTACTATATATTGGGGCTGATGTGTATTGTAGTCCTTGCTGCCGGCCCAGTAGTAATGGGAGTGAGCGCAGGACTTCTCTTTTTGTATTTGTATTTAATTTGTATCACACAGCCTGGTTACAATGCTGCCGCCCATCCCATGTGTTCCCTATTAAGGGTTAATAAGTATATAGGGGTGTATATAAAAAAAATACCCCTCTCTGTCTCATTAGAGATTTCTTTGCCAGAAGCTCAAGGAAGTAGGCTGAAGGGTCAGTGTTAGGACCCGCTTAGGGGGGTCTGCCTTGACGTTGGTAGGCGGGCATTCCCTCCAATGACCATTGAAGCAACTAAATGACTTCCATTTGTCTAAATATACATAGGGATTAAGGAGAGAGCACAGGTAACTTTTTCTTTTCCACAGGCCACGTCGGCTACTGATTGCAAAATGTGCGCGCATATCGGGGAATTTGTGGGACCTACACACAGAAAATCGTCTAAGTAGTGAAGCACGGAGTCGTAAACAGACTCAGCTCTCACTACCCATTCCAGGAAGGAGCTAAAACATTCAAAATAAAAACAGGATATTGCACAACCCATCGGGAGGCACATATCCACGTAAAAATGCCCCTCCAAAGAACACCCTAGGAGAACCGGTAGGAGGCGAAAGGCCAACTGAATGTCGGTTTTAGCCATGAGTGCACCGGGGCCCGTGGCCCTGACCATGCACACCGCCGCATCGAACGAAGCGTATGAAACCCGGCACAATTCCGCCGCAATATCATCATTTACGGAACCCCCTTGGGTTAGCCGAAATCTTTCCATCTCTCTCTTGGGTACGACTCCTAACGGCGAGACCCTGAGATCAGGGAGAGGTGGGTCCCGGAAAGGGCCAGCCATGCGGCCCAATGCCACTTCCTTAGCCAATTTCTCCCTGACCACCCCGGTCAGCAACCGAACGCAGGTTCCGGCATGTCCCGGACGCCGAACGAGCCCGATGGGGAATCCAAAACCCATGCTTAAAACCTTCCAGTAGCAAGGCAGCCACCTTTCTATTCCTATAATGCTTTAGCCACGGTTGCATCGCGTCGACGTCCACTGGCGTCTTTGCCCTTAGCGCCCATGGCATCCCCTTTTTCGACAGCCTTGCCTCGTTTAAAGCATCTGGAAGTGGGGTGTGACCCGCCGCACCCGGAGCATTCATGTTTGAAACGACAACCTGTGCCGAATTTACACTGGCCGTCATTATATTGCCAACAACAGACGGTTCTACGCTGACTGGCCGACGCTGTGAGTGAGGACCCCCGCGCCGGCCCCCCCAAGAAAGGATGAAAGGCCCCCTTGATGCGATGCCGGGCGGGTCATGATGGCCAACCACAATCCGATATCCATTTGATCCCAACCCAGGGAAGGCCGAACCGCTAAGCGCTGGTGGAACTGCTCGTCATACCGCCACCAGCCTAACCCGCCATAAACTCGACACGCATTCCATATCAAATCTTGGTAGTAAAATAAGGAAGAGCATTTGTTGGGGGTCTTTTCTCCTATACCGCTAGCCAGGATAGAAAAGGCCCGGATCCAATTCCCAAAAGTTTTCGGTATCTTACGATACCGAAACTTTTCTTTTTCTTTTTCGGACTCTTTTGCTTCAGAATCAGCCCGACGCAAGTCCTCCATAGGGAGGAGAGAAATGAGTTCCACAAATTCCCCTTTTTCTATCTTGGTACGCAATTCCGATGTCAAATGGAGGCCCTGACCAACACATGTATGCTGCCCCGTGCGCAGCGGGTGCAACCCCCAAACCAGTGACCGCAGTGGCGTCCACTGTTGACCCCCCAGAGGGTTCAAGTTCCACCGCCACGGGCAATGATTCTAGGGGGCCGGTGGGCCCTCCTGAGTCGGCCGGGGTAGATGACGTGACCCTTAAGTTACCTGACTCCCTGCTACCTGCCCAACCCGTCCGAAGTTGATTATCTTTTTTTTAAATTCTTTATTTTTGTAGTGCATTTCAAGGAAGGAAAAGTATAACATAAACCTGAGGTACCCCGACGGCAATCCTCAGGCCATTTTGCAACAAGTATAACATTGGGGTGTATCAGACATGCATGCACAATTTTAAATTTTTAAATTGTTGAACTCTTATAACAAATTATGGTACTTCCAGATGATTCGTCGATGTGAGTAACTTTCATAAGTTTTACCATTGAGGGGAGACAGGTATAGAGCATGAAACGTAACGACTAAAACGGTCATTGGTATATGTGAGCGGGCCGACCTCTATCACTGATGCCGCATTATTATGTGGTCAGGATTTTTCAATTGGCCCCATTACCATTTCCGAATCAGAAAGCAGGGCTTCAGGAGGGTGGTTTACTTGGAGCTTCGCAGCTCGTAGTCGCCATATGTAAGGGCGGGAGTATAGTGGGATAATCCCAAACCTGCGGTAGCTGTGCAGGAGCATATTACATGGTAAACGGGTGCGGTTAAAAATATGTGCCCATTAAGTTCCAACAGCACAGTTAAATTGGTTCATATTTCTATCAACGTTCGTACCAGTTACCTGCCGTAGGGCTAGTGAAAGTGCGTCTAAGTGGGCATGACAATTAAGGGAAGCCCGGAGAGGTACCTGGTGGTATACATTACATTTGCGGATTTTGTAACAGCGGGTAATACCCATGCATTGCAAGCTATGTGAGGGAGGCATCTACAGTCAATTATGGTAAACCAGCGGGGGGTGACATGGTGGCAGTGCAAGGGTTGGTATCGTGCGGTTATTAAGGGTATAAACAGGGCCCGTGTCACCGCATCGGTGGTCACCAGCCAATAGATTCATCCTGGTCACATAAAACTCAGAGGTACTTTCTAAACATAGTGAAATTGCGGGAACTAAAGAGTTGAGATAGGATCTTGACTACTAGCAGTGACCAGGTAGTAACAACAGAGTGGCGGCACACTAGGGATTATTGTGAGCGCTTCCCAAGTTGCGTGGCACCCTGTGTGCTTTGTACAGTTTAAGCTACCCACAAGTTGCTGATTTCGGTCCTTTCAATTAAACAGTAGAGTACCTCAGTGGTTACCGCTTGCGGTTATGCTAGGTTTGTGAGAGATTGTGCGGTTTAAGGGTACCCACCATACCTGCTAGGCTGGGTATTACGTTGGGTGAGGCTAGGGCAGGTCTGATATGGGGTACCGCTCATCCCGCGCATTGCTCAAAACGATATTTAGGTAACCACATTACAAACACATGTACACATATATAAAACTCTTGACAGAAAATAGACTGCATGGTGAGGCTTCCTTACTGTGTATGAGAGTAGGCAAGTCAGTCGCATATCTCAATCAGTGTATAAGCGATTTAGTTGCATTGTGTTAGTCAGCATGGGAGGTTAGGGAACAGTATCGTGTAATTCCACCCACTATCGCGGGGGTCTCGAAGTTGATTATCTAAAGCAAAGGGGAGGGGAGCCCTGGGGCGAGGCCCTTTACATGAGAATGTAAAACATTTCTCATAGTTTGCAGCAACGAATCCCACTCTGGAATGACTGCGCCAATACCCCCACGACCCAAACCCCGTTAACCCAGTATACTCACTGGCAGGAACTGAATGCAAAGGCATCTGTGGAACCACACACTGCCCACTTGACTGCAACGGCCCCGCTGGGACTGCGACCACAGGAGGAACTGCACCAGTCACAGCGTCAGGAAACCGAACCGTGAGTCTACCAGGGGTAATCTGTGAAGACAATACAGGTGAGATGGAACCCAGCCCATCCACCCCCGCAGAAGGGAAACCGGTAGGAGAGGGCCCAGTGGGGGCAGAATGGGCCCTATCTGTGAGAGTGCCAGGATAAGTGTGGGGGGACCCGGTATGAGGGGGGCCAGGGAATCCAGGCTGGGCACCAGCCATGAGAGGGCCAGCTGATGAGGCAGGGAAATTAATAGGGGCAGGCCCAGGAGACCCTGCAAGGGCCCCAGCCATGATGGGGGCAGCTGAGGAGGAAGAGTTACGCCTTCCCCTATCAGACAGCCACTAGAGGCACTTCCTGCAGTTTCACGGAGTCTATCAGACGGCCCTATGCAACCAAGTCTATCATGGAGTCTATCAGACAGTCACTCTCAAACAGCCACTAGAGACGATTCCTGCAGTTTCACAGAGTCTGTCAGACAGTCACTCTCAGACAGCCACTAGAGGCGATTCCTGCAGTTTCATGGAGTTTGACTCAGTGAAACGACATTGGGAGTCTTCAAACTGTGCATGAGGACACCCAGCGTCTTCTAAATCCCCTTAGGAAAGCACTGAGTCAATGCTTTCCTATGTGGAAGGCATAATGCGTGTCAAATGTATTTAAAACTTTGGAGAGATCCTTTAGCATGCAAATATTAGAATTGAAGAGAATGATTTAAAGCTATTTCATGAATTAATTTAAAATATTGTACAAAAATGTGGGGCGTGGCTGACCGCGGAGAAAGATGGCCGCTTGAGCCCTTAGCTCTGCACTATGAGCTTGGTGAATTTACACAATAGTGAGTCCCCTGCGGAGAAATAAGTGCCATACCTAAGATGTCGCAGTCTAAATCCAGACGACAACAAGAAAAACCTGACAGATCCAGTTTCTTCTCGCAGAAAAAAGCGACAGCTCTGGCTGTTCAGTCCGCGGCCGCGGACCTGCAAGATGGCGCCGAAATCTCTGATGGTAGCAGCCCGAGATCAGGGGAAGAATTGCCGCGAGATGGAGGGCCACTTACTATTACCACCTTGAAACAAGCCTTGGAGGAACAATCTCAAAGGCTAATTACAATCTGGCAATCTAGTGTTGCAGAATTGAAGCGCGACATACAAGATATCGGCTCCCGCAAAACACACGTGGAAGCCAAAATGGAGGATTTGATCGATGCGCACAATGCATCCACAGAACAAATTAGATCCCTTACCTCCCAGTTACAACAATGCGCGATGAAAATTATGGACCTCGAGGATAGGTCCAGGAGAAGTAACATCAGACTGAGAGGTATGGTCCTCCAGGCAGATCTCTCCAGCTATGTACAAGGCTTCTTTAGAGCTCTGGTTCCCGAGATCCACGCAGATATGCTGCTACTGGACCGTCTACACAGAGTCCCGAAGCCCCAGCAGATCACGGCTTCACTACCCCGTGATGTGTTGTTGAAAGCCCACTATTTCCACGTGAAAGACCTTCTGATGAGGAGAAGCAGAACAGCCAAAGACCTACCTGCCGAATATTCCGGCATCAAGATGTTCTCCGATCTCTCGGCGGCCACCTTGCGACAAAGGAAATCCTTTCAGCGTGTGACGGAGACCCTCCGAGCCAACCATGTCCTGTACCGTTGGGGTTTTCCCGTTCGCCTCATAGCCTCCAGAAATGGAACCACTGAAGTCATCCACACAGCAGAAGAAGGCCTGAACCTGCTACGCAAGTGGAACATGCCCGTGGTGGGGAACAACCAAACGCCTAAACCACCGCGACGAGTGGATAAAGAATGGCATACTACTAACTGACAACTCACCGCAAGTACTCTCGCTTTGTCGGTACATGACTTATATATAACCTGTATTTCACTCAAGTAATCAACCCACAATATTTTATCCAAATACATCCACGCGATGGATGCACTACACAGTTTGGTACCGTATTGACACATCATATAAGTATCCGTGCCTTCGATTGTTAATAGACCCATGTTAATAGGTCATGTCCTATGAGCCTCATATGCAAAAGCTAGCTAGCCCACACACCTTACAATCGATACCTAGGGGGATGCAGTAGAACCCATCCACCTAGTATACATGCAGGGCCAGCCTCTGTCCATAATATTCACACATAGTACTTGTAGTGCCTAATGCCACCATAACACACCGGTCTAACTATAGAGCTAATTAACCGATTAGCTAGCACTGCTGGATCACACAGTGCTTTACGGATATAGTTGTATGAACGCTTAAAATACATGTGACTACAGAGCTACCAATGATACCTGGATGAATCATACCATATAAGCTAACATATGTTGTAATGGTTAGCCCACGAAACTTACCAGTAGTAACCAAGGGGTTGCCCTATGCCTCTCCTAGGAACACCTAGACTGTATGGTAACCACTGAGATAGTTCCTACAATGACCTAACTATACATAATTACACGTTGGCAGCAAGCACCAGATATGACCATAAAAGATCTTATTGATGTGCTGCTAAGACTACCATCCGCAGTAAAGTCTGGGGAAAGCACCGAGAGTTTCTTACCTAGCTCAGCTAGAATGATACCCCCACCTAATTATCACTGCCCATAAAGCTTGATAGCCGTGGAAGGGACCCAAAGTAACTCTGTAGATAACTACCACAGCTACCAGACCATGAGCAGGTAACAAGTGGCAAAAAAATAAAAAAAATAGAAATAAATTAAAATAAAAATATAATCCATGCCATATCCGATTAAAACGCTCAGATAAACCCACTTTACCCTCAGAGTGCCACCAGCACATGCAACCCATGTGTCTATACTTAATTTAGATTACACTAGCCATGTAACGCACCAGTGGCCCATTGGAATACTGAATCTGTGTAATGCAATAATGCAGGACTGAGTGTGTGCGACCCTACAGGGCTTGTGATCTCCAGACAACCATATCCACTGAACAAGCCGGAAAGGGCAATAAGTACACATGTAATCTATGAAGGGCACAAGTTGTAGTAACCTACAAGGTCCCGGCAGGTCCAGGATGCACCTCATCTATAAAACAATGTGTGTATCTTATTTATGCATTTGTTTCTCATTGTACCTGAACGGTTCTACCATGTTTTAAGTAACCGGTACCTATATAGAATTCTTGTCAACTAGATGGTTTCTACAACACACCTGCAACACCTTGAGTAATTGCATATGACAATATCCTTGCGAGGGGGGCGGGGGCCTGCGATGTCAGGGGACCCAACCCTGGTACCGTGGATCTTCCTGCTTACCTGCTAGACTAATGAACCTTACACCCACCCTATTAACAAAGAGTTTCACACACATTCATTACCTCCCCACTTGATGTATGTGCACAACTGTAATTTTGGGTTTTGATCTTGGTGTAAATACCCCATGAAGAACCCCCAGTTCAGTACCGCAGCGGGTAAACCAACCGCCTAGTAGAACTAAACAAAGTACAACCTCTCCTCCACCTCAGACATCCCGCAGGGATGACTCACTTACTACATGCAGATATAAGTGCTCCCACTAAACTCCCACTAAAGGGATCCTCTAAGTTGAAGTTATGTAGTTGTGCATATAGCACTTCACCCAATTCGCCTGCTCAGGCCAAAGTCTGTCCACCACCTCCGATCACATGCCCCCCACGGCGTTGCACCTTGACGCCATGCACCGAGATCGGGTTTCTTTGTACATACTTTTGTTTCAAGTTTGTACCCCCCCCCCCCAATTCCCCTATCCTCTCTCCCTGGTGTTATCCATGTCCACTAGACCATGCATCCAGCCCCCAACTTCGGGACCGGTCCATCTAACAAATTTACTTAGACCTCTCAATATCCCACATGGTATAAAGTATCTACCTCCAACTGTAGCCCTAACTCGTTTAAGTAACAGACCCAACAAGGCCTCACACTGAAGATCTACTCCCATAATGTAAGGGGTCTTAATATACCCCATAAAAGACACATGCTGCTACAAGAAGCTCGTAAACTGAAGGCGGACATACTCTGTCTCCAGGAAACCCACTTCACTAAGGCATACACCCCCCAATTTGGCATGAAACATTTCCCCAACTAATTTCACTCGTCTTATGTATCCAAGTCCAGGGGAGTGTCCATATATGTTCACAATTCAATAGCCTTTGAATTGCTACAAAATATTTCAGATAAAAACGGCAGATACCTGATATTAGTCTGCTTATTGAATGACGCGCTTTATACAATAGTAAACCTTTACGCACCGAACGAGAACCAACATAAATTTCTGTTTAGTGTGCTCACGAAGGTGGCAAAGGTGCAGAGAGGTACCACGGTGATTTGTGGGGACATAAACCACATTTTGGACCCTCATCTCGACACCTCGAGACCTCCCCACACAACCAGACATAAATCCCTTAAACCAAACTGCAAAGCTCTGACGCAATTACTGACGAAATTCAACTTATATGACAGCTGGAGGACCTTCTACCCCTCCGACAGAGAATATTCATACTACTCCAAGCCCCATAAATCTTTCTCTAGTATAGATGTGTTACTCATACCAGGCCCTTCACTCAATCTTATCCAACCCTGGGAAATATCTTGTGGTCCGATCACGCGCCAGTGATTGCCACTCTTAAGGATGACTTTAAGTACCGGGGATGTAATCCATGGAGATTAAACGAGTCGCTTCTGCGAGACGATCAGTTTTGTTTGGAAATAGAATCGGACCTTAAACACTACTTCTCCACTAATGAAACACCAGAGACACTTCCAACCACAGTGTGGGGAGCACGTAAGGCAGTAGTACGAGGTTTGTTTATAAGACGAGCCTCTTACCTCAAGCATATCTCCCAAACCAAGTCCCTGACTCTATTAAAGAAATTGAGGGATGTATCCACATCCCATATGATTAACCCAAACCCAAAGGACGCTGAACTCATGACCCAACTCCAATCAGAGCTTAATGACATTAACATAGCCAAGGCAACACGCACCTTTCATAGACTGAAAACTAGAGAATATTGCATGGGTAACAGAGCAGGCTCACTCGTAGCAAGCAGGCTCCGGGAAGCCCAAGCTCAAACCAAAATCTCCCACCTCTTCACGCAAGAGGGAAAGAAAATAATTAAACCACAAGACATTAGTAACCTATTTGCAGAGTTCTACGGGAAACTCTATAATCTCAAAAATGACCCCACAGTCCACCAACCCACAGAAGAAGAGATAGCTAGGTTTTTACAGGGAGTGGACCTCCCCAAACTGACTGCCGCACAACACTGCTCCCTATCGGCATCTATCTCCCACCTGGAAGTAGACACAGTCTTACACAATCTACCACTAAACAAAGCCCCAGGTCCGGATGGACTACCCAATGTGTACTACAAAATGTTCTCCTCCATCCTTGCCCCTAAAATGGTATCACTCTTTACATCCACCACCGCACTAGAATCCATGTAATCGGATATGCTTGCAGCCAACGTAGCCACACTGCCCAAACCGGGGAAACCACCAACCCAATGCGCCAACTTCCGCCCCATTTCCCTACTAAACTCAGACGTGAAGATCCTAGCTAAAGTGTATGCCAACCGCCTGACGAACATACTCCCAAACATCATACACTCTGACCAAGTTGGATTTGTGCACGGCAGGCAAGGTACTGATGGAACGCGAAAAGCCCTTGCACTCCTACACACCATGCATAAACAATCCCCTAAGAGTCTCCTATTATCTCTAGACGCAGAAAAGGCCTTTGATCGCCTGCATTGGCCGTTTCTAAGGGCGGTCCTGGTCAAATTTGGTTTCCAAACACATTTCATCTCAGTGGTCAAATCACTATACAGCAACCCAGAAGCTCGGGTCTTCACGTCGGGATTTCAATCCACACCCTTCCCCATCACAAATGGATCGCGGCAGGGGTGTCCCCTGTCTCCCCTCTTGTATATTATGGCCCTAGAACCTTTAGCCGAAGCTATTCGTTCGGTGGAGGAGATCAGGGGGATATGGGTGGGAGGTAGACAACACAAACTGAATCTCTTTGCAGATGATGTCCTGCTCACTATCACTGACCCCCACGTATCACTGCCGGTGTTCCATAACATACTACAAGAATACAGTAAGTGTTCATATTATAAATTGAATCTCTCCAAAACACAGGCCATGGGGGTAGGGATGGAGGATACATACTTGACGGCTCTACGAGAAAAATTCTCTCATGATTGGAGAACTGACTACCTCACATTTTTGGGCATAAAGCTTCCACACAATCTGTCAAACCTGTACAACCTGAACTATACCAAACTTAGTAAGGAGATCATAACAACTCTCCAAAATTGGAAAAATAAATTCATTTCCTGGTCAGGGCGCATAGCAGCTATTAAAATGGTAATTCTGCCCAAATTACAATATTTATTCAGGACACTTACCCTATGGATACCACCAACCTATTTCACATCACTCCAACAACAAATTAACCTCTTCATCTGGCAGGGGAAAAGACCCAGAGTAGCCATATCCACTCTATACCAACCCAAAACTATGGGAGGAATGGGGCTCCCCAATGTGCAACTGTACCATAGAGCAGCAGTACTAGCCAGCCTCTTCCCCGTCACCCTAGAATCTAATCGACCACAATGGGTAACAATTGAACAACACTGGCTACAAAACCAAGATATTAATACATTAATGTGGCTACCCCCCCACAGCAGGGGCGACACCACGCAAGCACTCCCCGCCACATTAGCGTTGTTAAAAATCTGGGATGTTTCACGTAAACTCTTATGCAGCAAAGACCCAATCCCCCTCTCAACCCCCATTAAAGCTCTAGCCCCGGTGATACCCGACTTTAACTACAGGGTCTGGAACAGATGCGGGGTGCTTCATGTACATACACTCCTACACAAAGGGAAACTAGCCACTTTTGACCAACTTAAAAGAAACCATACCCTCCCGAACACGGCGCACCACTCCTACCTCCAATTATCATCCTGGTGGAAATCTAACTCACAGAACTCTAAATCCCATACTAGCTTCACACTGACAGACTTTGAGAAATGCATTATAGCAGGGAAACAGGTTAAAAAACCAATATCCACTATATATACCTTGTTGCTGCCCAGACGAGGTATCAAAACCCTCTCATGTGTACTCTCATGGGAAAAAGACCTAAACATGACGATACCAGAGAAAACCTGGTTGGCTTCAGCAAATATCACGAAAGGTTTAACACAGTGTGCTTCTCACCTAGAAATAACACGTAAGATCTTTTACCTCTGGTATATGGTTCCCACAAGACTGGCCACGATAGACCCAACATTACCCAGCACATGCTGGAGATGCAAAAAAGAATCAGGCTCATTCCTTCATATCTGGTGGCAATGTTCGAAACTCCAACCATATTGGAGTGCGGTCATTTCACTGATTCGCCAACACACGTCTGTCACAATACCAAACACCCCGTCCTCTATACTCCTCTTCATGTTCGGCACCACCTACCCCAAATCCGTGAAATATTTAATATTTCATATTCTGGTGGCAGCTCAACAACTTATAGCAAAAAACTGGCTATCGCCAAATAATGCCTCCATACAAGAAATAATCAGATACGTGTCCCAAGTTGGGAAATACGAATCTAACATCTCACAGGTAACACCCCAAAATAGCTGGAAACACGAAGTATGGGAGGATTGGGAGCTAAAACACCCGACATGAGAAACGCAGAATGAATTAAACACACATAACTCCACTGTAACAAAGGGTCTGTGGACCCATACTCACACCGAGACAACGTAATATAGGATGACACGGTCCTGAAGGACACGATACTATAGGAACTTACCATGCTACACTGTAGGAACATTAGTGGATTCGATTGATCCACACTGACCGACAAACGGAATGCTGATAATTCACCCTGCTCCACCCCCATCCTCCCCCCATCTCCCCCCATTCATGTGTGACCTACCAAAGTTGCCTTCCTATACGCTGTCCTGCCTACATCTCACATACGCACGTTAGTGCCACAAACACAAACATAATACAGGGACAAGTTAGCTGAGAATATCACCCTGAACTAAGATACACTGCGATAAATAGATGCGTCTGGTCCAGATAGTTGCATAACGCAAGCATGAAACAATGTAATTTTGCAATGTAATTCTGTAATGTATAAAATGTAAAACCAGTACAATGTCCCCTTTCCTAATCTCACCTTTTCTTTTCTGTACCCCCAACGTTTCAAACAAAATAAAAACTGTCAAATTGAAAAAAAAAAATATTGTACAAAAATTGTAGGACCTAATATGGAAAATCCAGCATGAACTTTTAAAGAATGAACCCATTTGCCAGTAAGTATCCTTCCTTTATCTGAGATGGTTTGGCTATAGATCTCAGTCCCGCATGCTGGTAGCAGTTGCGACATGTTGACAGCTGTTTTCAGTAAAGAACTCAGTGCTTAGAGCTTTAATGTCAGTAAGGTGCAGCTGGTCTCTCAGCAGTAGCTCCTTCTAAAACAGCTGCAATGGGTCCTACATTCCAATATTATCTTACAGGGATTCCCATCTAACCATGGGCTTCTCACACCATTCTACCAGTGATTGCACCCTACAGTTGTTGCAATTTTCTGTTGCTGTGCCACATTCACTAATGCGAGTCTCATTCGTGTTGTTGCTGTCTGTAATTTCAGGGGTATCTCTGTTTTCAAGGTTGCCCAAAAAAATAAAAAAAACTGAAAAAAATAAATAAACATAAACGCAGATGCCACTAAACACAGGTTACAAAACATAAGCTGAAAGTATTTGTTTAACATTTACTTTCAACTAAACCGAAAAATGAAAGAACCCAAATGTTCCCTAAATTAATTCCTAAACGTTGAGAAAAATAAACCAATCAATAGGCCAGCTGGAGGTACACAGTTAGAATGAGTAGATTATTAAGTTAACTAAACTAAAAATTGAAATAAAAACATTTTATTTATGATGTTTTTTTCATGATCTGCCCTTTGACAGTGGCTGACACTATGCAGTTTGCTTTTCTTATAGTTTCATACATATCCTGGTCTAACACATATTAGTGGAAGCTCCCACCAATCACAGGCAGACTAAGACTTGTTCCCTAGAATTAAAAGAACAGAACCTTAGACTTTAACAAAGTTATTCACTAAAGGGAGAATTGCTGGAAATTTAAGGTGAATTCAAAGTGAATTTCACAATTTAGGCCAAAATAGCCAATTCTGAAATATTCTCCAAGTCAATACTGTGTTCAGTTTAGCTGTTGGTCTTACATTTGAAACTCGCTTGAATTCCCAGCAATTCTCACCGGGTGAATAACCATGTAAACCAAGCCATGGCCATAACTCTATTTCCATATATAGAACATGACAAACTCAATAGCAAATTCTAATTGCAAGCATGAAATAGGCCTTTTAAAAAGTTTTGTATGGTTACAAATTGAGGAAGATCTGCAGGTTCTTTCGAAAAAATATAGGTAAGTAGGGACATCTGTTTTTTGTGTTTCTGGATCAGGGTTATGGAGAAAGAAGGAGAATAGACCTGGGATTAGGTTGCTTGGGGCTTGAGGACCTTCTGGTCCTGTTATGAATAAAAAGTGGCGTTAACAGAATTTGATCCCGTGGCCCTTCATTACACTGTTACCCTTAGCTCCCATGGTATTAAAAAATGTAAGGAAGAGGTGGGACCATTATTTGGCTACTCCATGGTCATTTACCTCTCGTTAGATTAATAACGCTCATCAAAGCAGTTATTAGCATGTCAGAAAAAGCAATCAGTATCTTTATTGGTAACGTCTGTGATGTATTTGTGTTCAAGGCCACTTATGCATTCATGTACAGACTCATTAAAACGCATGCTAGAAAAGTTAATTACCTGTCGAGAGCAAAAAATGTCTTGCCACCAATTTTAGAAGCATTAACTAAATTACATTGCTAGGGGTGGACTGACAACTCACAGGGCCCCTGGGCATAGAAAATCAAGGACCCGCTCCTGGTGCAAAGATTTTTGAGTACTAGTAGTCCTGACTGGTGCATAGTCGCCATATGGGTAGGCGGAATCAAAACCAAAACCCCCCACGTAACAAACGCTAAAAAGACTCAGACACTAGGATATATGGGTCAAAATTGTCCACAGCTTTTATTTATAATAATATTTTTAATAAATTAACACAGAAAAAAGTAATTGCCCCAAACCCCGCCATACCACATCCGTATCTCCCACAGTTAGATATAAAAGGCAATGACCCATATATAAACACATAACATATAACAGTATTTCAACATGAACATAAATTAAAGTGCCAACGTTTTTAATTAACCATGGTAGGGGTTTACCCGGATACCCCTACCCCACCAGGTTCTGAGCCAAGCTCGAAAGCTTCCAAACCTACCAAGAACCATATTAACCATTTCCAAAACCATCATAAAAGAGAGCCTATTTCCCATCCTTCAGCTCACTATCCCGCCACAAGCTCAGACCTTGATCCCTTAAGCTGTCTGAGCTCCGCCACCCCGAAGAAACATCACTTTAAGCAGCCCCTTCTGCCAACCCAGGTTCAGAAGATCCTAGTCCTACCCTACTTCGGAGAGGTGAACTCCATCAGAGTGAAAGTAACCGGGCAACCCAGCTTTCAATTCCCGATGCCTCACTACCACTCCCACAACCTTCCTGACAAAACTAGCCATCAAGCTATTTACCTTTCCCGGGAGCGATCTATTGCGAGCGGGTTGTGAGCGTGCCGCCACTGCCGCCGGGGTACAATTTCCAACCAAACCAACATTTCCCCGGGAAACAGGTCCCTAAACCTATTAAAGTCCTGCTTCATCCACGTCACGAGCTGACGCTGCGGTACGAGGCCCAGATCATTACACCCGGCATGTAAGACAAGAAAATCTGGCCTCCCCCACCCGATGCCATCCGAAACACAGCATTACATACATCCCCCAACAAAAAACCCTGTAACCGAACCAACAGATCGCTATCTGGTCCACCGGAAAGCCCAGCTGCTGACCCTGAACATGAGCTGCAGCCCTCCTCTTGGCCCAAAAAATGAACCAATGACCGACGATCCAGGCGTGGGAGACAAACAAAAACATAAACACAGACCCCCAAAACCCACAGTCCCACTATCCTCAATCCAGCAGCCCCAAAAGCACTTAAGAGTGGAACCTCACTGACTCCCATCTCCCAATCATCTTCACTAGGGCCTCCCCCAAGCTAACCTCGTTGCTTCCGTAGCTGCCCCGATGCAGAAAGAAGAGCTCAGGTGAGCATGCTCCCTCGCTGCCTGCTGCCAGCCTGGGGGGGGGATCAAAAGTGGCCAGTCCGCAAGCTCTTGAGCCCCCCCAGGACATGAGGCAAACAAGGCATCTGCCAGGGCGTTTGGGGGGCGGCTTTTTTTGCCGCCCCCTGCAAAGTGCCGCCCAAGGCAGATGCCTTGTTTGCCTCGTGTAAGACACGTCCCTGAGTGAGACTCCTTGTGTGTTTGCGTGTCTGAATAGTGTTCTTTGCAGTGTAATATGTAAGTGGAGAGTGCTGGTTGTGTTGTAGTGTGTGGATATGGGGTTATTGTTGGTGCAGGGGAAATAGTGGTTCATGAGGACATAGGGGCCATAGTGGGTGCAAAGTGGTTATAGGGGCTGTAGTGGGTGCAAGGATGCACAAGCTGAAGTTTATGCAAGGGAGGACTGGGTGTTGGTGCAGGGGGCACAGAGGTGGTGGTGGCAGTAGAGGGATGGGTGCGGCAGTAGGTGCAGGGGAGGACAGGTTGCTGAACTTGGTGCAGAGGGCATGGGGGGCTGTAGTGAGTGCAGGGGAAATAGGAGCTCAGGAGTGATATGGACTAAGGTGGGTATAGATAGGATAGGGGCTGCAGTGGGGGATACATGCATCCTACATGTGCCTCTGCATTTTTTTTACCCCCCCAACCCCTGTCTCTACACCAGCACACATTTTCCCTTTTGCTAAATCTGAGCATGTGTGGTGTGAGCTGTCTCTGCTACCAGACTACTCTTTATTGTCTGCAGTCTGCGTGAGAGGAGAGGACAGGAAGTGATATCCCTTCCCAGACCCCGCCTCTCCTCACGCATTGCTCCGCCGAGGAGATCATGTCGATCTGGCACAGAGAGCAGGTCTCAATCTGAATGTGTGTGTGGGGTTGGGCACTAGAATACGTTTTCCTTTCTGGCTGGGGAGATTTCTGATCTCCAAAGCGTGGCTACTAGGTGGTCCCAGGTATCCTAATGCCCCCGATAATCTGTTCCAAACTCTTTACATTAATTTGTCAGGTGCTGGAGGTCATTGTTTTTCCCCAATTCTTCTCTATAAAACCCTGTAAAATTAAATATATATTTTTACTTAGCAGTGTCTTATCTATCTTTTACTTGATTAATTAAAAAGAAATTAAAACATTATTATTTAGAATGTTTTATTTTTTTTCTTCTTGAAGAGGAGGTCAGTAATAGAAGCAATTCAAGTTATAAATTATGGGCACACAATGATGGTACTGCCAATTAGCGATATAACAAAAATGACTAAACTTTTATAAGAGCAAGGAAGGCCATCACAACTGAACATTATCTATTCTGAACATTTTTATTTAATGTTCCCCTATTGCATGTTAGGAGATTCTGTATGCTACACATAAATAATAATTAATAACATTTTACATAGACAATTCCTTATTTTCTATCGATTAATGCAGTTTTTTTTTTTTTTTTATATTGTTTCAGGTTAAAGTTTGCTGTAACGTGGAAAATATCTCGGTGACTAATTGCTTTAAGCGAATATGGTGACGAAATGTAGACAGATGTGTAGGTGGAGGGCAATAAGGTTGTTGGTGGCAGGGTGGATTCTGGGAATGAAAACAGCAAACACAAGCTTTTCCCTTGTCCTGTAAGACAAACTGACTTCAATGCTTAGAGCTTGGAAGGAAAAGGTGAAGGGTCAAACAGCAGCCACATTCCTTTATACCCAGGCAATGCACGAAAAGTCTCAAAAGAGAGTGTGTGTCTTATGGTAATCCTAGAGGGAGTAAGTGGAGATGAATCATTATCTAGGGAAGCAATTAACCTGTCTGCAAGCCACGATTTTGGTCTCTGATGCAAATTGTTGAGATCTCTGCTTGAGGACTGTACGGGAAGA
Source organism: Pelobates fuscus (assembly GCF_036172605.1). Lineage (NCBI taxonomy): Eukaryota > Metazoa > Chordata > Amphibia > Anura > Pelobatidae > Pelobates > Pelobates fuscus. The sequence continues at coordinate 45,332,322 of NC_086318.1, read as the reverse complement.
TGAACGTAATCGACTGCTCTGTACTCAGTCAGCGCTATTCATTCTGAATGCACAGCTATTATTATTATTATTATTGCCATTTATATAGCGCCAACAGATTCCGTAGCAATAAGCAATAAGGGGGGGGGGGAGGGGGAGTCAACTATAAATAGGACAATGACAAAAAAAACCTGTTCAGGAACTATAGGTGGAAGAGGACCCTGCTCAAACGAGCTTACGGTCTATGGGCTATAAACATTGTATTGCTGAAGTCATCCATCAGTAGCACTATAACCACAATATGGGAAACTAGTGCTAATCTATATCACAGCAAACCCTCCCAGCGATGCGTGTCAAATATGATGTCCCAAAATGACCACATGACCCTGCCCAATGGTTAAGATGTTGGGGCAATGGGAGATAAATGCCGTAGAAGCACTCTACTGGACTTCTCACTTGGGATGGTGCTGAGGTATATGGATTCACAATACTTTTTTTTTTTTGTATTGAATTTGTGTTTCCTTGTTTTTTATAAAGGGGCAGCCTGAAACGTCTGCATATAGTTTATATCCTTCAGTAAATCACTTGCAGCACCGTTGTTCCCTGGTGCACCTGGTAGCGCTGCTTTCATTTTCGTGTCGTACGTCAGCAAATTTAACACGACAACAGCTGCTTCAGAAAAAAACAGCCACATAACTTATACTGTGAGCCATATGGACCGACGTATCAATGAGTGTGTATTGTCAGTATAGGCTGGACTTTGCTTGACATTTCCAACATTACCAACAAATTAGTGTGGGCCTCAAAACACTGGTGAAGATTCAATGGACGCTTTGAGCATCAATACAACTTGAACAGATGTGATGGGTTTGGGCCTGCATTTTGTGCATTCTCAAATCTCTATTTTTTCACAGAAAAAAAAAGTTTTGCTGAATCCTGCACCGTAAGCCTGCCTCCTTAGCCACGCCCCCTCACTCCAGCAAAGACTTCCTTATGTATGTACACAGCTCAGCCACTGATAGTTCTGAATGATCTGAACTACAAACCAACCTGCATTAGAAGGAGAGGACACCCAGGGAGACATGTAATAAGTGATAATAATATCACCATCTGTTTGTTGGCGGTTTTTCTGACTGTTTGAGCCAGGCTGTGAATTAAAAGCAAAATGTTTACCTTAAACGTGGCCTCCAAGCACAGTAGGCTGTAGTGGTTATGGTGGTAAAACACCCTTTAAGAGCACAGCAGCAGGTAAGTTGCCAGCCAAAACCAATACAATGTATCCACATAGGTACAAAAGCATCTCCTGCCCAAAATGGTGCCTAATGTTCTGTGCCTCAGCTTTGTGGAAGATTTCAGTATTTGTCAGTCAGCCTTAAACAAAATGTAAGAGAAAATAACCAGAAAAATCAGACAAGCTTAGAAATTTGTCCCATGAGTGGTTCCCACCCTGGAAGGTCTGTATCGAGGTTTAACTCACCTGTGCTGTTACAAGCTGATTTTCTAAGCTAAGGGCGAGCTATATAGCCTTGGGCCTTTCACAATGGTATACAGTTTATGTACATGTATTCTATGCAGAATTGTATCATAAAATGTTTCCCTATTCATATGTGTATCACCATTGGCAACAAAATAAATATACTGATATTTTACGGAATGTCTCTGCTTTCACGTCATGCCAACTCAGATGTTTGTTTAATGATGTCCGTTATTATAGCTCTTATCTAAGGTAAGTACCTGGCGTTTTTACAATACAATAGCTCTAGGGAGATAAATGTGGCATATGTCATACGTGTATACGTGCAGGTGATTTAACCCACCCATGGGTTATTGCTCAGTAATTTAAAGTTTTATAAGGCAGCTAAAATATACTTTGGAAAATCAGTAACTAGTCCAGTGAATTATACACAGAAGTATTACAGCGGTGGTGCGTTATGCAAATTCATTGGGTATTAACTAATGCACAAAAGCCAAGAGACCTTTGTACAGGAAATACATTAACATTTTATCTAAGGAAACAAACAAACCTTTCCATTGCACGTTTCCATTGCAAGGTTAACATGCCTCTAGTGGTTGCCATGAAGAAAGCCATTAGAGGCAGATATTACCAAGCTAACATGACTATCATTGATAGTGTTTCATTGGGGCAGTGCGTCGATTTGCTGTGCATGCGCACTAACCTCCCAATGCTTTCCTATGGGTAACACTGAGGAGAGCAGCGTGCCACGGGAAATAAGGTAAGTAAAATGTACCATTTAAACCGCTGCAAAGGAGGTGGGGGGATGGGAGGGGGGGGGGGGGGGGGAGGAGGGGGTTCTTCTAGGTAGCTAAGGAAACTCTACAGCATTAGGAATAAATGTTTGTATTTCTAACACAATAGTGTTACTGTAATTTTCCTTTCCTCCTGTGAGTTCCCTTTCTTTTTTCTATAAATAAATGGAACATTTCGCAATATGTATCGTGATTCATACCTCTTGTTATTTTGTCACACCCACCCACAAAGCAACCTTTTTAATATCTATAAATCGGCAATAAGCATGGTTCAACTCTAAAATTATTACACTTGGTGAAATTTCCCTAAAATTGTGTTTTCTAGGATTCCATGTTCCTTGATTTTTACAAAACATTCCACAAAACATGTATCAGAAATAGAAAATAGTGTATTTAACGTTAAACTGAATAGACAATATGTAGGACTTGCCTTCTACAAACGAGCTAAATCTACAATATTTTAATGGCCAGTGTAGCAAGTGGCTGAACAGATGGGTTAGTGCAAGATGTATGTAATTGTTTATATTTGTGAATCCCATTGATCCTTAGGACATTTAAACAGAGCATTTCATATTCTTTCAGAGTATTGATTGCTTGCCTCCTGATAGCTCGGTGCATTAGAATGGACAGATTTCAGCTTTGTTACAGGGAATGATGAATGAGAAGCGCCAATGGACTTTGATCACTGTCATTAAAGTAAAATAATCAATATTTCACTGAGAAAGAGTGGGGAGGGGGGGGGGTATAGATTTTGCATGGCATTATTATCCATTGCCTGCTTAATTACTGTGTGTTCTATGATAATATAGATTATATGCAAGGGACACTGACGTTAAAATAAATGTATTGCTTACTGCATGTGTTGTGAATCTGACGAGTCCGCTACACTATCAAGCTGAGATTAATGATGCGCATGTACAAAATGCACTCTGTCCTGCAGTCACTTATACATTACACAGTTTTGTATTTTGTAGCAGATGGTCCTCTTAAAGCTAGTATTGAAATTACTAGGATATTGAATGAGCTATTCAGTTGTAAATAGTAAATTCTTTGTTAAACTAATTTGCATATGCCCACCCAGAATCCTTTGCGGTAGTAACATCATTGTAAATTTGTGATTTCTGTGGGGAAATCAAATCTTATGGCTTGACTGGTGTGCAGATTATTGTTTAACATTGTATTAACTATTTTTATAAATATATATATATACTGTTCTTATGAATTCCCATTCTCATTGCCATTAGTAAAATCTGCTTTTGTCTAAAAGCATTGAATAATTTTATTATCCTTAGCACGTTACTGCTCATGAAGTTTACGAAAGAGCTGTTTGCATTAAATATGGATATATACATATTAATTGAACTGTTATTAAATCTACACCAGAATGTGTTATGAATAAAATCGTTTTGTTTTACTAGCTAGCTTACAATTTAACATGATTACTCACTTAGCCTGAAATTGTTGGAACAACCAGAACATTTTAAATTTTAAGATCAAAATAGCTGAATTGTAAAGAAACATTCTCCAACTCCATATTTTCCTGGCTATTTTTGCATGGAAAAATCTATACAGGGTTATTCAATAAACAGTGAATTTCTGTAAATTGAAAACAGAATAGTTTAATTTATGTGAAAATAGCTGATATGGAAATATTTTGGCGTTGGTTATCGTCACAGCTTGGTTACTTTCATTTGAATTTTGCATTTTGGTTTTTCATTAACTACAGCTCTCAGTTTTTATATTTTCCTTGTTATTTACTTACGAAGGTTTTTAGCGAGGTACGGCAGTTTTCATCACAAATTAGGGGACATTTTGGGGAATGCTTAGGTGTTAGTTGTGTTCTGTAGTTATGCTAGTTTTTACCTACTATAATAAGCAGAATAAGTTAGTTTTTTCACTTTTAAAAAAATATATATTATAGGAAGTAAAAAAAGAATTATGAACACATGTAGGGAATCAGAAGTACAAACCTACGTGTGCTTTTAAAAAAAACAATACATAATATATGTGGGTACACAAGCCGAAAAGGGGGGGGGGGGTTACAAAAAGTGCATAGCAAAACGTTTTGTATCCCACCACCCCCTTTGTCGGCTTGTGTATTTTGTGCATTGCCAAACTGTCCTTAAGGGATTAAGTAATTTTCCCCTGAAAAGGAACGCCCCAGATTTATTTGGGAAACAGTATCAATAAACACACTGGACATTTTACATTAGCTGCTGGACTCTGTTTCTCTTTGATCCTTTCATTGTTAGTAAATTAGTTGTACAGTCATTTCATGAGACCCATTTACATTGCAATCACTCTTAACATAGGATTACAACAATGTGATGGGTATTGTGTTAAATGCAAATAAATAGAAGGTAACGCTGGATCCCAGCAAGGTAGCACATTTGTAATGCAGATGAAGATCAGAAAGACAATACGTATTTAAACGAGGATAAAGTCATGGAGAGAAGAGTTGATTTCTGTTGTGTCCTTTCAAACAGACGGAACAGCCCTAATTTGTCAAAGGAATTCCCTTAGCAATCATGGTGACACTGAACCAAAGAATAAAAGGTAAAAAATCCAATAATTACCCATACCTAGTAGGATGGCTTACCACTGTTTGTTAGAACATGCCTCGAGCTGAGTTCAATAAACAATGCTCTGTGGTTAAATGAAAAGCAATTGTACAACATAAAGTCCAATTAA